>NC_139404.1:149417830-150017830 GCF_905368555.1 Meleagris gallopavo | reverse complement strand
TGAATTATACATCTAGAATCTTTTCAATGGATCTGGTGTTCTGTAATTGCAAAATATAATTATTCTCTCATGATATAATGATACACTATATAATGATAAAGCTATCATCTAAATATGCCATTTTTCAAGAACGTTTTTAGAGATTCATATAGTATTATTAAAAAAAAAATCTAAACATTTGGGAACTTTGATAAGAGACAAGGACAATATACTGTTATAATGAAAAATGATTTTTTGCTCATTTTATAACTGATGGAAGTCTTTCAAGTTATGCTAGTGCAGTATTGTATTAACTTTTTTGTACATTTATCTGTCAGTTTAAAACAAACAAAAACTCTATATTCTTTGAACAATGAAAAAACTACACACAGTATGTGTCCACTCTACATCATAATCTAGTCTTACGACTTATTGCACAGTTACAGACAAGTACACATTTAAAATAAGTATGATTCCTTTTTCAATGAGATTCAGAATATAAATGACATAAGTTTCATGTGCAGTACCTAGATGATACCTTTTTTTTTATTGTCCTCTCCCTTTTCTACAAATGGAAATTGTGAAATTTAAGAGTTTAAGTAAAAGCTGTTTGGAGAGGTGAAGAAGAGCAATGACACATCCCTGCAGTTCCCACTGCTCTGATTATTTTATTACAAACATGCACAATTGTTAAAATAGGAACTACAGTGATCATCATTTGAGAGCTCTTTCTTAACATATTAGCCACAAAGATGGTGAAGAGCCTGGAGCATCTCCCCTATGAAGAAAGGCTAAGTGAACTAGGTCTGTTTAGCCTTGAGAAAAGAAGACTGAGAGGGGACCTGATCCAGGTCTATAAATATCTAAGGTGTGGGGGGCAGAGAGGCGAGGCCAGACTGTTTTCAGCAGTGTGTGGAGACAGGACAAGGGGAAACAACCAGAAACTGAAGCATAGGAAGTTCCGCACAAATGTGCAGAAGAACTTCTTTACGGTGAGGGTGACAGAGCACTGGAACAGGCTGACGAGGGAGGTTGTGGAGTCTCCTTCTCTGGAGATATTCAAGACCCACCTGGACGCCTACCTGTGCGACCTGGTGTAGGGAACCTGCTTTGGCAGGGGGGTTGGACTTGATGATCTCTGGAGGTCCCTTTCAACCCCTACGATTATGTGATTCTATGATTCTGTGAATACAAATGTTATCTCCTAGGGGAATACACAGAAGAACAATCTAAATATTTTTTTCTGAAGATATTCAAGCAAGAAGAAACTACATTAGTTAATGCCTCACTGTTTCTTGTAAAATTTGGGCATTTTTAAGAGGATGTCTATAAACCTTAATCCAAAATTAATAAGACCCGTGAGTCCATGTGTTGGATACTATTTGATTTTTAACCTGTTTTCTTTTGATGCTGGTTGTTACTTATAGAGTGCTATCTAAACTTCTTAGCAAGTTCTATGGGAAGACAGAAGAATTTGCTTTTCAGTTCTATTACACTGTGAAAGTTGGTCAGTTCAGATAGGCTTATTTTAAATGTATCTTCACATCACATAGAAAATTTGATATTTTATAATGATATTCATATAGGAAAGATTAGCACAAAAAAAAAAAAAAGAAAAAAAAAGAAAAAAAAACGATACAATCTGATCAAGTTCTTCATTTGAAATAATGCCATAGTAGCTCAAGTACATCTTCATGAAACTGTACTGTGAATGCTGAATGGATCCTAACACCTACCTCGCAACAGTCTACAGTTGACATCCTACATTTTACGACTATGCAGTTACTAACATGATTGCAATTTTTATCTTTTTCTATTCTGTTCATTAGAAACAGAAATCTTAGGACAATTGTGCTTAAATACATATTTGCAATCCTTTTACAATTACTGAAATAAAAAATATCTGTTAGAGTTCATCTAGGTCATCTCCCTACTGACCTTGAAGATTTGGAATATCTAAAACTTCAAAGAATCTAAAACATTTTAATTGCTGCTTTGTCTTTCTTATGCTTCATCTGTAATAATGCTTTCAGTCTAAATCATTTATTTCCTATGATCTTAGTCACAGTATTTAGATCTAACAGATTTACTGTAAGATTTTCCTTGTAGTAGTATTGTTTATAGATGTCAGGTGATACCTGAGAACTATTTTGTATATGCAAAGAAAAGCAAAGAACCTACAATCTAAAACAGACCCAAAGCCATAATTATTCTAGCTGAAGGCATAAAGAATTAAATTCATTATAATTTTAAATACATGTTAATTATGCTAATATAATATTTAATGTTAATGGTCCTCTGAAAATTTTCAAAACTCTTTTGCATCCTCTAGCTAGCTAGACAAGCATTCAAAATCAATAGAAAACTATATTTCTGGAAGTGGCAGTGTACCCAGCTACTCAGCTCTTGGTATTGTCCTCAAACTCTCTGACCTTGCAGAGGGATTCTCACATTGCTTATATAGTTGTAGGAACAGCTAGAGCCAAAAGATCGTTCAAAAGCAGTGCTAGAAAGAGTAGAGAGATGAGAGCTCTCTTGTGTATACACTCTTGTTTGAGAGCCCACTGCCCGGACCAATAACTAAGGCACTAGTAAATGAAGGAGCAAATGTCTCCTCTGTCCAAGTCAGAAACGTTTTGCAGGTGAGCTTTAAAGTCTGAAAGATTGAGATAGTCTAAGTTTGTAATGTATTCAGGAAAAAAGTATGCTATTAAGACATGAAGATCTTTCTTAGATACAGGTATTAAAACTACCATGAGATAAATGTCGACCTGATTTTTTTTTTTTTTTTTTTTTTTTGGCGATACATAAAGCCTGAAAATTAAAATACTTTAAACTCCAGCTCCATCTTTCAAACAGATGTCCCACCTTTTCCATTCTTCTCATCTCTACGTTCTTTTTCCCATCCGTCTTTTATTCCATATCTTTATTGTTTTTTTTTGTTTGTTTCAAAAGATGTAAATTGCTGAGTTGTTTGTTGTATTTGCGCCCCATATTCAATTTTTATATTTCTTTTTAAAAGTGTTCTCATTATGTTATTAGAAGGTTAGAAGATTATTAGAAGTTAGTAAATGATTCATAGTGCCATTTTATGCAATAAATTCTTCACCCCCTTTTCTGTTTATATATTATAGTAACTAAGATTATGTCAAAATTGTGATTTATTTTATTTTTTTTTTAACTACAATATATTATTACAGGAATGACCACAAGGACACACACATTCCTGAAATCTGAGGCTGTTCTTCATTCAATTACTGTTTGGTAGGGTAAAACAAATAAGTGAAAAGACACAGATTCTAAACTTATGCCTTTTGATTTGGAAAAGATTTTCTGGCAAGTTCAGAAATCTGGAAAGCACTACAAAAAGAGGCAAACTGTGCTGAGATCTCCTAGGGCTATTCTGTTATTTATTTAAATCTGAAACAACTCCTATTGTAATTCTTCTGAGAGTAATCATTTTCGGTGTGCAAATCAGATAATAATAAATCTACCCATTCTCCATCCAGAGGTCCTTAAAATAGCAATGTGGATCACATACAAATGATTTTGTTGAAGCCGGGATCCAATAAAGGAGCTAAGACCAGAGATGATACTGCACTTATAACTAGGTAGAACTCAGTGTCTTAAATTATCCAGACTAGATTTCACAAAGTTGTGAATTATCTATAATTTTTTCTGTCTTCAGTCACTGACTGCTCACTATTCATGAAAACACATCATTGCATTCTTCTATTAGTCCCACAACATTTTTGCTCACCAATGCCACTTTTTCTGGTTATTACTTCAAGACATATTCAGTTGCATCTTATTTAACTTAATATTAAGCAAACAATGCACAGAATATATTCAATAAAATAAAAAAAATAAATAATGCAAAGTTTTTTGGAGATATATATTTCTAAATTACCTTAAAACTTTTGTTGTCAGGAATGCTGAGCACAAAAATGAGGTAGAATCCTCATAACAGATGTGTTCTTGGCTCCAACTAACTATTCACAAAGGAGAAATATATTTTCATTTTAAATACAGGATATTAGACTGTTTCTACTTAAGGCACATTTAGGATTTAAGTATTTGCAGGATTCTCCTAAGCTGTATTTTGCCTCAGCATTTGCTAGTGGCTGTTTTCTCAGCAGAAATGAACAATGAAAATTATTGCATTCTATAGAAAAATCATATGAGGCACAAAAAAGTTGAATTTTGGGATTAATTTGTCTGTCCAAAGTTGCTAAATCCATATAAAACTGTATGTGTATATTTACTTTTTAATGTTAATGTTTTAATGTTAATGTCTCATTATCTTTTTTGGAATCAAACCCCAAAGGATGTGTGAGATTCCTCTTTGTGGACATGAGGACTCTTTATTATCTTAGTAGATGTTTATAATAGTAATAGTAATGGGAAATCATTCAGGCAGCTCAACAATAGCAACTATGGATTCCACATTCCTTCAGTCTTCAAGACTTATTCTCCTCTTGCAATTGAGGATACCAGCAAGGAGGAAGAGTCAAGAAATCTTTTTTTTCATAATATAAATATGGTTTTATTTACATTCAAATGCAATAAAGTTGTTGTACACTGGTTAGTAGTGTTTCATAATATACTTGGGGAATGTAGAATTTCATAAGAGTTATATGAGATTTGTTGTACTCCAGTGATATTTTGAAAACTGCCTATAAGCTTCTTTGAGGCTAAGGAAAAAGAACACATTTTAAAATAACACTGTGGTAGTTAATCTTCTCTGGCATTTGATATGTACTTAAGCAGTCAAAAATTAAACAATCAAGTGAACAAACAAAACCAAAAATAAAATAAGGAAACTAATACAGTATCTTTTTTTTTTTTTCTGTTCAATTAATTATGTTGACTTTTTATATTACTCTCTTGTAAGTACTATAAAAGATAGGGTATACTTATGTTCAAAATGTCATCCACCAGCTCTCCTTGTGTTTTCTTAAATGTGAATGTTCTCTGGCTTACTTTTTGTTATAACAATTATGAAAGCTTTTGGGTCACAGGATTGAAAGAGAATATTGCATTAAGTTCTTGGCTATCATAGTTAAACCCATTATATAATTCTATTAATAAATGTATTCATCTTCATCTGGAAGAAGCTTTGTTCCTTGTCTCCACCATATCTTGCTGACAACTTTTTCCAGAATCATTTTCATCTAATGGTTAGAATTTGTATTCCAATTCCAAGCCACAAGTTAGCTAGTTAGTTGTAGTTTCTTCTTCTACAACTATCCCTTTACCCTGATATATCCAGTGAGATTAAAAATGTCATTTCTCAAACAAATTGTTCTCCATTCTAATATTATCTATCCTTCAAGGTGAGTCATTTTGCATAACCACAGCAGCTCATTTGCAAGGCACAGATTGTGCATTGTTTTAACAGTGGCACAGGTTCCTACAATGTCAATCTTTTTTAAATTTTTTTAAATGTGAATCAGTGTAAACTGGCTAGAAATGTAATTCCACCAACACAATGTCAAATTTGTACACGATATAGTTATACATTATACTTATATGTTAAATATAGTTATATAAGACAGTGAAGAACATAACACAGTATTCTTCATGATTAAAGATACAACCTATTCCCTCCCTCCTCCCCTCCCCTTCCACTCTATCCCCCACCTTTCTTTCTTTTCCCTCTTTTTCCTTTTTTTCCATGACATTTTATGTTCCTTCTTTGTGACTTATTAAAAACTTCTGATACATACATAAATAGGCAAAATAGGAATTAGAATAGTCTTCCAACTGAACCTGCAAAGCATGAATAAAACACACTGAACCTCTAATCTAATCTTGTTGCCTTTATTCAACTTCAAATATGCACACTGAGAGTTTACTTTCCAGTTGCAAATTTTTAAAGAAAATTTCAATAGGAGTCATTCCAATTTTAAGTAGATACTAAAAAGAATTACAGTTCATGTACTTCATGCTCTTCTTTCTTAGTGATTATCTCTTTGAGGTCTCAAATTTCAGAGTTTCAATATTTAATTTTGCTGTAATTTATGTATTAAATAGTTACTATTTTGCATTTTCAGCTAGCACGTTGACATAAAATGTTAAAGAATCACAAGGTTCTACAAATATCTAATATATTTTCAGGAATTTAAGCAAAATGCAATTTTAAAACTGTTAGAAAACATTTTTTTCACAGTTTTGTTTGTCATGAAAAAGTTGTTTTTAGTTAACTATTTAAGAGAATTTTTTATGTGCCTTCTTAAAGTGAAAAATGATAAGATTTTGACTACATGTTTCCAGAAACTATCCAGTATTTCTCAGGATCTGGTTTCTGATCCTCTGACTGAGGTTTTTGCCCCTTTTCAAGACGTGTATTCTTAGAACGTAAAGTGATCCCTCACAAATTGACATTTGTTTTTTTCTCAAATTTAAATCATTACTCCTTAAAAAGTTTTAGAAGACTTTCCGCTCCAGTCAGATGCCCTTCTGATGTTTTATGGAAACAAATGAAGTCATCTAAATATGTGCAGATGACTTAAACTCTCAAAATATGGCTGACATCATTTACTGCCTTTCGAAAATCCCTCATGAACTCACTGTTTGGAGGACTGAGATACTTGACAGGCAGTTGTAAATGTGTAATTTTTCCTCCTTGATCTTTACCTACTTTAAATTTTATTTTATATGATTTTTAATTTTTAATTTGAGGATATCCAGATTCTTAGTCAAAAACACGATCATACTGACATCTGACATCATAGACTAGATTTATCATGATTTTGATATACTAAGTCTTGAAAATGTATTAGGGGAAGCAGATTGTCTAATTTTAATGCTTCTAAACTGGAGTATGTTTAAAATACTTGCAGTGCACTAATAATTTTGAGACACTCTTGCTGTTAAACTGGTTGTACTCAAAAATCTGGTGACTTCCAAATGAAATAATTTAGGACACTTCAGCGTGCATGTTGTAGCATTAGTAGTATATAGTTTTTTACAGTTAGAAAAGCAGGTTATGTTCTTCAAGAATATCTTTATTAATTTTAGCATAACAAAATTCTATATATAATTCAAAAGGTTTTACCATTTTCCCCAGTCTTTCTTAAAAAAAAATCCCTTCACTTCAGATTTGTTCTAAATGTAAGAGAGTACCTTCTGAGAGGTTCTCAAACTGTGGCACGTGTAGTTTGATGGATTAGGTTTTCCAAATCTGAAAAAGAAAACAAAATGATGCACTGTTTTTAAATTTGAATTCAATTTATTTAAATCCACAGAAATACAATAAAATACAGAAAAGCACATCATTTTCTCTGTACATCCATTTATCCAAATGTCATTTATTTTATTTATGTTTTTGTGTAAGTCTATAATAATGTTTTGGTTTGTTTTTATTATTTTGGTTTGAGATTTTGTGCAAAAATTGTATCTACAACTAAGTGTATAAAAACATTTGATTTATTTTCATAAATATTTTACATGTACAACTCAAGAATTTTGAAACATCTACATCTCTAATGTAATGGATTTAAAATATGGAACAATATTCTATCAGATAAATGCTGATAGTTTAAAACCTTCATATAGTGAAAGCTTAATTTGCTGAATAAATTTCTCTACTTAAAATAGTAGCAACTGAAAAACACTCTTGAATTTTTTACTTGCTTGCCAAAATGTATATGATAAACGATTTAGGAACTTCTACATAATAAGAGGGCAAGAGAACCCCCTAGTGCATAAAGTATGAATTAAATATGAAATTTACTTGAAACTTGGTCCATCAAAGATATATACGCAAGCAAGGTTTAGTAGTACCACTGTGATATAATTTTGTGTGAATGAGCTTGTATGAGTGCTGTATTCCAGAGAGGAGTACATAAAAATTATTCTTGTAAGTAATTTCAAATATTGAACAAATTCAGTATGAAAGCTGCAAGAGTACATTTTTGCTAATGAGCATCTCTGTATGTTTCTCATAATTGTTGATTTCAATACATATTGAATGATGGCAAGTCCTGATGCGAGTCTTTACCTTTCCGTGTTTACCCTAGCACATTCCTATTTCAAATGTTTCTTTTATTCCTTATGCTCTTTGATCCCTTTAGTAACACTTTTCTGCTTTTTTCTGGTCTTTTCTTTTGGATAAATATTCTTCAATAAAAAAAAAAAATGTACTGATATATACCGATGGTACCGATGTATCAAAAACTCTCTGGAATCATTATCAAATACTATTATGTCCTTAAAAATGAGTGAAGATCTCTAATTTGATATATAAACACTTTGTATATGACATGGACAGCTGTCAGAGACAACTCAAGATTCCAGCACTGGAGAATTATTAATCTCTATTATAGCTATTAGATTACTTTGTTTTACCTTTTCACTCTAGTTCTCTACTGAGACTTTTTTACTGACTTCGATGAAGTTATCCCTCATCCTAAGAAATTCTATAAGATCTAAATTAGCTTCTATGTTTTTGTCTGTTTTAGATACATGACAAAAGCAAAATGAATCCTATCTAATTTTTTCTGAGGATGCATCTGCATTTTGTTTGCTTTCAAGATTGCTAAGAAGATGTTTCATAGGTCTTAGTGGTATAGTACTGTTAGTATCCTACTTCACTGTGATGACTTTTAGATCATATATAGACTGATTTTTTTTATTGTCACTTATCACAAATTCAGGATCTGATATTCAGGAGCTTTTGCCACTTATTATGTCAAGTTTAAGTGAACTGGAAGCTATGACATTAACTAGTGTATATTCTAACAAAGGAAAATTTTAAAGGAAATGCATTTCATCAGATTTTTTTTTTCTTTTAAATATACGTAAGTTGTCTTGTTTGTTTTTAATAGTTTTAACTTTAGCTTCCCGGTCTTCATTTATATACTAATAGACACGATAATTTTTATTTATTTATTTATTTATTTATTTATTTATTTATTTATTTTTCACATCTGACTTTCTTTCTTCAGAGATCTCTGTTTTTATTTCACTTCTACCTCCCCCATCCTCCTGTCAGTTATTTGTCTCTCTCAAAATTTTCAAAGAAAGACTATGTCTAATAAGACTAATACTAATACTAATACTAATACTAATATATTAGTATTAGTCTAAGACTAATACTATGTACTGTTACTGCCACATTTGAGCGTTTAGTCAGTTGAGAATAATGCATCCTTTTCTCAATATGTTCATTCTGCCCTTTGGCTGCTCCCTGTCAAGGGATATGCTGCGCAGGAGCTGAAATAAATATTCAGTCATCAGATTGGAAAACAGAACTAGGGAAAAGATTTAGAAATAGGTCTCCTGTCCACTCAGCAGTTAGAGAAAAGAACACCATAGAGCATCAAGAAGAGGTGAAACAGGGAGAAAAACACAGGGCAGATAGCCAAGACAACCCAGTGATGAAGGAGGCCAACCAGAGAGCCTAAGGAAAGCCTAAGCATCCAGCCAGAAGCCATGAGTTAAGCAATTCTTGTGGGAAAGCTTGACTGTGGGATCATAACACTCATCAGGAGTCCAATGAGAAGTAAAGACAGGTGTAGAACTCTTAACCTCATAAGTCATTCTGTAACCATGGTCCAAAGAAAATAAAAACCTCATTAGTACTGGAAAGTTTGACTTTGGCTGTGCTCACTTGACCAAACTAAGTACTCATACCAAAAGTATCAAGCTGTACTCGTCAAACGTATTGCATAACCTCATTTTGTGTCAGTCTCTGTTTGTGTAAACCTTGAAAACTATCTTAACTCCAGAGAAGTTTTGTTTATACAAGCCAAATGAAATTCTAGATCTCAAAATGAGAAATTAATTGGTTTGTTTTATTACATTTAAAAGCATGTTCATGGGGTAGAATTGGGAAAAAAAAAAAAAAAAAAGAATGCTGTAAAAACTAAGTTATGTAACCACATAACTGAGGGCACATTGCATTTTTAGAATGTATGAGCAGTCATCTAAAAAGTGTTTCGTTAATAGCCATTACTAAAAGCTATTAATAAAAGTGCAAATGAATGGCTTCTTCACAGAACTGGGTCTGACTTTTCAGTGTTGAAGCGCTTGCAACACTGAAAGACTTTAGCTCCTGTTAGCGTGTACTTTAAATTTAAAACAATATTTAAAAATCACAGAGGGTGGTATTAATATCACAGAACTTAAGGGATTTAATTCATTTATCTAGTTATGGGTATTTAAAGCCATATAGGACTTTAGGAATCAGTCTGGCTTCAAATCACTGCAGCAGAAAGGCATGGGTTTCCTATGGATTCTGTGATATCTGCCATCCTTAGACAAGTGTCTCTAACTGCAGCCTCTTAGGCTGCAGTAAATGTCTGTGTTGATAATTAAATAAATGAAGTCCTTCATGCCTAGGCCATTAAATGTCTACATCTGAGCTTGTGATCTTGCACTTTTTTTCACAGAAAGTAAACAGAAGTTGATGCCTTTACACTTCAACAAAAAAGTTGAAATATGTATGCCCTATTCAGAATGATTGCATCAAATAAATGCTGGTTCAGTCTCCACTGACTATAAAGGGAGACAAAGGTAATCATCTTAGATTACATGCTTATTGCCATCTAACACCATAGTGTACTTACTAGAAGAACACAAAACCAAGTCCTCTTCTGTATCTTCCCTTATCTCTGTTCTCTTTCTTGTCACTGTAAGGTTTATGCTGATCACAAAACCATTAATACCAATACCATCTTCTATATGCTTGCCTGGTAAGATAAATTGCTATTTGTTCCCTCAGCTGTGGAATGGCTGGCCTTATGAGCTACATAGTGCCTTTACTTGCATGGTAGAAAAGCTTTAGAGATTTCTGCTATTTAGTTCCATATAGGACACAGCAATACAGGAAAAGTATTTGATTTGACTCTCATTGCAGCTAGATCTCATTCAGATCATAGTAATCTTCTTTTGCAGATAAATGCAATCATCTTTTCATACTAACCACATTGTTTAGTATGAAGGCTGCTCTAAAAGTAATGCCTATTTTATTATGTTGGCCCACAATGTCAGAGAAGGATATTGGTGATATACCAGCAGAGAATGAATCTTCTCTCCATCATTGTGTTACATTTTATTGCTGTGTAACAGGTGGCAATGGAGGGCTAGTCTGACAAATTGACATCTAACATGGAAGTGCATATGCAGCAAAGGTGTTTCATTGAATTCCACCATGCAGAAAAAAATTGCATTCATTGACATTGATTGATGCTTGCTGAACATTTATGGAGACCAAGCAGTGGATGTGAGCACAGTGAGTGATGCATTTCAACGGTGGTGACAGTGACATGAAAGACAAGCCACATTCTAAACAGCCATACGTAGATGTAACACTTGAAATGAAGAGATTTCAGTTAGCTCTTTCATGTGAAACAACTAATGGTGGTGACAACATTGAAAAAATTTGTTTCATAGCAGAGAGTTTGTTCAGTCAAAGATTGTTAATGTTCTCTTTGTAGCTGTTGAAGTTTCCATGGAAATAAATAGGAGGATTACTTTTGGAGCAACATACATAGATTTGTTTTCTGAGGCACAAACCAAGGGTCAGAATAGCTTGAGCTGTCTACCAGAGAATACATCTGTTGGCTTTCTTAATAATGTCTTTAGTTGAAGACCTGCAAACCTCCTGTGACTATTGACTGATTGTCTTCCATCCTCTCACAAGAGAGAAAACAATGAAAGAATACGCCAGTGTTTTTCACCTTGGAAAAGACAGTTTCATTTAATTAATAAGTACCACACTTATATATAAGCAATAAAAGGGAAAGGCAAGGAAGGATTCTGTTCCTGCTACAACAGAAATTTTGCTAATGTCCTTTTTTTCTTTTTCTTAAGAAATTCTCATTTTTATTAACATTTCTAAAGTAAATTTGTTGGTATATCCAGGTATATTAAGGACCCGGTCACACTTATCAGCCCTCTGTGATAATAATGGGAGCCCAGCTAGTTTTGGAATAAGAAATAACCCAACTGTCATTTATATTACATCAGAATAATGACAACACTCACTGTTCATAAATCAGGGTACCTCAGGAATCACTATATTATTTTATAAATACCAATATTTATGCTAGAAAAGTGCTTGGCATGCACTGATATTTCCTCCAGAAAAAAAAAAAAATCTGATATTATATTTTATTGACAACTTAATGACACATAATAAAAATGTTAATATTCCACAGAACTTGAAGATTTAACAGCACTGTGGTCATAGCTTCACAGCAGTCCATTACCGTAAATACTTGGTTACTGTCCATTAGCGTGGATTTTTACATTAGTACTATTTAAAAAGAGATCAGTTTCATGATAACTGCAAAGTCTAGGAGCCTTGTATGTAGTTTCAAAGTTGAGTATCTCTGGTTAAACTCATTCAGATCTCTAATTCTTCCTTTTATTCCTCATGCTGTGAATTGGTGTACAGGAACTTCAGAGAAGAAAAGGGAGGAGAGGATGTGGGTTTCCATGGAGGAGTTCAAAAGGTTCCCCCATAGCTATACACATCCTAAGGTGACTGGCCTTCTGGCTTTTCTCATGGGTAGCAGCTAAGGAACTTTTGTCACTGTTCTGGTTGGCCTGGCTTACTCCTTTGTTGGCTGCAATGACATGAACATTGTTATTTTGGACTTCACTCCAATACATCCTTCAGCTTAAAGCTCATCTATCTGTACTATCTAAAATACATCCTTGCAGCTTGAACTTTTTGCCTGTATTCTATCTACAGTACATGGAGAGAGAGGGGAGTCTACATAGAAAGTTTAATAACCCCTGCATATTTATTTCAAGAAAAAAATAATTTTTCTTGGGAGGTGTCTACTTCTACTGATGATAGAGGGGAATAAAAATGACTAGCATAGCACAGATCTTTAATTTTTAGACACTCGATATTAGATTAAATGTGACCAATCCCAGATGACTGCCTGGTTGAAAACTGACGGACTTATGACATAAACTGATATAAAACTGTTGACCTCATAAGTCAAAGACTGTATGTTTGCAGTTCTTATTCTTTCATCTGGATGAAGAATGAGAAATACTGATATTCATCAAACTGTAGTTCTTATATTGGAAATTATTTCTCTGTGTACAACATAAATTATATAAAAGAAAAAGCAAAAGTAGCATTTTTTAAATTCCTAGAGCATAGCATTACATTTCTTCTGAATTAAGATGAATAGTTTCAAGTGATGAGTTCTAACTCTTTATTCAGTGTACTCTGTCATTAACATATTTATATAAAGATGAAGTCTTGCATTAGTAGAAAATCTTAAGGGTGAGGCTGTCAAAGATACAAAAGGTAAGTTGACATCTAAGTTTTGTTATGAAAGTATGCATGAAAAAGTTGTGCATCTCTGTGACAGATTTGTCTTTGGAAATCTCTTAATGTAAAATAAATTCCTCAGTACAGCTATGAAAAAAAAAATAGTTAACAATTGGAATTGTTTGACATGGGAAATTGTTACTTGGAGATTGCATACATTTGTTAAATGACTAATTTTTTTTACAGATTATTTTGTTGCAAGAGTCAGCATTACTGCTGTATGAATCTACCTGTTCTAAGTAAGCAATTAAGCTATTAGGTAAAATGGATTAAGATGCTAAAAACATTTCCCTTCCTGTCCCCCCCAAATTTTATTTTCTTTCCCCTTTTGTTTAAGCAAGTAACCTGTTCCTCAGAGTACAAGTGAATAGATGACAAAGAGTTGACAAGTGAATCTAGTCAAACTTAATCACGTCTAATCAAATCATATTCACTTTTTTTAAACAGAGGCTTTGGTCACATGAAGAAGTCTGCATTAAAGACTATGAGTAGTGTTTCACTGTACATTTCCATTTGAAAATACAGTTTAAGAAATTTTCATCCATTGTTTTCATTTTACAACAAAAAAAGGAACTTCAGATTAAAATGGGATCTGTGGGTCTGTTTAGCTTACTTGGTACAATTTGTATGATCTCCCATTATTTTATTAGTTTCCTTTTTATTCTTTTTATTTTTTAATTTCTTACTCCAGGAAAACACTTATTTTGTTGGCACTTATTCTAGCTTACCATGTTTTGTTTTGCAATTGACTTACTATCTATTCTAATGAGTTTTCTTGTTGTTTTTATTTTCATTTTTATTCCAAACAATAGATTTGCAAATGCAGAATTAGGATTCATCCAGCTGCAGTTCATTTATTTTCTTTGGAATTTCATAGCCTCTGGGCTAAACATCCGTGAAGACTACACCCTCTTCTAAGGAGTTACTTCCTTTTCAGAAGCATCCATATAATACTGAATTTACATTATACTACACAGCCTTTGAAGTATGCACTATTGCCAGAAGTAAAATCAGAACTCTACCCAAGTAAAATTGGAAGTGTTAGTTCACAGAGATGCCTCAGAATGGTAGTATATGTCAATGTAGTAGTTACAAACCTCCCTAAATACTGATAAGTGGTTATTTCAGTGGAGATTGCAAAACATTTCTTCAGCATGTCCTAAGTTGTTGAAAGCTTCTTGAAGCTATCTGTGAATGTGAATGAGACTGAGATTCTAAAGGATGAATATATCTCAAAGCAATCAACATTCTGTTTGTATCTTAAAGTTCACTTTGCAAAATTGAACTACTTTGATTTTTTTTTATTTTATTTTTGTATGGATTCTGTATGCAACTGTTTTAATCAGTGGAGCTGAACACTTCATGATGTGTGTTTAATTTACTCAATAAAATAAACTTCATCCTCTTCCTACACAGAACCACAGTAATATCCATTAATAAAATTATATAGCCTTTATCTTTAAATAAACTTCTAAAGAATAGGAAAAACATAATACGAGCAGATATTCAAATACTTAATATATATTGTCTTACAGTTGGTATTACATCTGGAAAGATTATCATGGTGAAAATGGGAAAAGAAACACACAGGAAAGGAATGTTCACCTATACCTAAAGCTCTACATTTGCAGGAAAGACTCCACAAAGGAAGGATCTCCAGAAAGAAATCTTTCTCCACTGGCAGTCAGCCCTTAAATGGGGTCTTCTGGTCACACAGGTGAATTGCCTTCACCTGTGCTCCCCCAGCTAACTCAGTCCTTTCCTCAGATGATCAATCAGTGGTTCAGGCTGTTACTTAACAGTTCCCATACAATATGTGTATTAGTTCCCAAGACTTTTAGAAAAATGGGTAATTATTTTTATTGTTGTTGGAAGTGGAGAAAAATAAAACATTCCACACATAGGTCTCCTTTGTTATTCAATTTATACAATCTAGGAACATCTAAAAAGTTATTGTCTTCCAAATAACAGCAAAGCAGAACCATTTAGTTATGGAACTATGTGAAACTGCAAAAGTTGTAAGGTTAAATGAAGGAAAAATAATGAATTAAGTAGTAGAACAAGAGAGCTTTTCAATCTCATCTATCTATTCCTCATTTTTATCAGTTAAGAGACACTAAGAAATAGAGTTTCCCTGGAACATTAATCAGTGTTGGAAGGTACTAATTAAGGAGGTGGAATGGGCAGCAGCAGGCAAGAAGAACTAGCAGTAAGCTAATAAATTTAAGTCAAGAAAAACAGAATAACTGAGAAGATCATAGGAAATAATAAAAACAGGTTAGAAGAATTAAGTAATTGAAAACTGCAACAGCGGAGAGGAAACTTGATGCAAGTTCTATGTGTAGATAAAGAGCTGTAAAAAAACTACTGTAAGCTTTATTTTTTGCTTTTAACACAGGCATTTCCTGATATACAATTAAAGTAGATTTGGTGGATTAAGAAATAAATGTCTCAGAGCCTGTGGGAATAGAGTTGTGAGATTTAGCGTCTTGGCCATGATCCAGTTTGGATATTGCCCTAATATTTTAAGGCTGCGTATGATAACTTTCAGTACTTCCCATCCTAAACTGCCAAGTGATCTCACTTTATATTGTCAAACAGATGCTTGTTCTTAAGTAGTTTATAAAAGATGGCATATTCAAGAGTCCAGGACAAATAAATACCTTAGAGTTGCTAATAGGAATTTTTCTGTGGAAAAAGCCATAACGGTAAAAACTACCCGGAACTCCTCCTGCAATAGTCTGTCCATGGAAGACAAATAGCACAAGTAGGAACATATCTGAATGTTTTGCTTCTGACAATTGGACTTGTATTTTTGTACTGGTTGCATTTAATGAACTTCTCTTAGAGAGAAGGGAAAGGATTTGGAGTCTTTCTGATGAGTTCAAGAAATGGCATTCATATATATTCTGGGAATGGATTTTGATAGGCCTACTTTCATCTGATCAACAGAACAAGAATTCTGATTTTATACATCTAAACAGATAAATATTTACATTTAGATTTTAATTCTGAGACTGATCACTGACCTGTTTAAGTCTTTTGCTGGACAATGAACTGGGTAATGAATTGTGATATTATCCTCACAATTGTCATTAATGAGAAATTAATCCTTCCCTTAGGAAATATGACCATTAGTCAAAATTGATACACTCACTTGCCAGGACAAATTTCTTCTGGCTATTCTTGTACAAGCACAGACAGACATTCTGGCTTTTGTGACTGCTTTGTTCTTACGCACATTTGTGTGAAACTTCCTATGCTGCAGCTTATGTCGTTTCCCCTTGTCCTGTCTCCACGTACCACTGAAAAGAGACTGGCCTCACCACTATGGCCGCCACACCTCAGATATTTATAAACCTGGAACAGGTCCCCTCTCAGTCTTCTTTTCTCAAGACTAAACAGACCCAGTTCACTTAGCCTTTCTTCATAGGGGAGATGCTCCAGGCCCTTCACCATCTTTGTGGCCCTCTACTGGACTCTTTCCAAGAGATCCCTGTCTTTTTTTGCACTGGGGAGCCCAGAACTGGACACAGTACTCCAGATGAGGCCTTACCAGGGCAGAGTAGAGGGGGAGGATCACCTCCCTCGACCTGCTGGACGCGCTCTTTTTAATGCACCCCAGAATGCCATTGGCCTTTTTGGCCACGAAGGCACACTGCTGGCTCATGGCCAACCTGTCGTCCACCAGGACACCCAGGTCCCTCTCTGCAGAGCTCCTCTCCAGCAGCTCATCCCCCAACCTGTACCAGTGCATGCAATTATTCCCCCCCAGATTGAAGACTCTGCACTTACTTTTGTTAAACCTTATCTTGTTTCTTACTGCCCAGCTCTCCAGCCTGTCCAGGTCACGCTGAATGGCAGCACAGCCTTCAGGCATGTCAACCAATCCTCCCAGCTTCTTATCATCAGCAAACTTGCTGAGGGTGGCCACTGTCCCCTCATCAAGGTCATTGATGAAAATGTTGAACAAGACCGGACCCTGCACCAACCCCTGAGGAACACCGCTAGTTACAGATCTCCAACCGGACTCTGCACCACCAACGACGACCCTCTGTGCTCTGCCAGTCAGCCAGTTCTCAACCCACCTCACTGTCCACTCGTCTATCCCACACTTCTTCAGCTTTGTTATAAGGATGTCGTGGGAGACAGTATCAAATACCTTGCTGAAATCAAGGTAGACTACATCCACTGCTCTCCCCCCATCCACCCAGCCAGTGACAACATCATAGAAGGCTTCCAGGTTGGTCAAGCATGACCTCCCCCTGGTGAACCCATGCTGACTGCTCCTGATAAACTCCTTTTCTTCCAGTTGTCTGGAGATGGCATCCAGCACAACGTTCCATCACCTTTCCAGGGACAGAGGTGAGGCTGATTGGCCTGCAATTACATGGATCTTCCTTCTTGCCCTTTTTGAAGACCAGAGTGACGTTGGCTAACCTCCAGTCTTCAGGCACCTCCCCCATTCTCCAAGACCTCTCAAAGATGACAGAGAGCAGTTCAGCAATCACCTCCGCCAGCTCCCTTAGCATCTGTGGATGCATCCCATCGGGTCCCATGGATTATGAACATTGGTGTTGCCTAGGCGCTCTCGGACCACCTCTTTCCTGACTAAAGGGAAGCCTTCCATTCACCAGATCCTTTCACTAACCTCCAGGGTGTGGGATTCCCGAGGGAGAGCTTTTTCACTGAAGACAGAAGCAAAGAAGGCATTCAGTATCTCTGCCTTCTCAGCATCCCCCGTTACCAGAACACCTCCCTCACTTATAAGGGAGCCACATTCTCTCTAGTCTTCCTTTTACTGTTAATATACTTAAAAAAGCCTATTTTATTATTCTTTATCACCTTTGCCAGATTCAATTCCAGGCGGGCTTTAGCCTCCTCCCTTGTCGCATCCCTGCAGGCCCTGACAATATTTCTATATTCTTCCCAAGTGGTCAGACCCTTTTTCCACATTTCATGGACCTTCTTCTTTCCTTTGAGTTTGTACACAAGCTCCTTGCTCTTCCACACAGGTCTCCTGCCATCCTTTCCTGATTTCTTGCTCACAGGGACACGCTGATCTTGAGCTTGGAAGAAGAGCTGTTTAAATGCCAGCCAGCTCTCACAGGCCCCCTTACCTTCTAACACCCGAGCCCACGGGATAGCTCCAAGTAGGTCCCGGAAGAGATCGAAGTTGGCTCTCCTAAAGTCCAAGGGTAGCAATCCAACTTTTTGCTTTGCTTCTTCCACTCAAGATCTTGAACTCCGCCATCCCGTAGTCACTACAGCCCAAGCTGCCCCAGACCTTTACTTCCTTGAAAAGCCCTTCCTTATCAGTGAAAATAAGGTCCAGCAACACCCCTCCCCTCGTTGGTTCCTCCACCACCTGCATCAGAAAGTTGTCTTCAACACATTGCAGGAACGTCTGGACCACACGTGCCTGGCCATGTTGCTTGTCCAGCAAATATCTGGATAATTGAATCACCAGCACCTGGGATTGTGATGTTACTTCCAGTTGCTTGTGGAAGGCCTCATCAACCTCCTCCTCCTGATCAGGGGGCCTGTAGTACACCCTCACAACAGCGTCAACCATACCAGCCCTCCCCTTGATTCTCACCCACAAGCTCTCTACTGCTACACCACTCTCCTCCAGGTGGAGTTCAATACATTCTAGCTGCTCTCTCAAATAAGAGCAACTCCACCACCCAGCCTCGCCAGCCGATCTTTCCTAAAAGGCACATAGCCCTCCATGACAACATTCCAGTCATGCGGGCTGTCCCACCACATCTCTGTGATTGCAATGAGATCGTAGCCATGTAACCTCATGCAGATCTCCAACTCTTCCTGTTTATTTCCCATGCTGCGCGCATTAGTGTACAGACACTTTAGAGAAGCAGCATCCCCCTACCACTCTCCATCCCTTCGAACTCCACCCTCATCACCCATCAAGCTCTGTTTTGAGCCTCAAACTACCTGCTAAACCCCAGTAGCCCTCATTTTGTCCCCTTCCACCTTCTTACCTAGTTTAAAGACCTTTCAATGAGGCCCGGCAGTTCCTGGGGTAGGATCCTTTTATCCCTTGCAGACAGGTGAGTTCCATTTGCAGCTGTCATGCCAGGAGCTGCGTAAATTGCCCTATGATTAAAAAAGACAAAATTCTTGTGCCTACACCAACCTCTAAGCCATTTATTTATAAGGAGGATTTTTTGCTTTTTTGCTGCTTCAGTTGTTTTTCCTGGTTGTAATAAATATTTAAATTGAAAGAGATTATTCATACCTGATTTTTTTAATCAAGGTAGAAGTATGAGATTATTTGAAAACTGCATGAAAAATTCAAAGCATCACTTTTGATGTCAGCGCCACTGAGATTATAGCAATTTGTGTGGATTGTTTGTAGTGATTAATATAAAATACCATGACCTATGTTCAGCAAAAATGTGGTGCAACTGAAGCATAGACTGAAATGAGAGGGCAGTCTTATTTAATATTTTAATAGGAAGCACCCTAAAAAAAAACCCAAAAAACTACTGTTTTTGCATTTTTTCCTAAAGAGTAATTATGTCTTTGAAAATAGTTATAAATGTAATCTCATAGCTATATAATTATTTTATGGCCTCATTTTATGGCAGAAGTAGAATTGTTTGGATGACTTCATTATTTTGATGTCTACACATATCTGGATTTTTTTTCAACAGATACTCTAGAATATATCATGTCAATGTAAACTTATTTCTGTTATCCATTGTAGTCTGTTAACTCTAATCTGTATTCCAATCTCGCTTTACTTTGCAACCATTGTGCAGGGATGTCCTGACAATGTACACACTCTACCTGCAATGAATTGTAAACATAGAAATACAAAAATTGAATCAGAAAAACTACATTCAATGCATTTACTGTATACATTCAGAAGTAAAATAAGCATATTTGGAGGAGCTGCGTAATCACTTCTTAGATTACTAGAATACCACACTATCATTTCACACAGGCGGGAATGCGCAGGAAACATACTTAAGAAGCATATGCTGTTTTGTGATCTAAGTTGCTGAGGAGGTGATGAATTCCAGTCATAAAGGAACAATTGCTACGACTTGTTTTCTCAGCCAACTGCATGCCGTTTGGCAAGTTAATGGGAGAATTACATGGGTTATATTTAGTGCAATGTCTAAATAGCTGCTGTAGTGAGTGCATTCAACAAGTTTTAGAGTAATTAACCAAGCAGAAAACCCATTCCCAGACAGCTACTGGAAAGAATCAAATATGGTGAAGCAATGACAGGTGAGATAATTAGAATGAAAATGTATATAAGCATCTCTCTCTTTTTATAAAAATAAAATAAAATAAAATAAAATAAATAAAGTAAGATGAATACTTTCTTGAAGTTTATGGTGATAAACATAGGAACAGGGTTTCTTGAGAGGCAGTAAGAGGGGGCCAGATGACCTCCATAGGTCTCTTCCAAGCTTAACCACTCTGTGAACAGATATAGTAGTTCAGTCCATACAGTCAGCTAGACTAAAATACCTCCTGCAGTGGTAACAAGCAAATAGTCAGGGAAAAACAAAACAAAACATTCAGAACAGGAATATGGTTTTCCAATATACTACCAAAATCCAGCTGATTTCAACTGAGAGGTTTTATGGCATTCCATATGTGTTCTTTCCTTAATCAACTTCTGACCCTTTCAGGTGTCCATGCAGCCTTCTCTTGAATCTTGTCAAACCTTTGCAACCACAGTGTCCTTTGGCAAGGAGTTCTGTAGACCTACTTTACGTTGAATGAAGAACTATCTGGCTTTCTTTGCTCTGTACCTACACCCATTTGGAAGACTTGAGAATCTATCCTATCCTTTCTTCTGATGCTCATGAGTATATATATGACTTTTATACCCAAGATCTGTCTGTCCCACTCTTATTTGTATACTCAACACATGAAAGCCATTCATAACCATTTTTGTGTGTTTTGTCTTTCTTTGAAAGCAGTTACTGGATAAAGTTTATTTGGTTGGATACGAGCAATAATCACAACCTATTCTTTGCTCACTTTATAGCTTATATAAACTAGCTTACATAATAGATGAACCAGGAAAGTGTGATAAGCTGAGTCTGAATGATCTTTTGGCTATTAATTATAGTTAAGATGAAAAAAATAAATTCAAATACCTACATGTAATCCTCCACTATTAATTCAGTCCAAATTAATTCACCACAGACGGTCTGCTTTTACTGCATCAGTATGGTTATTTTGCAAGTTATCAGATGTACAAACAATAAAAGTGTAGCAGAACTGGAAGCATTCACATACCAAATAATGTACAAACACAGTTAACTGAACAAAGGATTTAAAAGGATTTAATATTAAACTTCAAATAAGTGCTTATTCCAGCTATACTACCATTCTGTGCAGGAAGCTGGAAAACAGGAATTCTTAGAGATGATTTGAAGAATGAAATGTATTGCTGCTGGTAGAAACAAGTGGGTGGAATATGGGGAAATCAGACAATTTGGAAGGAAGTTCAAAGAATTCTTAATACCTACACTGTTTCATAAATTATTCAATAGTTAGTCTGAAGATATTTACACCTTCTATTCTTTATAGATCTTATAATGCAACCCTCATATTTCAAACAAAAGAGAGTATATCCTTTTGCATGCTAATAACAATGTAGACAGCAAGCATGAGGTAAAAATTAGATATCTAAAGGACTACATAAAATGATTTTTAATAAAAGAAGAGATTAAATGTTTTCAGAGTTTTTCATAAAGTATCTCCTTAATGGGAAAGTGAAACCTTCACAGATTTAATTATCATGAAACTACCACATTGTTCATTTTACTTAGCTTGCCGTCTTCTGCTTATTTAAATACATACATGCGTACAAACAATACAAAAAATCATGTTATTAATAAATTAATTAATACTTCAGACAAGTATTCCCTGTTACAAATTAGCCATAACTAACAGTATTAGTTGGACCAAGGTATGCTTACTTGAACCTCTGATTTTTTAAGATTTCTTTGAAAGAAAATCTTTTAAAAAGAGGTTGTGGTTTTTTTTTTTTTCCCTTATGTTTTAAATGAGTTCTTAAGTATTATACTTAGCCCTTTTCGTCACACACACAAAAAAATAAAACTTCGTGAATATTTTCACTGAAAGACTTACATGAAGAAGTCCCAAAGTTAAAGTTCTCTTGCATACTTAATTTTAATTTCAATACAACTAATATATCTCTGGGCCAAAGAGTAAAAATATAAATTCATCTTATAACAGTCATTAAATAGCATTTCTTGAATTTTAGTATTGGCTTATGTATCATTACTGAAGCAAAGTGCAGGTAATATAACCAGTAAATTATAATTCAGGCCAATGTTTACTTAAGATTTGTTATTATTACTATTAATTTTTGATACTTCACATTGTGTGTGACTATTCATAAGTACCTGTAAATATATTCACAGTGAAGCACTTGAGGAAAGATAGTGACATGTAGAAATACTAGTAATCATCAAATACTTAAATTACATGGCCTTGCCAAATGAGTGAATGTTCCATAAAAATTTAATAACCATTGCTTACATTATTGTCATGGAGTTAACTAGATCTATCTATGCCCATGACAGGCAGACAGTACGTCCTTGGGTCTGTCCACTCCTCCCCCCCCCTCCGGCCCCAAAAAATGGGAAGGAAAAGGGAAAAGGGATAGGGAGATGGGAACTGAGCTCAAGGAAGGAAAAATAAAAACAGCGGCAACGATCTATGGAGGAAAACTTGTTTTACTAACTATGATATCGGAATGCAAGATAACACAATATAATACAATCTAATTGAAATTGAGACTAATAAATAAAATAGGAGAGAGAGAGTTCCTGAGATGGAGTCAAATCTGAAAAGCTGGGTAAGGCTAGGAAAGCACCCTCCTGCACCCATTGCAAGGCAGTAAGAGACCGCCCAACCAGAAAGGGCCAGATCCCATGACTTCCATGATGTGCAGGGACAGGTACCTGGAATTGGAGCATTAACACCTTAACTCCCAGTGCAGTACATGATGTTATGATGTGGAACACTGAAAATTAAAAATCATAAAACCATGACAATTATTAATGTGAAATGCTATTTCACCAGAAAAATATATTTTAAGAATTATCAACTAAGAAAATAAAATACATATGATTAAGTAAAAGCTATGTATCCAATTTTGGGCTCATTACTATGAGAAAGATGTTGAGTTGCTGAAACATGTTCAGAGAAGAGCAATGAGGCAAGAGACTAGAAAACAAGTCATACGAGGAGTGGCTGAGGGAACTGGGGTTATTTTATCTTGAGAAAAGGAGGATGAAACCTTAGTCTACAATTATCTGTAAGGAGGTTGTAATGAGCAGAGTGTCAGTCTCTTTTCTCAAGTGTCTACTGCTTAGGCACAAGGAAACAGCCTCAAGTTGCACCAGGTGAGGTTTATATTAGATGTCAGGAAGAATTTATTCATGGAAACAGTGATTAGACATTGAAACATGTTTCCTAAGAGATGTGTGAATGTGGCACTAGTGAACATGGTTTAATGGGAGTCTTGATAGTGTTAGAAAGATAGCTGAATTTCGTGATCTCATGGGTCTTTTTCAAGCTAAATTATCCTATGATTATAATGAAGAAGGCTTGTGTTAAAAAACATTATTTGGAAGGAAGTAAAATATGCCTTCCTTATGCTTCACAGATTTTACAATTGAGCTGGGCCTTATGCTGCTCATTTTCTTGAAAATCGCTCCGGTTCTTATAAAAGAATCATAGAATCATAGAATGGCCTGGGTTGAAAAGGACTACAATGATCATCGAGTTTCAACATCCCTGCTATGTGCAGGGTCGCCAAACACTAGACCAGGGTGTCCAGAGTCACATCCAGCCAGGCCTTGAATGCCTCCAGAGATGGAACATCCACAACATCCTTGGGCAACCTGTTCCAGTGTGTCACCACCCTCTGTGAGAAGAACTTCTTCCTAATATCTAACCTAAACCTCCCCTATCTCAGTTTAAAACCATTCGCATCCACCTTCATAAATAGCTTTTCCTCTTCCTGTTTATATGCTCCCATCAAGTACTGGAAGGCCGCAATGAGGTCTCTCTGGA
Source organism: Meleagris gallopavo (assembly GCF_905368555.1). Classification (NCBI taxonomy): domain Eukaryota; kingdom Metazoa; phylum Chordata; class Aves; order Galliformes; family Phasianidae; genus Meleagris; species Meleagris gallopavo. Next base: position 149,993,448 of record NC_139404.1, on the reverse strand, counting down.
TCCTTCTCCAAGCTAAACAAGCCCAGTTCCCTCAACCTTTCGTCATAGGAGAGGTGCTCCAGCTCTCTGATCATCTTAGTGGCCCTCCTCTGGACCTGCTCTAAGAGCTCTACATTCTTCCTGTACTGGAGGCCCCAGGCCTGGACATAGTACTCCAGATGGGGCCTCACAAGAGGCAAGTAGAGGGGGACAATCACCTCCCTCTCCCTGCTGGCCACCCCTTTTTTAATGCAGCCTAGAAACCAGTTGGCCTTCCGGGCTGCAACCACAAACTGTTGGCTCATGTACATCTTCTCATCTACCAGGACTCCTAAGTCTTTCTGCACAGGGCTGCACTCCAGGAGCTCTTCTCCTTGCTTGTATAAATACCTGAGATTGCCCCGACCCAAGTGCAACACCCTGCACTTAGCCTTATTGAACCTCAATGCAGTGAAGAATGCAGTGAAACACATAGAGAAGGCCAAAGGCTGGAGAGTAGAATAGGTGTTATTCCAGTTTGCAGTAATTGTTTTCCAAATGGACTGATTTCTAAGGAAACTCACTGCAAATTCTTCTTAGACAATTTTCCTTTACACATCAGAAAAATGTCTAAACCAATAAAAGATACGGTTACTATAATATTAAATACTGCAAAACCTAACTTTCTGGTTCTAATCCCATGGCCACATCTGTACTTCAATTTAGGTGCATAAGCTGCCTTTACAATGTAGAGAGAGAATTAGATGCCTCAGAAACTGATCCGAAACTATCAACATGCTACAAAATAGTTTGGGGGCACAGACTTCAGGTAGAAACATTAAACTATGTGTTTTACAGAATGCTAGGCAACTTTCATATACAATATTACTTTTTATTTTTTTATTGTGACATCAGGAACAGAGCAGAATCTAGATATTTGACTGTGTCATGCCAAGTAAACTCACTTTGTGCCAAGTCAGAACTAAGTGTGCTCTATTTTTGAATAAAGAGGAAAACAAGATCCATATCTATCTACTTGTAGAAAATGTCCAAGAGGAGTCATAAAGTATTTATGAACAGAAAATAAGGATACTGAATGAGAACTCATTATTTTCTTCCTTGTGTGTAGTCTATTTTAATTCACATTACCAAATAGCTAGTGCAGAAGTGAACCAGAAAGTCTTATAAGACTCTATGTCAGCCTGCTGACCTGACAGTTCTGACTAAACAGTAGGAAGTGAAATGTCATTACATTCTATTCGTGAAAAGTACTTTAGAACTCTGGAGTCCTGATTTATTATATTCTTTGGAGACTTTGCTTTCCTACTAATTTTTCCATTAGCAGTTCAGCCACTTCGGGAGAAATTTTCTTATGCTCTTTTATGTTACCACCTTATCTTTTTGTGCTAGACAATCTTTAGCAAGCCCTATTTCATTTCTCTTTTCTGCTTTATGTTGCGCCATGTTTTATTCACACTTCCTTCTCTTATTACATATCTAATACTTGTTTAATAAATAAGCTTGGAGTTGTCTGCATTAGTTCTCCAGGCACTCATAAACAATTAGAAGTACTGAACTTCTATTTTTGTGTTTCAGATCATAATACTAGAGTCCATTTCACTAAAAATAGTTTAACTCAAGCTCCCTTTGTTTCTCTAATGCCAAAGTATCAAGAAGATGCAGTCTCTGAGGATAAACTGAGTAGAGGTTCATGACAAGAGAGGAAAGAAAAAAAAAAGTTATGATTCTGTAACAAAAGTAAAAAGAATGGGCTATAGGAAAAGCTGACAGCTGAGCGCAACACTTAGCTAGAAAATTCTTACAAGATTTAAGTTACTTGTTGATTTGTTTCCCTGCTATTTGAAGGTGGTTTACAGGAATTTTGGAAGAAAATTATCGTAAAAATGCCCCAGCTAATAGAGCAGTTTGGAAATCTGAGGAAAGCAAGCCTGAAAAAACAATGCAAAACAAAACACAACAAACAACACTAAGCCCAAGAGCAACACTGCCATGGTTTTACAATTTTTGGTTATTAGTATTCCACGTCATAACATCATGTAGTACACAGGAGTTAAAGAGTTAATGCTCCAGTTCCAGGCACCTGTCTGGAAGAGAAGAAATACATACCACAGAACACTTTGCATTCAGAGAGAAGATATAACCTCTAGCAAGATCACCTGATGCTCCCTTTTTCCCTTTGGCTCTCCTCCCTGCTGATTGACTCGACTGCACATCTGATCTCAGCATTATGGTGAGGCCTATCCACCTTTCGGACACTCTCTCTCATCATATTTGATTTATTAGCTTCAGTTTTAATTACACTGTATTATAGTGTGTTATCTTACATTCCAATACCATATTTAGTAAAATAGTTTGTTTCTCCTCAGATCATTGCCACTGATTTTAATTATTCGGGGTCCCCTGTTTCCCTTTTCCTAAAGGCGCAGGTTCACAAATCCCTCCGCTCCGCTAGTCACAGAACCGAGCCAATCCAGCCTGTAAACTATTGACATTCTTGGTCACCGAAAGAAACAAATAGACACCAAATAAATAAAGAAACCCATCAACAACATTCAGAGATGGCTTAACAAGTAGGATGCCTTGGGAAAAATCTTTGGAACCCAAGTTTACAGAAATACAAATATTATTGTACTTTTACCATGAGCACAATTTCTTAGGTGAAAATGAGGGAACTGCAACAGAGTTGAACAAACTACTTATTCAGAGCATAAGACATGTATATATATATTTTTTTTCATTAATTTTAACTAAGCTTCTCTTTTCTCTGAATGAAAAAACACACACAAACCTGTGTCAGTGCTCCATCACCCATACATTAAAGAAGCATTTCCTGATGTTTAGACAGAGCGCACTGAGTTCTGATTTCTGTCTGAAATACTTCCAGCTTTGGTTCACAAGAGTTTCTAATTGTAGGTTCTGAATCTGGTGCAGTTATTCTAATCAGGCTTTCTTCCACCTGGTTTGTAGCTTCTGCATGATAACTGACCAATAAAAAACATATAAATCTTTTTGATTAAGTAAATTTAAAGAAAATAAGTAAATAAATAAATAAAGAAGTGCAATCCTAAGTGAAATTGCTTAGTTATTGTGAAATACAAAGAAGGTCCTCAGAAATGCACTCGAATCAAGGACTTGTTTAGATTTCTGACCAATTAGAGTTACCTACATTTAAATTCCAGGCCTGAAAAGCTAAAATTATAACTTTTATTAATATGCAGGGAGGAAAAATTCTTTAAGATTTTTTCTTGAAATAGAGAATATGAACGTGAAGAAGATACAGAAACACACACACAAAAAAAGGAATCCACAGTCACCCCATGAAACTGGAAAAGGTAAAGACTAATAAGAGACTATTGTGTTCTGTACTTAACGAGGCTTTTTATAGAGGAGAAATGCAGACTCTGAGAGGAGGCCAGGGGCTACCATGACATACAGCTGCTTCTAGGTTCCAGCTGGCTCCATGGATGTTACAGGACACAGCTAAGCCTAGGAGACAGGTGGATGGTATGGCGAGGTTCTGGTTGGACTTCATGATCTTGAAGGTCTTTTCCAACCTGACCAAATATATGCTTCTATGGTGTCTCTGTGAAAACACTGAAGAAAAGGTGGAAAACACTAGAAGAGGGAGATGAGGTGCTCTAGACACCAAAGCAGACAGACATTTTCCTGAAACCCTGGAAGAAGAGGAGGTGCGTGATCGCAGAGGTTCGCTGCTTCAGAGCTGTTCCAGCCAGAACCGCAGTGACTGACCGCAAGGTACAGAGGGGTTTCCGTCGGTTTCCTTATTCAGGGATTCCCCGAGACAACAGAACTGCCTGGCAGCTCTCGGCTGGGCAGTTCTCGCGAGAGCGGCTGACGCGGGAGTGGCGTTGCCAGGGCAACGGTTCTGCATCCACCCCCTCGCCTAGAAAAAGCCTCCGGGAGGGCAGCGAGGCGTCCAGAGATGGAGAGGAGTTGGGGTGTGAGAAAGACCTGGGCTGTTTTAACGAGGAGAAACCGTAAGCTACGGGACTACACAGCAAGGAGGCTTGTTATCACTGTGAAGTGAGCGATAAGTGCGCGGGTTCCTGTTAATGACCCGGCAACGAGGCGAGGACAGAGCCAGCACCACTGGCAGCAGGGTGGGGCTGATCAGTCACACCCCATTAAGGCTATCTAGTGGTATTAGTGTGCCTGCTGGTTTGCAATGGCTGCACCCTGGCGGAAGGCTAACGCCACAAAAATTATGGAGATCCAGACAGAGGTCCCATGCTCATGCAGAAGGAAGACTGCAGCCAAGAAGAATGTGGAGACCCAGACTGAGGTCCTGTGCATGCATGAAAGGATAGCTGATGCTAAGAAAAGTGAGGAGACTCAGACTGAGCCCCCAACACAAGATGCTAGTATGCAGGTCGCTGGCTGTCACAAGTGCCAGAGCCTGGCCTTTGCAGTGCCAGGTGATGGAGGCAGCACTTGTATAAGATGTGACCAGCTAAATGATCTTACTCAGCCTTGTGGTCGACCTGAAGAAGGAGATGGAGAGGCTGAGGACCATAAAGGAGTGTGAGAGGGAGACTGATTGGTGGTGCCAGTCCCTATCAGCCATGAGATCTTGGCACACACCTGAGACTCCACATGGAGCACGTCACCCCCTGCTGCCTTGCAAACAGATGGGAGAGGGGAACCGGCAGGTGGAAGAAGGGAACTGGCAGGCAGATCGTGCTGCAGTGAGCTCCCTGTCCTCTCCTCCCCCTAGCAACAATTTGAGAAAGGAGGAGGAGTGGAAACAGATACCGGCTTGGTGAAGTAGGCATCCCTCATCTTGACTATCCTCAGCTCCCCAGGTGCCTCTGTGCAATAGATTTGAGGCCCTGGAACTTGGGGGAGAGGTGAATGAGGATGTGGAGGTCCACCCGTGAGGTTGCCCCGGGTGAAGCGGTCGATCCCATGCCTCAAGACTGCCTCCACCAGGAAGGACAGAAGGGTGGTTGTCATGGGCGACTCCCTGCTGAGAGGAACGGAAGGCCCTACATGTTGGTCTGACCCTACCTGTAGAAAGGTGTGCTGCCTCCCTGTGGCACAGGTCAGGGACATTTCTAGGAAGCTTCCTGGACTGATTCACACATTTGATTATTACCCCTCATTGATAGTTCAGGCTAGCAGTGATGAAGTCGCTGAGAAAAGTCTCAGGACTATCAAGAAAGACTTCAGGGGACTGGGGTGGGTAGTTGATGGAGTGGGCGTGCAGGTGGTGTTTTCTTCTATCCTTTCAGTGGCAGGGCAGGATACTGAGAGGATCCAAAAAACCCATCTCATAAATAAATGGCTTAGAAGGTGGTGCAAACACAAGATTTTTTTATTTTTTTTTTTGACCACGGAACAATTTACTCAGCACCTGGCATGATGGCTGCAGATGGAAGTAAGCCTGTCTCTGAGGGGTAAGAGGATCGTAGCCGAGGACCTGGCGGGTCTCACTGAAAGGTCTTTAAACTAGTATGAAGAGGGAAGGAAACAAAATGAGGACCACTGAAGTTGAACTGGTCATTTGAGGGATCGTACCAAACTTGATGGGCGTAGACAGTGAAGTACAAAAGGATGGACTAGGGCAGGGGAATGCTGGGAATGCTGCTGTTCTAGGGAATCCTAGATCCTTTATGAAGGCGGTGAGACGGAAAGCCCAGCTGAAGTGCCTTTATACCAATGCACACAGCCTGGGAAATAAGCAGGATGAGTTGGAAACCATGATGCGCTTGGAAAGTTATGACCTTGTTGCTATCACAGAAACATGGTGGGATGACTCCCATAACTGGAATACCACCATTGAGGGCTATCGGCTCTTTAGAAGGGATAGGCGAGGTAGGAAGGGTGGGGGAGTTGCCCTCTATGTCAAAGAGTGGATAGACTGTGAGGAGCTCCCTCTGAGAAACAGTCAAGAACAGGTTGAGAGCCTGTGGGCTAGAATTAGGGATGGGACAAAGGCCAGCTGGTGATAGGAGTGTACTACAGGCCACCTGATCAAGGGGAGAATGTTGATGAGGCTTTCTTGCTTCAGATGCCGGAGGCTTTGTGCTCATGGGCTCTAGTCCTGATGGGGGACTTCAGCTATCCGGATATCTGTTGGAAAGACCACATGGTGAGCTGCAAGAGGTCCAGGAGGCTCCTAAAATCCATTGATGATAACTTTCTGGCCCAAGTGCTGGACAAACCGACCAGAGGTGAAGCTTTGCTGGACCTGCTGTTCACCAATGTGGAGGAGATCACTAAAGGCATTAAGGTTGGAGGCAGCCTGGGCTGCAGTGACTACACCCTGGTGGAGTTCGTGATCTCAAGGGATGTGGGCCTGGCAAAGAGTGGCGTCAGGACCCTGAATTTTGGAAGACCAAACTTTAAGCTGTTCAATGGACTGTTGGCCATGATCCCCTGGGATGCTGTCTTTAAAAACAAAGATGTTGAGGAGAGCTGGCTACTCTTCAAGAATGCCTTCCTGAGAGCCCAAGAGCTCTCCGTCCCTCTGAATAAGAAAGCAGGCAGAGGACGTAGGAAGCTGCCATGGCTCGGCAAGGACCTGCTGGGCATACTGAAAGCAAAGAAAGGTGAGTACAGGTTCCGGAAACAAGGGCGTGTGACCTGGGAAGAATACAGGGATGCCGTCCAGACTTGCACACATGGGATCAGGAAAGACAAGATGCAGGTGGAACTGAGCTTGGTGAGGGACGTGAAAAAAATAGGAAGACATTCTACAGGTACATTGGCCAGATGAGACAGGCCAAAGCAAGTGTACCGCCTTTGGTAAGTGTAAAAGAAGAACTGGCTTCAGTGGATGAAGAGAAGGCTGAGGTACTGAATGAGTTCTTTGCCTCGGTGTTCACTAGCGGCCAGGATTCCAGTATTTCTCATGTCCTTGAGCCCTGCATCCCTAAACCTCTAGGTGGGGACCGGGCGGTAAAACCCCCCCCACAGTAAGGGAAGAGCAAATCTGAGACCTCCTCATGAAACTGAATGTGTACAAGTCTATGGGGCCGGATGGTGTGCATCCCAGGGGTCTGAAGGAGCTGGCTGAGGTGGTTGCTGAGCTGGTTGCTGAGCCACTCCTCATCATATTTGAAAAGTCGTGGCTGTCAGGTGAGGTCCCAGATGAGTGGAGGAAGGGTCATGTCACTGCCATTTACAAGAAAGGGAGCAAGGAGGACCCGGGGAACTACAGGCTGGTGATTCTCACCTCTGTGCCTGGGAAGATCATGGAACAGATCCTCCTGGATGACATGCTTGATCACGAGGAATGAGAAGTCACATTGAACTCCAGAAATTCCTTGAATTGAAGCAGCTTTAATTCCTTGAATTGAATCAGTTGAATTCTAGGAGCATGTTAGGAAGTTGTATGTCAGTCCTGTCCACTTTCCTCACTATTTGCTTACGACTGCTCTTGGATGAAGAGTTTAAGGCTAGACAGACCCATAGGCTGAACCAGTTTGCAGTCACATACAGATGGCTTGAAGGCTTTTCTCTCTCCTACGTGCTTTATCTCACAATTTTTCAGTTGTAATCCAATTGAGTACTAGGCCAACACTAATTTTAAGAGCATATGATAACTACTATTAGCACAAAGCAGTGTTGTAAAGGGAAGACAGATATGATAATAGGTTAATTAGTTTTTTGTCAGTAATTCAAATAAGAAACACAAAAGTATAGCTCTAAGATTCTTAAGATAGTTCACAATCATTTAAAAGCGAAAAGCTTCACAGTAGCAACTTATTCTGGAAAGAGTTTACAGCATTAAAAAAAAAGAAGAATATTATGTATAAAGAAAATATTAGCATAGAAGTCTAAAATGGAATAGGGCTCAAGATTCATAAAAAAAATTATCAGTACTTGAATTATATCTTTATAATCATTTTTGGAAATGTTAAGCAAAGTTAAATAGGTATGGCTTATCAAACGCATATCAACAAATCAGGGATATTTATGAAAGTCTCATTCAAATATTTGAAAAATAACTACTTAGATTAATAGATAGAATGTATTGAAATATTTCCCAACTTATCTACATCTCTGCACTTGCAAGGGACTACCAAGCTCTGTGGCAGGTGGAGTACAGTCAGGCTGTACAGATGGAATATAGTCAGACTGGAGTACAGTCAGATGGTCTTGACACTACAAGTTCTCAAAGATTGACTCAAACAATTGACTCTGAGACTACAGTGATAAATTCTTTCGTCCTTCAAATGAATTTCATGTGACAGTATTTTGAAGCAATCTAGCCATTAATGTATCAACACCAGTATCAGAATTGAAGGAGAAAAAATTGCCTCTCACACTTCATTTGAATATTCTGCATATCTCTTGGATAATCACAGGAGCTATGAAACCAGATAAGACTTTGCTACCTCAGAAGAATTTTTTCATTCTTCAGTGAGCAGTGAAGGCATGAGAAACTTGGTGTCACTATATTCACAGTGCAGAAGGAGCTAAGAGCCAACACTGGGAGCCTCTGAGACAAATAGTGCAGTTTATCATCCAGCTTGCCTCTGGGGTGCAGTTTCACAACCAGCTTCAGTCAGTCTAAGCAACCGTGTTGTGAAAAGAGATGATTCAGCCCTGCCCCTGCATGTCTCTTGGGAAAATGAGCAAGACTTCTCTTTTAGAAAAAAAACAACCATGATCTTAGATTGACTTGAACTGACTAAGCCATACACTAGGAATGAGAAGCTCCCAAACCACCACAAAGATAAGTGAAATAATTTTTCCCGGATTCTTCTAAAAATACTGAATGCAGCCATCGCTCATACTCTCTTTCTTTTAGGTGCTAGTATAACAGGCAGCTGCATGCTCTCTTACCTGTATATTTGTTAATGCTCAGTAATTAACTCAGCAGTACAAGAAAACAGTTGGCGTAGAAACGTCAGCAGAAATCTTCTGGATATGGCAGAAAATATCCACTAGAAGAGAATGTCATGATGTATCCCACCAAAATCGGAGAATGCTCATTTAGTAAACAGATTCCCTAGACTGGAATTCTGATGTGCTTAATTTATGATGTGCACAATGATGTGTGGATTTGAAAGGTGACGAGTTTAATATCTGATATGAACTTCTGGGAAGAAAATACAGGGATATATTTAAATATATTATTCGTGTCAGAATACACAGTGTCATCAGATTATATAATAAAGTAGATATATTTTTCTTTTTTGAAATGAATGCATCAGTACATGATGGGAGCCAACCACCTGGGAGGCAGCTTTCCCAAAAAAAGACCCAGTAGTCCCAGGAGACATCAAGTCGAATGTGAGCCAGCAATATGCCCTTGCCACAAGGAACAGTAGTAGTATCTTGAGGTGCATTTGGAGGAACACTACCACATCCTTCTCCTCCACTCAAGACTTGTGAGACTGCACCTGGAGCACTATGTCATGTTCTGGGCTCCCTGTTACAAAAAAGATACAGACATACTGGAGAGATTTCAATGGACAGTCACAAACATGATGAAGGGACTGAAGCACCTCTGCTATAAGAAAAAGCTGAAAAGGGGATCTTGTCAATATACATAAATATCTGAAAGGAGGGTACAAAGAAGTCTGAGCGAAGTTTTTTTCAGTGGTGCTCAGTAAAGGGAGTGCTGCCAGTATTTTATTTTGAAGAAAATAAACCCCCTGAAAATACAGGAGTTAGTCATGGGGGGGTGAGTCACTCTGCAATGTCTCAATGTGTGGTTAATTAAGCTCTTGGTCTTCTGCTTTTCAAAGTTAGTTTTCGCTAAATAGACTCTAATATTTCACACAGAGCTTTCAAAACAGTTCTGCTCAATTCCCATTCATTTAAAATATTTATAACAATTTGAACACTATCTCAAATATTTGGATAGAGTTAGTTGGAAAAGAAGATTCATCAGTATGCTAGGCGGTCATTAATAATTGTACAAACGAACAGGAGGACAGTACTGCTCAGCTGTAGGTGGAGGAGATCGTTATTTTCCCCAGCGTGTTTCTAGCTCTGCTGACTGTGGTGTCGCTTGCAACATGCTTCCACTAGATGACACTCTGTGCTTCAAAATTTATTTATTTATTTATTATTTTTAAACACTGTGTACCTAGGCTTCATATACATTTATGAACACCTCATTTTAAAGACTTCATCACAGTGGGGGATTGACCAGATAAATTGTAACGCAGGAAAAAGAGAACAAGGCTTAAATCAAACTCTTGGTTTAGTAAAATAATGGCCATGAAAGTCTGAATATATGTATTAGAGGAAAGGTCTGCACAACAGCCACAAAAGAAAAAAAAAAAGGAATTTTCTTAAGATTATAATATAGGGGAATGAATATTTGTAAAATAAAAAGGATCAAAAGTGTGAAAGAAGGAAATCTAATGACTGAAAAATAAAATTTTAAAGTAGAAACCCAATAACAACAACAAAAAATAGGTATTAAACTAGCTTATTTTGAGATGAAATAAAGTCATATTAAGTGCTTCTCAGAGTTATGTGATAGTGGATGCTTCCTGTCCTTCTTTTAGAATCTATGTATATATCTATATATCTTTTCCTTTCCTTCATTATTCTGATGCTGCATTTAAATTTAGTAATAATTTTAGTTCAATTTTATTCTTGCAAAAGGTGAACTCATGAAAAATACAAAATATCTAGCATTATGTTTGTCTTTAAATGTTTCTTCTTAAAAATGAATAAAATAATAATTAATAAAAAACCAGAAAAAATAATAAAAAATATCCCAACTAACCAAACGAAAAACCCAACACATTGATTTCTAAATGTATTGCAGTCAGTTTTCTGAAAGAAAAAAAAAATATCTGGCCTTGAAAACGAGTCACAGAGTTATCTAGATCAATCTATGCCCAGGACAGGGGGGCAGTAGGCCGTGGGCCCCCGACCCCAAAAATGGGAAGGGAAAAAAGGAAGGGTAGGGAGATGGGAACTGGGCTCAAAAAACAGAGCAGCAGCAACGAGCTAAGGAGGAAAACTTGATTTTACTAACTATGATATTGGAATGCAAGATAACACAATATAATATAATGTATTTGAAATTAAGGCCAATAAATCAAATAAGAGAGAGAGTTTCTGAAACCAAAAGGCCTACTTTGAACTGAAGGCACATGGCTTGGAAGCAGACCCACACACTCTGCCAGGTGGTGAGGAAGGGAGAGCTCAAGTCCAAGAGCAAGACTTCCTCCCACGACTTATCTTCCTCTTTGACCGTGAAAGTCCTCTGGGATATATAGCTATTCTTCTCTTCTGAGAACCAGGTATCCAGAAAGTTGTCAGTTCATGGAACTGGAGTATTAACTCTTTAATTACCCATGCTTTATATGATGTGATGATGTGGAATACTGATAGCAAAATTACAGAACCATGACAAAGTGCAATCTGAACTTCAAGTATCATTTGCTTTTTTTTTTTTTTTTTTTTTCCCCCCTCTTCCTTTATCTGTTCTGCCACAGTTGGTGATGGGTACTTAAAGTCAGTCTGAAGTTTAAGTTGTATTGACCCTGGAGTGTCATTTGTGTAATACCACTGGCTTCAGTTTTTTTACATGGATATTTCAAATTCAACCTCCATGAAGTTTGGTTCTAGAAGTGAATGGGAATGAGAAAGTAATCTGTGAGTGCTGATCAACAGTAAGGACTTGACTCCCTAATTAGATTACTGTTATTGTTCATCTGCATTCTTTCTTGTTTGCGGAGATCAATATAACCTGTTTCAGCACAGTTCCTTCTTTAAGGAAGAAATACAACTATGAATAATCTCAGAACACTGGAACACAGGGTATTTCATATGAGCATGAGAAAAGCCCTCTTTACAGTGAGGGTGGCAGAGCACTGGAACAGACTGCCCAGAGAATCATGGAATCATAGAATCACAGAATCACTCAGGTTGGAAAAGACCTTAAAGATCATAGAGTTTAACGACTACCTAGCCATACTAGCCTAACTCTAACAACCCTCCATTAAATCATGTCCCTGAGCACTCCATCTATATACTTTTTAAACACATCTGGGGATGGTGACTCAACCACCTCCCCGGGGAGCCTATTCCAGTGCTTCACAGCTTTTCTGTAAAGAAGTGTTTCCTGATAACCAACCTAAACTTACCCTGGCACAACTTAAGGCCATTTCCCCTCCTCCTGTCACCAGTGAGAAGAGACCAACCTCACTCTCGCTGTAAGCACCTTTCAGGTACTGGAAGAGAGCAATAAGGTCTCCCCTCAGACTCCTCTTCCCCAGACAGAACAGCCCCAAATCCTTCAGTCTCTCCTCATAGGGCATATTCTCCAAGCCCTTCACAAGCCTTGTTGCCCTTCTTTGGATCTGGTCCAGTACCTCAGTGTACCGTACTGAGGTGCCCAAAACTGAACACAGTACTCGAGGTGAGACCTCAGCAGTGCCAAGTACAGGGGCAGGATTACTTCCTTAGTCCTGCTCACCAAATAGGTTGTGGAGTCTCCCCTGGAGATATCAGTATCCACCTGGATGCTTTAGTGTGTTATCTTTTGTAAGGAACTTGCTTTAGCAGGAAGTTGAACAAGTCTCTTCCCTATGATTCTGTGATTCAGTGACTATGTAAAATATACAATTTTAAATGTACTTAAGTTAGCATGTCCTGAATGTGTGTATGAAAGCAAATAAATAGACAAAAACAAAAACAAGCAAACACTTCAACAATGTTCTTAAAGGGATTTCTGACTACCAAATGTTCAAGGGGCATTTGGACAATGCTCTCAATAACATGCTTTAAGTTTTGATTAGCCCTGAAGAGGTCAAGCAGTTGGACTAAATGATCTTTGCAGGTCTCTTAGAACTGTTCTGTTCTAACAAAACAGCATCAAAACTATAATAATTTATGCATTTTAACATATAATTCTCCTCTTCTTTTTCAGCATCTTAAACTTGTAATCATTCAGTGTTACTGTATGGTTAGTTTATTTTTTTTATTGCATCAACTGCAATCTCTTTCATCTGTTTCTTAAGTAATAACTTTTCCAAATTTGATTTTTATAGTAAAGGTTCTAATTTATCCATTTTAGAATAAAGCTGAATTTTCATTAGACTGCTTTATGGACTCTAGTGTGTTTAGTTAGCTTCAGGTTTTTACTGGCACCACAGTCCAAAGTATTTTAGATTTTATAAGATCAGTAGACCTTAAATGTACACCATCAGCCAGCATCTTATTACATCAAGCCTGTTTCCTAAGATGATTTCTCCAGTTGTCAGTGATCCTGTTAGTTGTTCACTGAACAGTGAAGGAATAGTCTTACTCCACCTTGAAATGCCTAAATGATGCTTTAGTGATTGTAGCATGGATATCCTTGGTTGAATTGTTAAGGTAATTGAAATCCCACTGGTCAAGAAGTCTCTCTTTTCCTCAAAGGGCTTTATTACTTTTCTGGAATTGCTTTTCACCTTTCTATATCTTTCCTCTCAACAACTTTGTATGTTCTTTTACATTTCATTGTCATTGTTTTTCTGGGTAGGATTTTCTGCTTTTCTTACTCAAACCCTGTTTCACTTACAACATGTGTGCTATAAGATAGCAACTTACACAGAATAAATGCATATTTAATGTAGAAGCTAATCCTTTAGTCTGATTTCTTAGCTACACTGAATATTTTAATCTACATTTTTAAGGTAACTGAGATGTTAAATACTTCTTCTTTCTTGATTTTAAATATGTCTTTGATAGCTTATATTGTTAAAATTGAAGCTTTGTGATTAAAAATCAAAATCCATTTTACAAACTGCTACCTTTTAGTTATAAAGGAATAACGAACACACTCCTGAATTTCCAGGACAGTGGAAGATTTATTCTATCTTATTATTTGAACAAATAACCATGTAGTCAGAAAACAGTATTTCTTACTGAAAGATTTTGAAGAGTGTGAATTGGGAAAAGTATGAATAAGAGCTAGCTTGTTGACATATAGTTTTTGAGTCAAATTTGAGATTGAAATATTTTTTCCTGATAGGATAGAAAAAAAATTCTGCAAGATAAATGAAGATCCAAAGACGTTATGGTCAAGGATGTCTGTAGTAAGGAATATCAGTAGGTGAGCTAATATTTCTTGCCCAGCTTCCATTAGAACTAGCATAGCTTGTTTATTTCATATGGCTAGGTGGAGATGCAATGAAGATTTGAGGAGAAAGAAAGGATGGGGAAAGAAGAGGGGTTTCAAATAAACCTATTTATCACACAGACGACAGTACAGCTGAGTGATGTTGTATACAACTAAATCCAAGAATTCTAAGACCTCATCTTTTAATATAAATCTGATTAATCAGCCTGAGTATGATTAAAAAAAAAATAAATCCTAATTTTCCTTACTTATTCCATCCATAACTTCAAACTTAATGGAAAAGAATGCTCACAAAAAGTCAGATACTTCCCTCTACACTGAATTTTTTGATATGCTGACTGGATGATAGATACAAAAAGATGTATGTTATCAAGTAAAATATATTACATTTACTTCTAGTATTTTAAAAATTATTTTTATTACTTTTTTGTTGTTGTTAATTTTAATATACAGTGCAAACAATACTTGAATAGGAAAAGAAATCATTTTCAAATCCACTTTTGAATTTTCAAAATTTTGATGTTAATCAGCAATATATGGAGAAGATTTATTTTCTCTGGAAAACAGAGAGGGAGAGAGAGAGAAGGCAGATGTAGATGTGTGTTTTTATATTAAAGAATAGATTAGAGGTAGTCTACATAAAAAGGATCATCTGAAATCAGAAATAATCTACCTGCCGTTAAAGCTAATTGCCAGAAGAATGAATGCTCAGACCAGTGTATTTCATGGCTGAATTTCTTTTTTTTTTTTTTTTTTTTTTTCTTTCAGTCAGAAACCATAGTGCTTAAGAAATACAGAAATAGCTTTCATTGTACAGGTGAAGCATATTTTACAGACATTCAAAAACATCTGCCTTTCTTCTCTGATGCTGGTAGGAATTTTATGAAATTGTCTCAGATCAAAATTTTAACATGACAATATCTAAAAGTTAAATAGACTGTATCATAGCTAGCATTGGTATTTTACAGTCTTCAAATCCTATGCTTCTTTCAGTGTTCTAAACACACCCTCTAAAAACCTCAGGGAAAATAGAGGATTATTTTTCTCCTGTGTAAAATAATACTTCTCTTTAAAGTGAGGGTGAACAATTTGGCATGGATCAGTAAACCCTTTTCTAAGTCACTGATTTTCTTCAGTTGAAATATCCTTAAATTAGTGTTGGTTCCTTTATTTTTATCCTTGAAAGTCAACTCCACCTAAGGATAATTTGGACTTGTTTTTTCCAAAGAAACTTTTGCTTAACCTTCTACCTGTTAAGAACTTGTTTGCTTTAACAGTATCACAGAATTATTGAAGACTGTCTAATCCAACACCCTCGTTCAGACCACAATCAACTAGAGTAAGTTGTTCAACATCATGTCTGATCAGCTTCTAAATATCTCCAGAGATGAAGACAGCATAGCCTTTCTAAATAACGTTTTGTGTTTGACCATCATGACTGTAAAGATTTTTTTTCTTTTGTATGTTTAAGAGGAATTTGTGACCATTTCCCATTGTCTTGTCTCTAGATACCACTGTGAAAAGTCTGACTCCATCTTCTGTAGCTTATGCTGTCAGATACTTGTATACATTCATCAGATAGAATCATAGAATCATTAAGATTGGAAAAAACCACTAAAATCCCCCTGAGCCTTCTCTTTACCAGGTGGAACAGTCCCACTTTTCTCAGTTTCTCCTCACAGGAGAGATGCTCCAGTCCTTCAATCATCTTTGTCTATTAGTGGACTTGCTCTACCTCACTTAGTTTTGTCAATGATATACAAAAGTCAAGATAAATTCTTCCCTCATCCACTGAGATTTTTTTTTTCCCTCCATAGAAGCCTTTCAGGTTAGTCAGGCATCGTTTTTCCTTCTTTTCCTTCCTAAAATCATGCTGATTTCTGCCACTCACCTACTTGTCCTTGATGTGTATGTAAATGGTTTCCAGAAAGATTTCCTTCATATCTTTCCCAGGGACTGATATGAGGCCAGCTGGCCTGAAACATTCCAGATACTCTTTCTTGAATATAAAGTGACATTTTCAGTCCTCAAAAATCTGCCCCAATTCCCGTGATCTTTCAAACTTAATCCAAAGCTGTCTTGCAGTGGTGTCAGTCAGCAGACTAAACAATTGTTCTTATTCTCATCAGGTTCAGTAGAGTTGTTGAATGTCTGATTTGTTTAGGTATTTGGCTAGTACGGTCCTTCTCTACTAAGGATAAGTCTTCCTTACTTGATACTTTCCCACTAAGACTAAGGCCTTTATTGTTTCCCTTCCCATCCTTTGCCAGATTCAATTCCAGGAAAGCGTTGGCTAACCAGTGTCTCTATAGTTATCCTGGGTCAGCAACTCTCCATTCTTCCATATCTTATATGATTTCTTTTAAGTGTTCAAGTTACCACAGAAGCCTTTGGTTCATCCATGCAGGCCTCTGACCATATTTGCTTGAAATTCTGCATGTGGGACTGGGCTTGAACTTGGAGGATTTGATAATTGAAATTCAACTAACTCTCCCGTGCCTCTCTTATCTCTAGAAGCATCTCCCATGGATTCTTACTTGAATTAGCCAAAGTTTGCAGTCCTGAAATCCAAGATTTGGATCCTCCTTTTTCCTTAAACCTTTCCCTCAGGATCCTGAATGCTGCTATTTCATTGTCATTGCAGCTATAACTGTCTGATTAACATAGTCCTAATTCTTCTTTGTTTATAACTATCAGATCTAGCAGAGTGCCTATCCTTGTCAACTCCTTAATAATCCATTTGAGAAAGTTGCACGTAACACACTTTGGAAGCCTTCTGCATTGCATGTGCAATGGTGAATAATCAGTGAATATACAGATATTATAGTTATGAAATAAACCAGAGAGTTTGGCTAAGCAGGTTATTATACCAAAAGAGAATAGACAGAGTGCTTACCCGTGTCCTGGGCTCACTTATGAAACTTCAAAGGAGAAATCTTCAAAAAGAGATCCTTCCCCACTGCTAGTCAACTCTTAAATGGGTCTAGGAGAGATGGAGCCGGGCTCCACCCCTTCCGGCAGCACAGGTAAATTGCCTTCAACTATGCTCCCAGGGCTGACTCATTTCTCTCCTCAGGTGATCAATCAGAAGTTCAGGCCATGATTCAGCAGTTCCCATACACTCCACCCCTTCATGGCATGAACGAATGATCAGGTTGACTAAAGGGTAAGCTTTTCTATTACAGAGATCCGACACATCGCGATGGTTATACAATTTCTGTCGCGACACATATTGATACAATTCAAGACAAGTGACGATTGGTGAACGTCCATATTCTTTTATGGGCCAGTGCTCAGTGTTGTTATTGTAGGCATGTGGTCGTGAGGTACGGGTCTGTCCTATACTCCATCAGTCCCATGTAGACCATCACCGGGTGTTGCACATGATCTACAGTAACACTGGAACGCTTTGATGGCATTTCGTTCCTTCCGGTGATACTGAAGGCTCAAAGACTCACAGGGAGTAATACAGATGTTTCAGACGTACCAGGAGGGGAAGGTCTGCACTCCAGGGCAAAATACAGGCCCATATCTTGGGTCAGCACTTCAGCTTGTACTGGGGCATGTCCCAGCCGCCTGTACCACATCTTCTGGCCAGATGTCTGTGGCTACATAACTATATCAGGCACCAAAGGGGGTGTCCTGATCTGCCATAGGGACATGATGGGGGTCCCTTTAGCAATGAAGATCGGAGTGTTGACAACAGTATCAGTAGGCCTTGTACCTATTACTGGAGGGACTACCCAGCTTCCTGCCTCCAATAATCTCCCCCAAGGTGCAAATAGACCACACCACTTCGGTCCTACCTGCACCCTCCAAGGCTATTTTATTCTATGGGTATCTGGATCTAAATTCTCAGGGGCAGGGAGCAGAAGATTATTTTCATTACCAATCTGGGGTCTTACCTGATTATCAGTGTCCATAATTTGGATCCTAGGCAGGGTGGCCCATGTTTTCTGTAACATTTTCAGGGTACTGGGTCTGCCGTCTCAAGGTCTTTCATTCAGGTCCCGCAAGGTTTCATACAGTCTCTTTGTCCACCCCTGCAGGGACTGGGAGTCTCTCTTCAGGGCAGCCTTAAGAATACCATTATAACATTCAATGAGGCCTACTCCTGTTGGATTATATGGCAGGTGGAATCGCCATTCGATGTTTTCTTCTGCCCAGCGTTGTATTGTTGCACCAGTAAAATGAGTCCCTTGGTCACTCTCGATGACTTGAGGTGTCCTGTAGGCAGACATCACTTTAGTGAGTGCCTTGATGGTATATGCCTGGTTTGCTTTTGGTACTGGATAGGCCTGCAGTAGCCCACTAGCAGTGTCAACGCAAGTCAGGTCATATCTCACCCCCTTCACACTGAGGAAGGGGCCTGATGTAATCAAACTATCATCACTGGAGAGGATTGTGTCCTCTAGCAAGATGGGCTGCTGTTTTGGGCAATGATCTCGGTCTCATCTTGGAGCAAGCGTCGCAATCCCGGCATGCGTGGGTGATGTAAGGTAGTTGTGTGGGCAGCTGCCCACATTGTCTTTTGTCCTGCATGCTGTAGCTTCTGATGTAACCAACGGGCGATGTTCTCAGATGGTGAATTCTCAATCCATCGAACTCGGACCAGTGCGTCGGCTTCATCGTTTCCCAGTGACTGTAGGGGCTGACGACCAGAAACATGGTAGACACATATAGTCCTGTGTTTGACTGTATTCCATATGTCTAACCACATGTCTTTGCACCAGATTGGTCAGGCGTGGATAGTCCATTCTTGGGTGGCCTACTGTGCAATCCAAAGAGTGAGCTCCCCCGGTACACAGCCCAACTCTCTGTATAGATATTCAGGATAATATCACCGGGTTCCTTGGTTATAACCATCCACATGGCTCACAGTTCTGCCCATTGGCTACTCTGACCATCCCTCTCATCAACCAGATTGTCTTGGTGGAGGGATGGTATGCTATCGCTCTCCACTTGCTCGGGTTGCCTTTGCTGGACCTATCTGTGTATCAGGCATCTTCAGGGGTAGGATATTTTCCCTCCTGAATGGGATTCTTCTCTGGTGGAGCGACCAATGTTTCTTTCGATGTATCACTGCGATACATCACTGGGCCTAGTGTGGAAAGTGAAAAGTATTGTTTCTGCATTGATCACTGAAAAGGGGCAACTGATCTAAAGAATTAAGCTGTTACATATCTTTAGAATTAGCTGATGTGGAATGTAAGAATAGCATACACATATTAGTAGCATATTTTAGGAACATAGTTACCAGATTACCTAAGAAATACTTTCTCACAAAGCTGCAATAGAATTTAAATGTTTTAAACAATGTGGGTATAGTGTTCTGAACTAGGAAACATACTGTGAAGTTGTTAATTCGACCAGCAAGAGTGAAATATATTTAACAAACTTTCAAGGAGTCAGGGCCTTGACACAAAGCAGAGCTGTCCCACTCTGTGGGAATGTGAGGATGCCACGTGCAGGCTCCAGGATACTCCCCTCCATCCTCCTTTTGAGCTTATCTCTGTGCAAGGACAAATAGATGACCAGAACAATGACCCAGTGTAAAGGGGGGTAAGCGTCAAGGGGGATAATTAAACAATTAAGAGGCTATGGTTGTAAAACAGTCATCAGAAAGTTATGATCAAACACTTGTCAAGAAAGCAATTGTTAGAAGGCAATTAATCAATTAAGATATTTGTGTCTGAGTGGTAAAAGATTTGTGCTTACTTGGTATTTGTATGACTAGTGAAGCATCGTGAAAGAGTGTGAACCTGCAGTACTTAGCCAATGAGGAACCAGGGCTGAAAGAGATAAGCGTCGGGCAATAGGGGATAAAAGATGTAACGCTGCTTTCTCGGAGCGCTCCTGCTTGCAGGACGCCCACCACTGCACTTTATGGACAGGTCCGAACCTTGCACCTTTTGAGGACTTATAGCCCACCCTCTCTGTTGCAAATAGGCAGTTAATGAATCCGCCACATTTCTGTCAACGGTTTACGGGCTGGTTCAGTCCGGTTCCGTGACTAGAAGGGAAGAGGGATCCGTGGATCCGAGCCTCCAGAAAAGGAAAATAGGGGACCCCAAAATAATTGAAAACAGCAGCAATGATCTGAGATGAAACAAACTAATTTACTAAATATAGTATCAGTAAAATATAATGAGAGAGAGAGAGTGTGTCTGAAAGTGGATAGGCCTCACCACAACACTGAGATGAGAAGTGCAGTCCAGTTGAGCCGATGGAGAAGTGCAGACAGAGAAGTGCAGGCAAAGAAGAGAACATCAGGTGACCTTGCCAGGAGTTATATCTCCTTGCTGACCGCAAAGCCCCCTGTGGAAAAGTAATTCTTCTTCTCCTTCGGACAGGCACCCAGAACTTGAGCATCAGCAGTCAAACCCCCAGTGCATTACATGATGTTATGATGTGGAATACTGATAACCAAAAATCATAAAACCATGACACTGTCCTACCTCCTCCAGTGAGTTGGATGTCAAGAAGAGATCATCAATATAATTATATGTTAACATCATCAGGTTTTTTCCAATTAGCCAGGTCACGTGCCACTAGATCATGACAGTACGTTGGTGAATGCACATACCCCTGTGGCAGGACCTGAAAGGTCCACTGCCTGTCTCCCCACGTAAACGCAAACTGATCTTACGATTCCTCAGCAATTGGGATACTGAAGAATGCATTTCTGAAGAATACATTTGCTAAATCTAAGACACAATGATAGGTTTTTATCTCCCTACTTAATGTGTCCATTAGGGAGGCAATATTGGGTATGGCTGCATGAATAGGCAGTGTGACCTTATTTAATTCTCTGTAATCCACTGTCATTCTCCATGTGTCATCCAGCTTTTGCACTGGCCATATCGAGGAATTATATGGGCTGTGTGCAGGTCTTATAATGCCCACTTTTTCTAGTTCCTGCACCGTTCTTGATATTTCATCTTGCCCACCTGGGAGTCTATACTACCTTTACATTAGTAATCCGGCGCAGTTTTGGCAGGCAAATAAGCTCATGTTTCGCATGGACTCTTAATGTTGCCTGCACCGCCCGGATACTAATACATCTCTGTCAAAGTCTGAACTCTCCCATAGTTGTCTGGAGAGCCAGATCCCATAGAATATTCTATGCCCAGGATGTATTCGTGGACTGGGGCAATAGACACTTTATATTCCCAGGGTGGGAGATGCCCAACCCCCAATTTCAACCATGTTTGGGTGACAGGAATAGTCTGTCCCCCAAAATCACCAATCATCACTCTGTCTCCATCAAATTTGGTTGGATCTTTGTAGGTAATTGATGTTTCTGCTCCTGTATTGACAAGTGCCACAACTCTCTGGATGTTTTTCCAGGATCAAGATATTGTCAACTCTCTATAGAGCCTCCAGTCCCTTCTGGAGGCCCTAGGGGAACTAACATCCCTTGTCACGCCATGAACTGAGCCAAAGTCAAGTCTTTTGTTTCAGGTGGCTCGGACATTTTGGGCTGAGACACCTGAGGGGGGCTTCTTTTTCCTACTGGGATCAATGAAATCCTCTAGGTTCCACGTCATCGTTGGTACTCTTTCTATAACTATTATCCTTGGTTTCTTAGGGTCATTTTGGAATTTCAATTTGGAACTTGAGATCTTCTCCACAGGGCTGTTCTCAATGAGTTCTCCCAGTCTGAAATTATACCTGAAATTGCCCTGACACTTGTCCTTGTTGTGTCTCATTAATTTCTTGTGTGCCAAATTTCCAAAGCTTTCTCTCTGGAAATTTAAGATGTGAAACCTGTAAAAATAAAGGATACAGGATAAAACAGACAAATAGTTCAGAACTTGAACTTCTTAAACATTTTCAGTTCTAAATTCATATTACATGTAGAGCAAGAACCATTAAAATCTTGACATTTACTGCTGATGGTAGTTAAACTTCATATGGTATTTGCAGTACTCCCCATTCCAAGCATAGGGGAAAAGCAAATGCTTCACTGATGGTAAATACCATAAGGTGTTAAATGTCAAGACTTTAATGCTTCACTGTAATCAGTATGGGGTAGATTCGTATAACTTTGCTCAAAATAGGCAGCATCTTTCTCCTTGAAGAATTTCACTGACTTCAGCAGGACTATTTGTGATAATGTTTGGTAAAAGAAAGAACTCATCTTTTCAGGCCTGCTATTGTCTGTGTTCCAATTTAGAATAATGGTACCATATTATGTCCTTTTATATGCCCTTTCATTATACAAACATGCAGTCTGCTATTCAACAAATACAATGAGATAGAGAATGTAAAAGATTTATCTGTACAGAATAATGGTTGACATTTAGCACACACAAAAGTCAGTAAAGTCAAAGTTATGGTTCCCAAAGAAACCATATCTCCCTTGCATAAACATATTCTTTAATGTATGTGCACAAATTGGCTGAATTATGGTTTCTATGGGAACAATATCTTCGGATATACAGATTTGTCATTTCTCTATGTAGAGCACTCAATAAGAAATTGCCTTTATTAATAATCACGGTTTCTTGGACCCCAGCAATGCATCTATAAAAGTTGCATGAACACCATGAACACAGAATCCAGAAATAATTTTCTTCATATTTATATTTACAATTTCCGTGACTGATAGCACGAACTTTTCCCTTTGGTCTTAACCAGTGATACTTACTGCACTTCATGGAAACTTCCTACTATTCACATGAGAATAAGCTGTTTGTATTGCTCAAATGTTTAAAGATTCCATTGTTTGGTGCATGGCCTCATTAATGGGTGCAATAGGCTAGACATACGCTGAGGGTTTTTTATACATTTGAATATAAAATATGTCTTTAAGATAACTGTATGTAAAATATTTGAAAATTGTTCTCATTTTTTCTTCAAGAGTGGAAATATAATAGAGCCTACTGTAATAAGCGACATTGTATACATACACTCTTTATGATCCACACTGCTCTAAAATAACTATGAAAAACAAATTTTCCTCTTATGTGCTGTAGGGTTTTCTTTTAGAAATGAATGTGTGAGGAGAGATTTGAAGTAGAAGTACATCCTATAGAATATCCTAACTTCCACATAGTTATGAGTCCTCTGTCAAGGGACAGATCGCAATAGGATGATAATCTTAGAGATTTACTTTGAAAAACAAGATGACCCAATCCTTCATAGATTCCACAATCAGCACCTTGTACAGCAGCATGGAGATAGAGAACAGTTTTAGACTGAATTTTGTAGCCAAGTTCTGTCATTTTTATGTTGAATATTTATATTGACACAATAATTTTCTAAGTGGGATTAGTACAATCATACATAGATTTCTGCATATTCAATATTGTTTTCATTTTCTTGAATACGAGTAGGAATCTGTAGGACAAAATTTATCTAACCATAACTAAGATATTCAAAATTTCAAGTAAGTTGTTTTCTAGAAGTATATCTTCTATTTGTCTCCACTGCCCAGAAACAGCGTACAGTTAATAGCTTATCTTCAGGTGTAGACCTATATACTTCCTAAGCCAGGTAAAACTGATCCTGTTCTGTATGTTTGTAATTCCTTATAATTACCTTCCCAAAATCAGCAGGGTAATAAAGAATGTTGTGGTCCTTGTGGTTGGTTGATTGTTGGTTTTGCTTATTTTTTCCTCTACACTAATTTGCTTTAAATCTCTTTGTGTTTAGTTAATCGACAATTGAAAAAGTAAGAGAAATCTTAATAAATGAGATATTGCGTATTCAGTTTATACTTATTGACTTTCTATGACAAGTATTTTAAAATCTTAGTAAAACAGTCATGTTAACAGAAAAGGTATACGTCCAAGAGAGATCTTGTAAATTTCTAGATTTAACATTTGCTGTAAAGAAATACAGTTAGTGTAAGATTATAAAGATAGTAATCTACTTTTATACAGAAAGACTAATTTGTGATCTTAAAACACAGTAACTGTATTAAAAAAATATTCTACTTCAATGCCATATTTCTTTCAGTTGAATGTACACAGAAAAATTCCTGGTTTTTAGTGATAATGTGACATTTGATTTGAAGAGGCAAGCTATCAATAAAACATCCTTCAATAAAGGAGTATCAGTGAAAATGACACTGGACAACTGTAGTAACATAAATCCAACCAGAAAATGGTTCCATAACGCTAATGAATTAGGATATAAAAATACTACATTTAAAGAGAAGTTCTGCAGAGATACTTTTTCAAAGGAGATATTCTAACCTCTATGATTTATCTAATTTTTTTTCCAGCTCCACCCCTTCCAGATACTCAGGTACAAGCTCCCCTGGGTTGTCTCTGCCTTCTTACCAGGTGCTCAATCACAGTTTCAAGCAATGGCTTAACATTTCCACTACAGACCTAAATGGGCAAGAGGTGCTAGAACACTGCAAATCATAGTGATTCACATCTTAATGTAGCTCACATTTCTGGTACAAGATAAAGGAGATGTAACGTGAGAAAGAGATTGAATGAAAGAAAGAGAAATAATTGAGGTAAAACCTTGATAAAATCCTTAAGTGTAAACAGCCTCTTGAATTATAGGAATGTTACTGTTCTATTTCTCTACACTAGAGTTGTGAGAATTTTTAAGACTATACCCTAAATACTGTAAATGTAAAAAAATAATAATAATAAAAAATCATAGTACAGAATTAGAACATAAAATCTTAGTTATGTGCTCATTTTGTAAGAAAGAAAATACTCAATTTCTGAACAAACTTATAGATGAACTTTATTATTGGCATTGAAATATGCTCACTAGAAATGAGAAATTGAGACTGAAACGGAAGATCTGCAATTATAAGTGGTAGCAAACCATTCCAGAAGAAATGGTTTATATACAATTGTTATATTTGTTCTTCACATTCTCCAACCTCAAGCACTGTCAGAACATTTAGAACCTTCTACAATTCTAGAAAACATTTGGATCACACTGTATTATGACTATAATACAGACCGACTTAGCTGGAAGGTTTTGCCTTATATTCTTTAACTGTGGAATTCTGAGAATGATACTACTAGTAGTAATAGTTAGTGGGGACACCTTTTATTCAGATCTTCCCACGCTCCCAACAAAATAACAATAATAAAAAAATCTTACTATGAAATCCATTATATTGTTATTATCTTTTCTTATGTAGTATATATAATGGCAACATATAAGTACTTGTCATCTAAAACCTCCTATGAAATTATTTTATAAAGTATTTATCAGTTTACACTTTATAATTTTCATTCTGATAACCTTTTCAGGATTTTCTTATCTTTTTAGTTTTAGTTTGGAATAGCAAAATATTAAAGGTACAGAAGGTGCGCATCCGTCAGTTTCTGATTGTGCAGCTGAGCAGACATAAAACATTAAAAAAAAATAATCACATAACTCAATGTTTTGAAATTGGCAGCTCTGCCAATTTTTTGAAAGTTGCTAGTCACAGAAAGTGCCTTTTTATCATAATCAAATGAAATGATAGAATGCATCCCAGAAAATCAAAATAAATGCTATTTACTTTAGCACAATTGCTTACATAATTTATGGAGATGGCAGGCAGGTTGACAGCAAATTGATACTTAGACAAATCTGTTTCACACGAGTGCAGTTAATCAAGTTGTCCTCTGAATGTGTTGAATGGAATGTTACCTGATACAATCCCTGAAGAAATTAAGAAACTAAAATTATTCAAAATACTGTTCATCCAAAACACCTCTTCCAAATGTTGCTTGTCTGATTACTAAAACTGAATAATCTTACCTCTAAATATCCTGTAACAATAATATAATCCGTCTTTCACTCAATTTGAAGGAAAACGCATCTCATTTATCTATCTGTGCTGACTTTTCATTCCAATTTTTTTCATTCTAATTCTTTGGAGGAATCTGCCTTAAGAATGTCTATTAAAGTCCCAGGGCCTTTCTTATTTAAACAAAATAACTGGTTCAAAGTTTTGAAGAAGATAAAAAACTTTCTTGATTCTCTTTTTTGTTAATAAACTTTGGTTACATTCTGCTAGTGCTATCTCGGCACAAATATTATATCTGAGAATATCTGTACCTCTGAACAGAAAAATGACATAAACTAACATTTTCCTCTGTCTTTTTCAATTAAATGAGTATTTCTGAAAGCACATACAAATCTTAGAACATTGCATAAGAATCTGGATGTTAATCTCCAATACTGTATCTGAGCTATGATTTAAACAGTGTTTTAAAATGTACTCTTGAAAGTAATACAAATACAAATTTAAAAACAAAGCAGTTTGGCAGCTTGTCAGGAGTGGAGATCACAGAGTCATAGAATACCCAAATCGGAAGGATCCTATAAGAATAATCAAGTCCAACTCCTGGCTTCATACAGGACTATTCAAAAATTAACCGTATGTTTAAGGGCATTGTCCAAACACTTCTTGACCTCTATCAGGATCATTGCAATGACCTGGGAGCCCATTCCAACAGCTGGTTACCCTCTGGTGAAGAACCTTTTTCTATTCCTCAACTTAACCATCCCCTGACACAGCTCCATGACATTCCCTCATGTCCTATTGGTGTCTCCAGATCAGCATCTAATTCTGCACTCCTCATGTGAGGAAGCTCTAGGCTGCTGTGAGATTGGACCTTGGTTTGTGACCACTGTATAATACAAAGTTTGTACCGAAATATATTTCTGTTTAAGATAAGGAAGTCAGTATTAATTGATTATTAATTAAGTCATATATGCTAATCCAAGTATTTTAAAGTAGAACAATTAGCAGTATTACTTTAGTATATTGTCCTTTTTTGTTGTTGTTCAATATTTGTTTTCAGGTCCCCAAATCTACTTGAAATAACTCTGGCTTTAGCCTTTGATATTTCTTGGCAAGGGAGAGCTTTTGACAGATTCAATGCATCTGTCAGTGCTATATGCATGGAAACAGGCCAATTTAATGCTGCTTAAAAATTGTTATAAAAATTAATTTCTGCTTCCTTTTTCTTCTTTGAAGGCACAGATCTGGATATTTCTGAATACTATGGCACAATTTGTCACAAAAACTTTTAGGAATGTAACTACCGCTAAGACTGCTAGCTCTTTTTCAAGTGTCCCAGATTTCTAAATTACCTTTCAGATGCAGAGCAACATAGAAAATTGTCTTACTAAATTGACTTATGAAAAGGCGGCTCCTATATGGCTAAGTATATTTTTGGATTAGAGTTAAAAAAGAAATGACAAAAATTCAGGTCATATGAGGAACATAAATAAAATTTCCATGTCAGATTCAGAAGAAAAATATGATAATTCTTGAAAAGAAAATGGATAAATCACTCAGATTTAGCTGAAAAACAAACAAACAAACAAACAAAAATGTGCATAACATATTTCGTTTGAAATGTAATATGTAGCTATTGCCTTAACTCAGAAGTATTAACTTGCTTGAAATTAACAGTATAGTTATGATCTCCATCATATATTCTCAGTAATGTTTTTTGAAGTTTTCTAAAATTTCACATCTTCTTCCTTAATTGGATCAGCAGCAGTTCTCCTTTAGCCAGAAAATAATGTTAATTTCTTTTCATTTGCTTATTTTCCAAATTGCACCCTTCCAGAAATTGACTACAATAAAAGGATTAACTGAAATGGAGCCAACTCAGCAGATGAAAACTGAAAGAATGCTGGCAGAAATGGTATCCAACTTCCAGGTTTTAACAATATAAATAATGTTAACTGCTATGCAAATTTTGTCATGAAACTGCTCTTTATTCTACAAAAAGCTGTACAATTTGTGAAGGTAGCAGCTGGCACCCATAGTTAAAACTATTGAAAACTATATTGGGAACATTAAGACAACACAGACTTAATGTATGCACTGATTTGTGGATTAATTTTTTTGCCTGTTTCCCTCAAACATGTATTGTATAACCAGATGGTGAATAAAGTGACACTTAAGTTTCTAGAAAAATACCTCAAATATTTGGAATGCTGAAATCTTACAAGCCTCAGTGTACAATGCAATAACACATCACATCTTTATTATTGATAACGATGGACTCATTAACATATTTTAGGCAAAATCAAAGCAAGTTAAATGGGGACTTATCTCAGTAAATAGTCTTAACTTGAGGAAAGCTTATTCACTCATCTCCTTATTTTGTTAATGGCCTATTTTGTAATAGAGGTATACTCACCTGTCTTACTTCTCCATTCATTTATGACAACTTTGGAGCTATTAGTTGAGTCATTTCTGAATTTTGTGGTTGGTTTGTGCATATATATTTTTATAACTATGACTATATTAATATTTACACATTTATATGCATATATATTTATACATGTGAGTGTGACTTCTGGGAATACAATGTCAGTTTCACTACTGGTTGGACCCGGGCACATTGGGCTGTGACAGACTTGTCTCTCCTGGGCTGGGGGATCTTGAATGATTCCTCCAACATCAATGCATATCTATAACTCTATTTTGTGTTTATAAGACATTTTAAGTATCTAAAATCCTTCTGGATGGACCAGGAGGAATGTTTAACACCACATCTAACAGCATCATAATTTGAATTTCCCTATTTGGGAAGATGTCCAGATGTTGCAGTGATCCTCTTCCAGTCTCTATGATAGAATTTTCTTATATTGCAAACTGTTGTGTACACAATGAGGAAAAAGGAAAAGCTAGGTGGTTTCCTTTTAGCTTTCTTCTTGAAATAAACCCAGGCTTCAGCTAGGAAATGTATTTCAACTCAAGATACCTCAAGGTTCTCTGATATAGATTACATATCTCATAAATTACATATTTTTCATATATTTTTAAGCCAGTATAATATATAATATCCTTCTCTAAAATACTTTGAGGAGGATATTATAATGAAGAAAAGAACTATTATGAATATTATTTACTGTATGGTTTATGGTGATACTAATGAACTTGTACATAAAAAAAGATGTATTCATTCTACTTTTAGCACCGATAACAAAATGAATGCATGTTTGTTAAACATTTGACTACATTGGTTTTATAGTAACTTCAAAAATAGCCTTCCATACTTTTCCAAGAATTTCTAATAAAGCTAAGAATTTCAAACTTTTTTTTTTTAAGTTTTTGTGAGACTAGCATTTCCAAGCATTATGACTATTTCAACTAAGAATGAGTGAATCAACTCAGATAAAACAAGAACGAAGCTAGCTTTTGTCCCTTCCTTGAATAAAACTCCTGTTGACACTTGGAAATATTGTAACATTTCCATTTTTTCAAACGTGTTTCTTCTGGCTTTGTCTACTGTTTTGGAATGATCAGACCAAGATATTGTAAAGGAATCTGACCTTAAAAAGCATTGTGTTCCTATACTCTGGAATAAATTTGTTGTCTGAAAAAGACACGGGTAGAATTGAGAAAGAAAAATATTTTTTTTTTATATTCTGCAACAATTCCCTGCTGTGCCTCAGAATGGATCACACAAATTTAAAGGTTTTATTTGAAAAAAATGAACAAACAAACAAACAAAAAATAAAAACAAACAGAACCATGAGGAAGATCAGTGCAACTATGTGGGTAAAAAGAAAATTTTTCTTCATATCCCTCAGTTTCAGCCAAGCAAGTGTGTACTTGTATTTTTTTTACTACCATATTATGTATTTCAAATTATAAAGATACACTTCCTTCTTTCTTCTTCTTCTTTTTTTTTTTTTAATAGAAATATTGTCCTAATTGTACTTGAAGAATTTTCAAATATTAGCTTCTTGAATACCTTTCAATTTAATAAATTGGTATTTCAGATTAAAAATTATTTTCTTTTTAAATTGCAGTTGTCTCTTACCTCAAGACAAATCTCCAAATCTAAAGCATATAAACAATCAGATGTAACCAGATTTTTATCAATATTTAGAACAAAAAATTAAAGAATCTTGTTATTTTTAATATATTTTCTAAGAGATATTAATGAAACCATAATAAAAAACAATAAAATATAAAGAAATTAGGAAAGAACAGGTTCTGATTATGTCTGCTCAAAGACTTCCTTTAAATACTCCCTTTAAATAAAGTGTGTAGATAAGATATAGTTCTAGTGCTTCTCTAAAACACAGGATCGCAGAACCAAAGGGTTTGGTAGGGTCATCTGGAAAACACCTAGTCCAATCCCAATCCTACTTTTAAACCAGGTTCCAAACACTAGGTTGCAGAGGAATGTGTCCAGGCAGGTTTTCAGAATCTCCAGAAAAGGAAACTAAACAGCCTCTCTCAGTAGCTTGTTCCACGGCTCTGTCAAACTCAAAGTAGGAAAGTTCTTTCTCATGTCCACATGGGACTTTCTGTATTACAGTTTGTGCCCATTGCTACTTGTCCTGTCGCTGGGCACCATCAGAGAGATCTTGTCCCTATTGTCTTGACTTCTGTCTTTTAGATATTTGTAAGCATTGGTAAGATCCCCTCTCAATCTTCTCCATGCTGAACAGTCCCAGGACTCTCAGATGTTCTTCACATGGGAAATGCTCCAGGACACCAAACATCTTTATGGCCCTCTGCTGGACACTGTCTAGACATTCATTGCCTTTCTTGAACTAAGGAGCCCAGAAATGGACAAAGTAGTCCAGACGTGGCCTCTCCGGGGCAGAGGAGATCATGAGGATCATTCCCCTCAACCTTCTGGCCATGCTTCTTTTATTGCACCCCAGGATATCATTGGCCTTCTTGGCCACACAGGCACACTGCTGGCTCATGGTCAACCTACTGTCCATGAGGACATCAATGTCCTTCTCCACAGAGCTCCTCTCTAGCAGATCAGCCTCTAACCTGCAAAGATGCATACAGTTATTTCTTCCTAGATGTAGGACTCTACACTTGCCCTGGTTGAACCTCATAAGATTCCTCACAACCCAGCTCTCCAGTCTGTCCATTTAGGTCTCACTAAATGGCAGCACAGTCTTCTGGTGTGTATCAGCCACTATTGCTAGCTTCATATCATCAGCAAACAAGACCAGACTCAGCACCGACCCCTGGAGAACAATCGCTAGCTATAGGCCTTCAACTACACTGTGGGCCACAGATCACAATGCTCTGATCTCTGCCAGTCAGCTAGTTCACAATCCTCGTCGCTATCCATTCATCTATCCCACACTTCCCAAGCTTACCTGTGAGGATACTATGGGAGACAGTGCCAAAAGCCTTGCAGAAGTCAAGATCCACAGCATTCACTGCTCTCTCCTCATCTACCCAGCCAGTTATGACATCATAGAAGGCTACTAGGTTGGTCAAGCATGATTTCCCCTCGGTGAATCCACATCGCCTATTCCCAAACATCTCCTCTTCCACTTACTTGGAGAAGACACTGAGAATTTTATATTATAAATGAGATGTATGTTGGGCCCAAAGTAAACCCTGTACACAACGCTAATCTGTTGCTTTAAGTCTGTCATTGTTTTGTTAAATTAAATGTTTTTCCTAGGATAGCTGGGAATCTGGCTACTTTATATAAAACGTGATAATTAAGAAGTCTTTGAATATACCCTCATATACAAGGCATTCCATTTATTTATTTATTTACTTTCTTGTCTATTTTTTGGAAGCCATTAGAGATCATTATAAGCTTTCACCTGCATGCTCTATTAGTTGAGAACCTATTATTTATAATCTCAAAGTCTTACTCATTCGAGAGCAACATTTTTTTTTTTCCTTTTATTTGGCTTGCCTGCATATAACCATTGTTTTCACAGGAAATAAATATTTTTGGTAGCAAACTCAGTTTGTTACAATACTGTGCCAAGAATAAATAAAAGAAAGCTAAAGCAATCAAATGACTTGGTTTTTTTGCCAATGTTTCTGAACTATGGGAAATTGTTTTTTTCCAAGTATAAAGGAAGACATAGAGTAAATGTACTTATCAGCCTCAAGCAGAATAAAGGCCAAAGAGTTTTTCACTATTATTTTAACTTCTAGTAGTTCTAGGCAGACACCTATAATTCTTCCATAGTCAATATTGCACAGGAAATTTGATGAGTTGATCTCTCTGGAAAAGTCTTCAATTAACATGTTTATGGATAGAATATAAGAAATTAGCTGTTAAATGACTAAAATGATTTCATGTTTTCAATTACAAATGTGTTTGAGAACAATTCTTTAATAATTAATATATATTATACTGTCCTTTATTGTACTGTTCTTATTTGTACACCTGTAATGTTGCATTTTCAAGATGAACTGGGTTAAATAGCATACTTTCAATAGCAGAGGCTTTGACAGTAACAATTAGAAAATAGGTACAGAGGAAAATTTTAAACAGTGTATGTAAAATAAATCTTTTGGTGGTAGATTTTAAATAGTATGTAAGGATAACTTTTTGCAAAGAAGGGATGAAATGTCGGTGTTAGGGGAGCAAAAGTGAACTTCAGTCTTGGTTCTACTATGACTACAGCACCATAATTTCCAGGAATGGCTGTTAGCTAAACTAAACACTTCTAAAAACTGGTCATGAGTGGCAGAATAATGGTACACAAGAAGACTTGAGGCCTCTTCTGCTGCTGAAAACAGCTGTAGATTTCTGCAAGTGCTTATAGCAGCTTTTATACAAAAATTCATAACAATCAGCAGAAACACTGCTAGTAGAGTAAAAACTGAATTTAAAAAATGTTTTTTAACATTTCCTGATGAGTGGTGGAATGGGGGGTTCATTTGTGTATTTTAAACTCAACTGTAATTTTAATAATAAAACTGTCATATGAAACAAGGAATGTAAGAATACTATATTAAAAACAAAACAAAACAAAACAAAAAACCCTTAATTTTCTAAAGAGATAAAGAAAAATGAGAAGATCATCAGCCTCTAATATAAATTATTACTTTAAAATAAATGGCATTCATTTAAACTCTGGAACAAAACTTTTTTATTTAATTTATTCTCAAATTTCTCACAAACATTGCATTGTATCCTTCATTTTTCTTTTTAAATACAAGACATACCAATATGCTTTGTATGGTAAGATTTTTGCAGTAACACACCACATAATTTTCTTATAGTGTGAAGATGACAAACTGAATTATACAATGTATGTGAACACTTGAAAACTAACACATAAGAAGAGGAAATGTAAAGATTAATCTCTTCTGCCTTCCTCTATGTGACTATTTCAGTCTATGCCAATCATAAATACTGATACGGTGAACAGAGGAAAATATATGCACATCCAGAAGACAATTCACTCCAGCAATCTAGGAGGTGTTATGAAAAGGAGATATTTTCTTTCAGGTTATTTCAGAGGGGCTCTCAAACTTTTTACCAGATAAGTTTGTACATGGATTGCCGCAACTTTTCCAAAAGAAATTGAACCTTGAGAAAAGACTGAGAGATTTTAACAGTGATGGTAAAGGATATTATTAACAGATATATCTATAGATTCACAGGCAAAACTGTGTCCCAGTGTTAAATATTTTGTAAGACACAGTTGGAATAAACCAATGATTGTACTGTGACTTTTGTTAATTTTCTAGCAGTATGAACAGGTCTTCTAAGTTATGCATGGAAGCCTGATGTTACTGAAATCTTTGAAAACTTACTGAGGAACAAATGCAGGTGATTCCCAAGGGAGCTGAGGAAATAAAAGCAGGCCAATAAGCTGCTGCCAGAATGTGAAACAGCAATTAAGTGGAGGCATTCAGACTAGATGTTAATTGTGATCTTTTTTGTCTTGAAAGTGATGAATTAGGTAAAGATTGGGTCAGACATCCACTCAGTGGTTAACATACTTATGAGACTAAAAGGGTTTGTGTTTATTTAAGGGGAGAAAATGTTTTCAAATTTAGAAAGGATCAGACATCAGTGTGCAATAACTCAACATTAAACAAATGTTCAATTTTTGTGCTTTCGAATATTCTTACATAGAAATGTGGAAAAAGAGCATTCATAACACTTAAACAATTATCAAATGTGCAACAAAAAATAATAGATTTGTATCTAAAGAGAAGCTACAAGAAAAAGATGGGACAGATTCTTTATCAGGATCTGTGGTGATAGAGCAAGGGGAAATGGTTTCAAACGTAAAGAAGGTAGACTTAGGTTGGATCTAATGAAAAAGTCTTTTATGGTGAGGTTGGTGAGGCACTGGAACAGGTTGCACAGAGACGTGGTGGATGCCCTGTTCCTGGAGACTTTTAAGGTGAGGCTGGATAAGGCCTTGGGCAACGTGATCTCGCTGTGAATGTCCCTGTTCATTGCAGATAAGTTGACTAGATCACTCTTAGAGGTCCCTTCCAACTCTAAGGAATCTATGATTCTATGAAAATTATAAGAAAATCATATTCATTCTAAAATCAAGAAGGAAGGAAAGGGAAGGGAAGTAGGATGTTAGGAGTAGAGAAAACATCACTGCTAAAGAACAACTGTTGCTGATGTCTTTGGTCTAGCAGTAGATCAGCTGCTTCTTTGCTCATTTCCCCAGTTTGTGACCTGATATGGATGATGTCTCCAGGTTTGAGCAAACACTGGATGTGTTGCTTCATGTCATTTTGCAGTAGAACTTCACTAAGTGATGAAAAAGAGCAAGAAGGAAAATGACATTTGGAAATGGGAAGGAACACACAGATATAAGGGAAAACAAAGGTGCAACTCATTATATCTTAGGCTGATTCTTATGGTTGGTGAATGGGTCAGTTACTCCCACTCATAAACTAAGGTCAATTAATCACAGCAAGCCTAACACTGCATAAATGAAGAATTCTCTTTTCACTCCTCCTGGAATCATCTATCTTCCATCTTCCATTTTTCCTTTCTTGAGAATCCCCAAAGGCATAAGAAATAGAACAAGCCTTTCTCTCTCTTTTTTTTTTTTTCCTCTCTCTTTTTTTTTTTTATTTCCCACCCCCACCCCAAAGTAGAACTAATTTTTCATCTATCAACTTTCAGAGTCTCCCTGTAGCTTTTCTTTTACAGGTTTCTTATCAACATGTATCATTCATTACATGCTATTGTGAACATTGAAAAAGTTCTGGTTTTTTTTGATTATATGACACACTGATTCTTCATTAACACAACAGTGAACTACATCCTTCTCTCTTTGAAAGCAAGTACTGACAAAGTTGCATATTCTGTTTCTCCACACATAAAAGAAAATATAGTTCATTGCTGAGCTGGTTTTAATCTATTTCTAACCCTGGACCTCTTTCAAAATTCCTTTAAACAGTAGGTTAGAGGAATTAGCAAACTAAGACTGCAACTGAGAAAATACCAGGTTTAATTGTGCTCTTTGAGGAAGGTCCTAGCTGAACTAAACCCAAGTGCTTTTTTTTTTTTTTACTCCAGTAATGCTCAGATGAACAAAAGCACTCCAGCTGTTCCTCTCAAGCTTTCAAAGACTGTATTACTTTTAACAGTCAACTAATTTCTTTACAGAATAAAATAACTGCATCCCACTGACCCATGCCTTAGGTGAAACTTACTGATTGCTAAATTTTTTCATTGACTGTACTGTTCAGAATGGCAATCTGACATACAATATTAGTATTTATTCACAATTTCATTTAAGCTCAGTCACAGAAGCCTAAAGGAAGATTAAATGACACCGTTTCCTTTCCAAAAAAAGCAGGAAGCCTGATAAAGATGATAAGTATCTTGACATTTAGTGAATAACAAGATAGTTGAAATGTGATAATTAGTAGGTTCATACTTGTTTTAAATTACGTTTAAAATGCAATTCCTCTAATAAAAATAATCTTATTCTAGGTTGATCAGAGTGCATAGTAATCTTACCAATTAACTATTCCTGTATGTGCAGTGGGTGAGAAGTTTCTAATCCTAGGCAATATCTTTTAGAATTGGACTGTAAAAGCTTTAACCTGAATAAAATCAGGAGACTGCCAAAAAGACACTAATATTCTGTGAAGTGTTAGAAGGTATTTAACAATCTTTGTAGTGCAGGAATGCTGATGCTCCAGGTTACATAAACTCTGCCTGAATAGAAGCTGCTATCAGGGCAGCATTGGAATGGGTAGCAAAGAGAAAGCAGCACACAAGACAAAATCTACGGCTACAATAGCAAGACTTGACAACCACAATATGTAAGTCAATTGTCAAAGCAGGAGAAAGAAAGCAACCAGCTGGTTCAGAATTCTCTCACAAAAGGAGACCTGTTCTGTTACTTTGTTTGTCTATCTTTCTACTGCTTTTCTGTCTCTTTCTATGAAATACTGTTTGCTTACAAAACTGAGTGGTGTTAGCAATGAGAAAACTGAGCATCACAAGGTAAAGCTTTAATCACCTGTTGTCTCTGTGTAGAGTCTTGAAATAATACTTTATCCAAATTACATGAACCTTGCCTTCATTGCTGCAACCAAGTCTTGACAGAGGAGTTACAATTATATAATAGACAACAAGATGAAGCTCAATTCATTTCATTCCACTTCTAATTATTATACATCTTTTTATATAGACCAAGGAGAGTATGGCCTTATGGGAAAATAAAATAAAATAAATAAAATAAAATAAAAGACTTCTGATAACCTATGTCTGTAAAAATACCTTTAGCAACATTCTTAATGATCAATTCATTATTAATTCATATATACAGAAGTAATTATCTCTGGTGCAAGCAACAGATTGCCAGAGATGAGAGAAAAATGTATCAAAAATGTAAAATATAAATTATATATATATATGTGTATA
This sequence comes from Meleagris gallopavo, assembly GCF_905368555.1. Classification (NCBI taxonomy): domain Eukaryota; kingdom Metazoa; phylum Chordata; class Aves; order Galliformes; family Phasianidae; genus Meleagris; species Meleagris gallopavo. The sequence continues at coordinate 149,956,803 of NC_139404.1, read as the reverse complement.
TATATATATAAGCTGTGCAAATTACGTGATAAACAGAATAGCATCAGACCAACTACTTGCCCTCTCTGTCTGTAGGAAATGGCAGTGGTGACTGGTTAGAAGGAACAGGTCTTAAATGAGAGGACACACAGGTGGTGAAATGATTAATGGTGGATCTAAACAGTACAGGTGTCTGGCACTAGTTGAAATGCCCAGGAAATAAATGCAATATTTATGCTCACTGACAGGAAGAGGAAAAGGCTATGCTTGATTCTCTTTCTCAACAAATGAAGTGTTGAGTAAACTGTTCTGATTGATTATAGTGGTATAAGCTAAGACATCTACTGAAAAATTTCCATCAGTATTTTCTGTATAAGCCACTATTTCAGGAATCTCCTTTCTAATCATGAACATTAATATATATTCAATGTATGTTCAATATGCTGCAGTAATTTTGGTAATGCAGATACACAGGAGAAAGTTCTGAAACAACTAGTATTGCTCTCTTCTGTATTTATACAAAACAAAATAATCCTCAAAAGCCTGCATATTTTCTCATAATGTTTTTGTAATTGTTTTACCTAGTCAATCTTTAACTTGTTTCTCTGTTGCATTTGTTGCATTATTTTTTTTTTATTTTATTTTTTTTTTAGTTCAGTCTGTATCTATTCACTATTTACTTATATCTGTGAATAGTTCAGCATGAGAGATTTCTTCATCATACAGGTTCTAGAATTTGGCCATGTAGAATTCTATTACATGAAGATAATTTCCACATCAATTTCTGAATGGAGATTAGGGGTCTTTTATCCCTGCTTTATCACAAGAGAAGGCAAATAAAACATAACTTGTTTTGAGATTAAGAAGCTTCTACTGAAGAAGTGAAATATTAACAGAAAATTCATACATTGAATAATTTTACATATCATTTTTAGATGTAGTACTTTCTTCTGATATGTTATTTTGAAGGTCCTAATTTTGTCATCTGCAGATCAAAACTTAAATACAAACCCAAACAAGGAGAGGCAGTTTTACTCTATTTGGTAACTGAACACTTAGGCTAAGAAAACCACAAGATGATTGGAAAATAGCAGGGGAGGGAAGAGCTATTCTTAATCTTGAGAGGAGGAATGCAACAAAAGATCGTAGTCTACAGAAATAAATAAATTACTTGCACTGGCATTTTTTCTAACATACTATAAATTCAGCAAAGGTTCATACACTACTCTGGGTTGGAAGGCAGCCCCAAGGCTTATCAAGTTCAGCTTCTGGCTCCCTTCAAGACCAAAAATCAAACTCAAACCCTACACCTGAGAGCAGTGTCCAAACACTTAAGGAAGACCAGCAGTTTGGTGACATGACCATTGTCCTGGAGAGCCCATTTCTGACCCTCTCCTGACACAGTGCCATGTCTCTTCCTCAGGTTATGTCACTGTAGCCAGAGAGATCAGCTCTAGCCCCTCTGCCCCCATTGTGAAGAAGCTGTAGGCCACCATGACACTTCTTCTCAGCCTTATCTTCTCTAGGCTGAACAAATCAAATGACCTCAATCCAATCCCTTTTTATACCTCTTGTCCTCTAGACTCTTCTCTGCATTTTTAGTCCCCCTTTGGACACTTTATATTAGCTTTATGTTGTTCTTACACTGTGGCATCCAACCCTGCCCCCAGTGCTGGATGTGAGGCCGTACAGTGCAGAGCAGATTGAGCCAACACTTTTCATCACCCTTTGACAGCGCTGAGCATGGTGCATGCCAGAGTATGGTAGGTCCTTTGGGCTTCCAGGGCACACTGCTGGCTCACCTTCAAGTTGCCATCAACTAAAACTTCCAGATACCTTTCCATGGGGCTGCTCTCCATAATCCTAATCTGTACATATATCCCAGAGGCAGAACACAACGCTTGCTTTTGTTAAACTTCGTGTGGTTGGTCATTGCTCAAACCTGTAATTTTTTAAGATGTCTCTTCAATGCCTCTCTATCTCTGCTCTACCTTTCAAGACAATGCTTACATGTAAATGATGGTTTACTGAATATCCTCCAATATCTAATCTTTAATTACCTTAGATTGCTATCTTTATGACTTATTGGATACAATTCATCCTTGCAAAACCTCATGCCTCTTAAAATATTTTCAGAAAGAAATAATTGAACCCATGGCACAACTCTTTCTGTGTGAGTTATGATGAAGTCATGTGAGCAGTGTTAGGCACAACTTTCATTGTGATTTCCTTTGATTTGATTAAATTGCTTATATTTATTTCGCTTAATTAACGCATGAACAAACATTGGCAGATAGAACATATGAGGGTCACTGCAAAAGAAATGACTCCTATTTATTTCCATGGAAACTACAACAAAGAATACATTAACACTATTTGAAAGGGCAAATTCTCAGTCACAAAATACTATTTTTTCTAGTCACCATCATTACCTATGCATTTTCATCTGCGATGTACAAATCTGCATGGTCATCTGGAATGGTGATGAGAGAACTGGAGCACCACCTCTATGAGGACAGGCTGAGAGAGCTAGGGCTCTTCAACCTAGAGAAATGAAAGCTCCCTACCAGTACCTGAAGTCAGCCTACAGGAAAGTTGAGGAAGGACTATTTATAAAGGCATGTAACAACAGGACAAGGGAAATGTCTTTAAACTGGAAAAGGGTAGATTTTGACTAGATATTAGGAAGAAATCGTTTACTGTGGGGGTGGTGAGACACTGCAACAGGTTGCACAGTGAGGTTGTGAATGCCCCCTCCCTGAAAGCATTCAAAGCTAGTATGGATGGGGCTTTGAGCAACCTTGTCTATTGACTGGTATCCCTGCCGGGGGATTGGAACTAGATGATCGCTAAGGTCTCTTCCAACCCAAACCATTCTACGATTCTATGAAAGGGGCTTGTCTTTCATACTATTGTTGCCAGTGCTGAAACACTTCATCCACCTTTGATGTTGTGGACCAACATAATAAAATAGGGGTCATTACTTTCAGAGCAAACTTTGGAGTCGCCCATAGAGAATAATTTATTTGCATACATCCATAAAGTTTATATTTGCAGACTTTTCTTAGATGAATGCCTTTTATATACCCTACAGTTTGTAATTATACAATCTAGTGGCCAAAAAATAAGAGTTTAAAGTTAGCTTATTCTTTTTGAATATGTTTTTTAGAAATAAACAATTGAAAAGGTACTATGAATGCTGTCTGTTATGATATTGATATAGATATTATGATATTAAGATAGATGGAGATAATATGCAAAAAATAAAAATAAAAAAGAAGTATATATATTGTTGTTTTCTTCCTTTCTTCATGGTAAGTCATTGCTGAAAAGATTACAGTTCCTCTTTGCAATAACTTGAACTACAATTTTTAAAGTTTCACATATGTATAAGTTTTAGAATCAGTTATTCAGAAGTGGATGCTTTCTGCATTCAAACACAGCTCTTTTTGTTCAGGAAATCTGTCTCAATCTGCAAGATCAATCTGCAGGCAACATTTTCTAAATAAGGGAATGATAAACTAAAATATGAATTAACTTGTTTATAGTCTTCTGGGGTATATAGTTCTTCTCTTCCAGACAGGTGCCCAGAACTGGAGCATTAACTCTTTAACTCCCAGTGCACTACCTGATATTATGTGGAATACCAATAATCAAAAATCATAAAATCATGATATTCCACCCCTTAGTCTACATCACTACATCATGCTTAATATATACAAAGAAACCATAATTACCAAACATTAAACATGCACACACATATTTATATGGAATAACTGACTGCACTCCCCTAACATCAAATTCCCTTGTGGTACACATTGAATATCCCCATTTTTCTGCGTCACCCACCAAGTGGATCCAGGTCCCTGGGCAAAAACAGTTCCACAAAGAGGTTTGCCATTCCCAGAAGCTGGAAAGACTCAAACTGCTTTTCCCAACATGTTCTTTACATGTACTACCGGGACCATACCTTCCTTGACAGTATGTAGGGAGCTGGCAGGACCATCATGATTTGATTGATCCTCTTGTATTGACTAACCAGGTGGCTTCTGCCAAATGCTTCTCCCAGTGATTAAATGTTCTGCTACCCATTGCTTTCAACATGGTTTTTAACAACCCATTGTATCATTCAATTTTTCCAGAGGATGGTGCATGATAGATAGGGGATATGATAAATCCACTCAATGCCATGATTTTTGGCCCAAGTATTTACAAGAGAATTTTTGAAATGAGTCCCATTATTTGACTCAATTCTTTCTGGGGTACCATGACGCCACAGGACTTGTTTCTCAAGACCTAATATGGTGTTCCGTGCAGTAGCATGGGGTACTGCGTATGTCTCAAGCCACCCAGTGGTTGCCTCTACCATAGTAAGCACATAACGTTTACAACTGTGAGATCGTGGCAAGGTGATATAATCAACCTGCCACACCTCCCCTTATTTATACTTTTGCAATCGCCCTTCCCCCCAGAGAGGTTTCATCCTCTTAGCTTCTTTAATTGTGGAGCATGTGTCACAGTCATGAATAACCTGTGCAATAGCGTCCATAGTTAAGTCCACCCCTCAATCTCTAGCCCATTTATATGTTGCATCTCTTCCTTGATGGCATGAGGTCTCATGGGCCCACGGAGCTAGAAATAATTCACTCTTGTATTGCCAGTCCAAGTCTTTTTGGCAGTTTAATCTACCTGATGGTTATTTGGTTGCTCTTCAGTAGGCCAACTCTTGAGCACATGAGCATCTATGTGACGTACCTCTACAGCCATATACTTTATTTGGGCAGCAATGCTTTTCCACAGTTATTTTGTTCCCAGTGCTGTAACCACACCCATAAGGCATTACCATCCATGAGTCAGTGTAAAGATAAAGCATTGGCCACCTCTTCTGTTCAGCAACATCTAAGGCCAGCTGGACAGCCTTTACTTCTGCAAATTGGCTTGATTCTCCTTTACCTTCACTGGCCTCTGCAACTTGTTGTATGAAGCTCCACACAGCAGATTTCCATCTGCGATACTTCCCCACAATACAACACAATCCATCAGAGAATAGGGCAAATTTCATTTTCTGATAGTTCACTGTATGGTGGGGCCTCTGATACCTCTTCTGCTGGTGATGTTCCAAACTTTCTACCTTCCGGCCTGACCATGATCACTTCTAGGATGCCTGGCTGAGGTTCCCCAGCTGAGCTCTCTGCATAGTCAATGCGATCCATTTACTTCAAGTGGCATCAGTAGCACGATGTGTGGAGGAACATTTCCCTTTAATATCCAGTTCAGCACTGGCAGTTGAGGTGCCAGAAGGAGCTGTGTTTCAGTACCAATTACTTCAGAAGCAGCCCAAACCTCCTCATATGCAGCTAAGATCTCCTTTTCAGTTGGAGTGTATCTCCCTTCAGACCCCCTGTATGCTCAACTCCAGAATCCAAGGGGTCAGCCTCAGGTCTTTTCTGAGGCTCTTTGCCACAAACTCCAAGTGGGACCTTTCTCTCCAGCAGCAGTGTAGAGGATGTTTTTTACATTCTGTCCTGTCCATACTGGCCCCAGGGCCACAGCACGGGATATCTCCTGCTTAATCTGCTCAAATGCCTGCTGCTGCTCAGGACCCCACACAAAATTGTCCTTCTTCTGCATCACCTGATAGAGGGGGCTTACAATGAGGCCATAGTTTGGAACATGCATTCTCCAAAAGTCCACTGCACTCAGAAAAGATTGTGTCTCCTTCTTATTAGTGGGCAGAGACATGACAGTGATTTTGTCTGTCACATATGCTGGAATGTGACAGCATCCATCTTGCCACTTCATCCTTAGGAACTGAATTTCCTGTGAAGGTCCTTTCACTTTGCTTCGCTTAATTGCGAAACCAGCACGCTGAAGGATCTGGATTATTTGCTCTCCTTTCTTAAAAACATCCCTTGCTGTGTTGCCTCACACAATAATGTCATCAATGTACTGCAAGTTCTCAGAGCACTGCCCCTGTTCCATGGCAAATGGACTATTCCAGGTATACTGAATGCTCCTCCAGGTGAAAGCAAACTGTGGCCTGCATTCTTTGGCCAAAGGAATGGAAAAGAAGGCATTAGCAATGTCAGTGGTGGCATACCACTTGCCACCTTTTTACTCCAATTCATACTGGAGTTCTAGCATGTCTGGCACAACAGCACTCAGTGGCAGTGTGACTTCATTCAGGCCACAGTAGTCCACCGTAGGCCTCCATTCTCCACTGGCTTTACGCACTGGCCATCTGGAACAAAGGTGATTGAGTTTTGCTGATCACTCCCTGACTCTCTAGTTGACGAATCAACTTATGAATGGAGAGCAAGGAATCCCTATCGATGCGGTACTGCCATTTGAGCAACATTTTTGTAGCAATCAATATCTGTTCTCTTTTACTTGAAGTGACCCACAACAGATGAATCTTCTGACAGGCCAGGCAAAACAGACAGCTGCTTAACACCTTCTGTGTCTACAGCAGCTATTCCAAAGGCCCATCAATACCCCTTGGTATCCTTGAAATATCTCCTTCTGAGGTAATCAATACCAAGTATACATGGAGCGCCTGGGCCAATCACAATAGGATGTTTTTGCCAGTCTTTACCAGTGAGGCTGATTTTGGCCTCCAACACAGTCATCTCTTGGGAACCCCCAGTCACCTCATGAATATAAATTGATTTTGTTCCTTGGTGACTCGAGGGCATTAGAGTGCACTGTGCACCAGTGCCTTATATTTCTGTGGTTCTGATGTGCCAGGCCATCTAATCCACACAGTCCAATACACTCTATTATCTCTTTCCTCCTCCTGGCAGGGGGCATGGACCCTCTATTTGTTACCTCTGTTGTTCTTACGGCTATTGTCATGTCCCGCAACAACTGGAGCAATCACCTTTTTGGAGTAGTTCACCATGATGGTTGATCTGCCTTATAAGTCTTTTACCCATGCCTGAAGTGCAGGAGTGTTTTTTTTTTTTTTTTTTTTTATGACACTTCTTCATATTTTCTCCATGGTCACGTAGGTAATGGCACAAGGCCATACAAGACATAGTCTTACTGTTGGCATTTGTTCGAGCAGGATGTCTTCTTTTGATAGCTGAGACATTGGATGACGCACGTTGGGAAGAAACCAATTTGATCAGCCCCTCCAGTAGGCTCTTTTGGGAACCCTGCTCCCCATCGGATGTGTCTGACATCACCACTGATTCATCGGCATTAAGCATGGTAGACAGTTTATTATATCTTCTTTGTTTGCTCTCCATTCTGTCCAGTTTTTCAGTCACTTTTGCAACGGCTTAAACACAAGCTTCTAGATGTGTTAAATGTATTTCAAAGTCCTGAAGTTTATTAATCAGTCTTCTTTCCCCTCTACCAAACATTGCATACAATGGTGCAGTCTTTATGAATATACAACACATATTTGGTGTACATCTGACTCTTTCAGTATCAGAGCATCTTGATCTGGCTCTGGTTTATGTAACATGTCCACCACCGTGTATTCTCTCAAATAACGGATGCCTTTTGCCATGTCAGTCCATTTCTTTTTCTCAGGCACCAAATTGTCTTAGAAGGGGTATTTTTCTTTTACAGCTAACAGCATCTGCTTCCAGAGGGTGAAGGACTCATTCTGGCATATACTAATACTTCTGTGAATGGCTGAGTCCCTATAATACCACCCAGTTGGAGAGCTTCTCTACTATCTAGCCACACGCTGTTGGGCCCGTTGTCCCAACATTGACACAACCAGGTGACAATAGATTCATTTGGCTGGCATGAGAAGTCTTTTCGCAGATCTCAAATATAATTTATTTTCAGAGATCGATCAATAATGGTAAACATGTCTTGCTCACCTCCTACTCTTTCAGGACTTCTTGTTGCCCTCCTGGGCATTGATGACCATGATCTTCTTGAGGGCCCCTCCCCTGGACTCAGGAGTAGTTCCTCTGGATCTCGGAGCCACTCTTTCTTCCTCTTTTCTTACAGTGTCTGCTTCCTCTACTTTCTCCTCCTCCTCCTCTTTCTTCTGTTCTAAGTGAGTCGAGATTCGTTTCATTTTCCATCCTCTTACAAGGGCAATTGACATCAATTCTGGTGCCTCCTGTGATTGATCGGGTTAGTCAATTTTGATGCTCTCACTCTCCAGCTTGGCTCGGAGTCTATCTTGTTTGATTATGAAGGTATTTAGTTCAGATTCAAGCATGACTCCATGAGCCCGAATGTTGTTTAGCTCAATTTGCAGACTGAATTTTGCATGCTGAAGGCATCTCGCTCAGTTCAGAGTACATCCCATTCAGACTTGAGTATGTCCCACTCAGACTGATGGGTGTCTTTTTCGGACCAGAGGGACTCATTCAGACCAGAGAGTGTCTTGTTGAAATTGAAAACTGTTGAGTTTGGATTGAGGGAGTCTCTCTCAGTTCAGAGGGAGTGTCTCTCAGATTGGAAGGAATCTTTCTTGGACCAGAAGGTGTCTTGTTGAGATTTAAGGCTGTCAAGTTTGGATTGCAGAGAGTGTGAGAAACACGCTCAAGATCAAAAATTTCTAATCAGGCAAAGATCTCTGTGAAGGGCATTTTATTCATTATTGCATATTGTGCACACCTCCTACCAAGAAGGGAGAAATCCACTCCATTATATACCCTGTGTCCAACACAGGTAAAGCCTTTCCTGGCACTCATTAGTTGAGTCTCAGGCTCACAGTCTTCTGACGCTGTTGCTACATTACACTTCCATAGCTATGTTATGCTTCCATAGCTACGTTACGCTTTCATAGGTACGTTATACTTCCATACAATGTCTGTTACCAGCCCATTATCTTTGGTTATGTTCGGCGATAGGAGGACAATATTTTCAACTATCTGCACACTAGTTCTGTCCTGTACCAGAGTCTTCCTTACCCTATATGATTACCTTACCTATTGCCTGTGCCAATTTTACCTAGGTCAGAACGCCCAGTCTCAACTGCACTGTTTAGCAACTTCCTTTGTGAAAGGCAACTTATCCTATGCTACATACAGAAATACTGGCAATTTCCACTGCAAAAACACAATCTACCTCTCAAAGGAATCTCTCCTGATTTGGAGGGCATCTCTTTCTGACCAGAGGGTATCTCGCTTGCGATGGAGATTTTCTCTCTCGACTAGGAGACTCTCTCGCACAGCCCGGAGATTCTCCTTCTTGGCTCAGAGAATCTCCTGGAAACTCTCCTTTTCAGCTTGGAGACTCTCTTGCTTATTTTATACTGTCTCTCTGAGACTCTCCCTTTCAGCTCTGAGACACTCTCTTTCTCTCAATTTCAGAAACCCTCTCCCTCTCCGGGATAGTATTAAATAAGGCCTGATAAGCATTAGTCAGGCCCCAAATCATTTCATAGAATCATAGAATCATAGAATCACCAAGGTTGGAAAAGACCCACAGGATCGCCCAGTCCAACCATCCACCCATCACCAATAGTTCTCACTAAACCACGTCCCCTCATCACAACATCCAGATGTTCCTTGAACACCTCCAGGGCCAGTGAATCCACCACCTCCCTGGACAGCCCATTCCAGTGCCTGATCACTCTTTCAGATAAGTAGTATTTCCTAACATCCAGCCTAAATCTCCCCTGGCACAGGTTGAAGCCATTCCCCCTAGTCCTATCACTAGTTACACAAAAGAAGAGGCCAACCCTCAGCTCACTACAACCTCCCTTCAGGTAGTTACAGAGAGCAATAAGGTCTCCCCTAAGTCTTCTCTTCTCCAGACTGAACAATCCCAGCTCCTTCAGCTGCTCCTCATAAGGCCTGTGCTCCAGACCCCTCACCAGCTTTGTTGACCTTCTTTGAACATGCTCCAGGTCTTTCTTGCAGTAAGGGGCCCAAAACTGGACACAGTAGTTGAGTTGCGACCTCACCAGAGCTGAGTTCAGGGGAACAACTACTTCCTTGTTCCTGTTGGCAACACTGTTTCTGATGCAAGCCAGGATGCCATTGGCCTTCTTGGATACCAGGGTACACTGCCAGCTCAGAATTGTGCCTTCTCAGATCTGCCTGAGCTGCAACATTCCTGTCTCAGATATCTCTTTAGTCTCAGAGTCTTTCAGGTGTTCTGGAGTAAAGTTCCATGGCACAGAAGATGTCCATCTTTCTAAAGACACTCCCAGGTTTCTCCACACTCCCTGACGCTCAGTATTCTCTGGTTCTGGGGAGGGCTTCTTCAAGATATTGTAAATACAGATACTGAGAGAAATAATTAAAATTATGATCAGTATATTCAGGGAGGTTAACAACGTGATCAGACAAGCATTCAAAAACTGCATAAAGGATTCAAGGGAGAGACTGGGAGCCTGTTTAAAAATCACAAGTTCTGTAGAATTAGCAGCTCCCTCTAGAAAGAAGACTAAAACAGTAAGTGGATTTTTTTTTCTTTCTTTTCTTTACAGAAGTAAGACAGCAGTGCTCAAAATTTACAAATATCCCAGAATAGTGGCAGTCTGTCTGGACTTTTCAAGGTCAAGTTTTCAGTGGGCACCTGCAGAAGAGATAAAGCTCTCCTAACGAAGCTCTCCGAGAGCAGAGAGAGATTCGTTCTAATAGCTAAAAAGCAGCTTCTGCCCGCATTCTCCACCAAGAATGTCAGTGGTTTATGCACTGATTCAGCACGGTTCTATGACTAGGGGGGTAGAGGGGTCCCCAGATCTGCACCTCTGGAAAGGAGAAACATGGGACTCCAAATAATTATAAACAGTGGCAATGATCTGAGGAGAAACAAACTAATTTTCTGAATAAGGTATCGGAATGCAAGATAGCACACTATAATAAAATATAATTAGAATTGAAGCTAATAAATTAAATATAATGAGAGAATCACAGAATCACAGAATGGCCAGGGTTGGAAGGGACCTCAAGGATCATGAATCTCCACCCCTCCCCCTGCCAAGCGCAGGGCCACCAGCCTCCCCATTTAATACTAGACCAGGCTGCCCAGGGCCCCATCCAATCTGGCCTTGAACACCTCCAGGGACGAGGCATCCACAACCTCTCTGGGCAGCCTGTTCCAGCATCTCACCACTCTCTCTGTAAAGAACTTCCCTCTGATATCCAACCTAAATCTTCCCTCCCTCAACTTAAAAACAATTCCCCCCGTCCTGTTGTTATCTACCCTTTCAAAGAATTGATTTCCCTCCTGTTTGTAGGCTCCCTTTAGGTACTGAAAGGCTGCAATGAGGTCACCCCACAGCCTTCTTTTCTCTAGGCTGAACAAGCCCAGCTCCCTCAGCCTGCCTTCATAGGGGAGGTGCTCCAGTCCCCTGATCATCTTTGTGGCTCTCCACTGGACCCCTTCCAACAGCTCTCTGTCTTTCTGTGAGAGAGAGTGTCTGAAAGGTGAAAAGGCCTCACCATAACGCTAAGGTGAGATGCACAGTTGGGTCAAGCAGCAGCAAGGAGAGCTGAATTAAAAAGGGAAGGTCAGGTGATCTGTGAAAGCTTATATCCCCTCTCTGAACACAAAGTCTTCTGGGGTATGGAGTTCTTATCTTCCAGACAGGTGCCCAAAACTGGAGCATTAACTTTTTAACTCCCAGTGCACTACATGATGCTATGATGTGGAATATCGATAACCAAAAATCATAAAACCATGACAGGTATAAAATTTTTAAGAAATTTTGTTAGACCATCTGGAAAAAAAGAAAAAAAAGAAAAAAAAAAGAAAAAAAAAAGTGTTAAAAAGAAAATGTTGCTTTCATCAAACAGAGTAGATAAGCCCTTATAAACACACTTAATGAAATCAATACTTTGTTTTTAAAACAGTTTTTAACCCAATTAATGTCTTCCAAGGACAAAGTCTTTCACTCAGACTTTTAAAATCAGTTCGTTTTCTAATGTTTTATAGCATTTGTTGTTACTAAGAACAAATTATTTTTGAATTCATAGTTTTCCTGTTCGCCATCACAGCAACTGGGTTTTCTATATATCATCAATTTCTCTAAAATATATTGAAATAAAGAAAAAAAGATAATGTAATGCCACCTCCTTATTTAAAAGGGATCTCTGCCACTGCTGAATTTTTGAAGCACCATGCCATATCCTCCTTGTTTAGAGCAAGTGAAATAACACTTAGTTATTTATTTATAAGGATGATGAAATTATCATCCTGGTATATAATTACGTAAAATGTAAGTAGGAAGCACTTCACAATGTTTCTGTTGTTAGTCTGATTAAGACTCATCATTAAAGTCCTTTAAATATGATTGACAAATGAAAGCTGTTGTGAGAAAATGATAAATGCCAATAGGACTTTCAATTAATATCACTGTGAGGTGCACCATCTTCATCCCCTTACTCCCCCCACCACCAATACCATCTCAGTCCTGTTATGACTCACTTACTTCATCGTCATTTACCCCAAATACCTTTTTTTGTTTTGTAATAAATTTAACTCCACAGTCTACCTCCCTCCTCCACCTTTCTTCCAACCCACAGAGCAGATGGTCTCACTATAGCTTTGTCTAACATTTTCAGCTTAAAATCCAAACATTTTAAAAAAACAAAAACAAAAACAAAAAACAAGCCTTCAAAAAAAAAAAAGTCTTAAAGTCTTTCATTGACAGTATGATGCAGAAGTAGCACAAAACAGAAAATTTTTTTCTATGTATACTTCCTACAAAATTTCTTATACATAGAGATATAAGATATTCTTGTGTTTAAAGAAAGGAGACATTGCTCACCTACAGGCATAAAATCAAGTGGCACTTCCAGTCATGTTTGATTGCCAACAATACTTTCAAACTTAACTATAGTTGCATTATCTAAATCAATTCCAAGTTTGGTCCTAGCCTTTCTGAGAGATCTGAGTAGCCATATAGCAGATTCACCCCACCCAACCTCATGTACTCAGAATCCTAGTTGTGATCAGTCTGCCTTCAAAACTCACACTGAAAAGATGACTTTTTCATAGAAGGATCAAGATGGCCTAGTAAGTTTCTGAAAGTTTGCCTCCTTGATTACAGAATATATTGGGATATATTCAAACCTTATTTTAATCAGCAAGATATGCTATAAGATTGTGTAGAGTATCCTTTAAGAGAGTTATAAATGCATATTCTCCACCTACTCCCTGTGATGTCATGTCTGGCTGGGTAGATAAGGAGAAAGCAGTGAATGCTATGGGCCTTTAGTTCTGCAAGACTTTTGACAATGTCTCTCATAACATCCTCCTAAGTAAGCTTAGTCAGTGTGGGATAGATGAGTTGACAGTGAGGTGTAAACTAGCTGACTCACAAAGCTCAGATTGTTATGATCAGTGGTACACAAAAGAGTTGGGAGGCCTGTAGCTAGCAGTCTTCCCAGTGATGAGTGGTTTTGTTCAACATCAGCGATGACCTGGACAAAGGGATAGAATGCACCCTCAGCAAGTTTGTTGATGATACAAAGCTGAGAGCAAGGCTGATACACCAGAAGGCTGTGCCACCATTCAGCGAGAAAAAAAATGTTGCTCTCGAATGAGTAAGACTTTGAGATTATAAATAATAGGTTCTCAACTAATAGAGCATGCAGGTGAAAGCTTATAATGATCTCTAATGGCTTCCAAAAAATAGACAAGAAAGTAAATAAATAAATAAATGGAATGCCTTGTATATGAGGGTATATTCAAAGACTTCTTAATTATCACGTTTTATATAAAGTAGCCAGATTCCCAGCTATCCTAGGAAAAACATTTAATTTAACAAAACAATGACAGACTTAAAGCAACAGATTAGCGTTGTATACAGGGTTTACTTTGGGCCCAACATACATCTCATTTATAATATAAAATTCTCAGTGTCTTCTCCAAGTAAGTGGAAGAGGAGATGTTTGGGAATAGGCGATGTGGATTCACCGAGGGGAAATCATGCTTGACCAACCTAGTAGCCTTCTATGATGTCATAACTGGCTGGGTAGATGAGGAGAGAGCAGTGAATGCTGTGGATCTTGACTTCTGCAAGGCTTTTGGCACTGTCTCCCATAGTATCCTCACAGGTAAGCTTGGGAAGTGTGGGATAGATGAATGGATAGCGACGAGGATTGTGAACTAGCTGACTGGCAGAGATCAGAGCATTGTGATCTGTGGCCCACAGTGTAGTTGAAGGCCTATAGCTAGCGATGTTCTCCAGGGGTCGGTGCTGAGTCTGGTCTTGTTTGCTGATGATATGAAGCTAGCAATAGTGGCTGATACACACCAGAAGACTGTGCTGCCATTTAGTGAGACCTAAATGGACAGACTGGAGAGCTGGGTTGTGAGGAATCTTATGAGGTTCAACCAGGGCAAGTGTAGAGTCCTACATCTAGGAAGAAATAACTGTATGCATCTTTGCAGGTTAGAGGCTGATCTGCTAGAGAGGAGCTCTGTGGAGAAGGACATTGATGTCCTCATGGACAGTAGGTTGACCATGAGCCAGCAGTGTGCCTGTGTGGCCAAGAAGGCCAATGATATCCTGGGGTGCAATAAAAGAAGCATGGCCAGAAGGTTGAGGGGAATGATCCTCATGATCTCCTCTGCCCCGGAGAGGCCACGTCTGGACTACTTTGTCCATTTCTGGGCTCCTTAGTTCAAGAAAGGCAGCGAATGTCTAAACAGAATCCAGCAGAGGGCCATAAAGATGTTTGGTGGCCTGGAGCATCTCTCTTGTGAGGAAAGTTATTGCAATTAGACTGAAGCAATTGCATATAGGAGCACAGACTGACAGAAGAACTCACTGAGAGCAGCTCTGTGGAGAAGGACTTTGGGGTCCTGAGGAAAAGGTGAACATGAGCCAGTAGTGTGCGCTTGCAGCCTAGAAAGCCAGCTTTATCCTGGGCTGTATCAAAAGAGGGATGAGCCAGCAGATCGAGAAGGGGGATTGTGATGTCCTATCTGGAGTACTGTGTGCATGCCTGGGGCCCCTCCTACAAGAACAAGGTAGAGCTGTTGGTGCAGGTCCAGAGGATGGCCAGGAAGGTGATCTGAGGTCTGGAGCACTTCTCCTATAGAGAAAGGTTGAGGGAGTTGGGCCTGTTTAGCTTGGGGAAGAGAAGGCTATCACAGAATCACAGAATCACAGAATTGTAGGGGTTGGAAGGGACCTCCAGAGATAATCGAGTCCAACCCCCCTGCCAAAGCAGGTTCCCTACACCAGGTCGCATAAGTAGTTGTCCAGGTGGGTCTTGAATATCTCCAGAGGAGACTCCGCAACCTCCCTGGGCAGCCTGTTCCAGTGCTCTGTCACCCTCACCGTAAAGAAGTTCTTGTACACATTTGTGCGGAACTTCCTATGCTGCAGTTTCTGGCGGTTTCCCCTTGTCCTGTCTCCACACACTGCTGAAAACAGTCTGGCCTCACCACTCTGCCCCCCACACCTTAGATATTTTTAGACCTGGATCAGACCTTGGTTATCAGTATTCGTCATCATAACATCATATAATGCACTCGGGGTTTGACTGCTGATGCTCAAGTTCTGGGTGCCTGTCTGGAGAAGAACAACTACATTTCCCCAGAGGGCTTTGCAGTCAGCGAGGAGATATAACTCCCGGCAAGGTCACCTGATGTTCTCTTCTTTGCCTGCGCATCTTCACTTTCTAATCCCATCCTACTGAGGGAGGGATTGAGCAAGCAGCTAAGTAAGCATTTGGCTGTTAGCCAAGGCTAACCCATGTTGTTGCTCTAAGAATTTCTACCTTGTTTTTGCCTCCTAAATATTTAGTCATCACAAATTTACTATTATTGTTAAAAAAAAAGAAAAAAAGAAAAAAAGAAAAAAAAGTAACCAAATGTAGAAACTGAAACCATAAACCTTCTTGAAAATAGTAATACAACAGATGAAGAGCTCCAGTTTTCACCTTGGACACGTAAATAATCCTGCAAAGAACAACTAATATTGTAAGTGTAAATATGTTCTAAACGATTTTGAAAATTTAAACTCAAATGTACTTTTAAATAGTAGATAGGCTAAGCTATGCTCTATGCTTGCCTAGAAGATTCTGTCAGGATTTAGAAACATCAGAGATGCTTCAACCCATTTTCTCCTCTTCCTATTGTGACACACTTGAGTTCTTGTCATGTATAAAATGGAATAAAAATCATCATTAGTACTAAAATGAATATCTAAGAACTACCATTTCTGATGCAGTTGATGTAGCACATGCAAAATATATTTTGCTTTGGTTTGGTGGAAATGTGCATCTGATTTGGAATATTTTGTCTTCTTACTTGAGCAAAAAAATGTAATTAATTTGCCTATAACAGCTAAGAATAATAGCATCTCATTAATATTGTTACCTGGATGTTAAAAAACCTAAGGCAAGGGAAACATAATGAATTTAGCAAGTTAAAAGAATCATCCTTTTTATAATAATCTGTTCATGCCACTGTACTTGAGATGGTGTCAGCATTGCTATTATAAATAATTTAAGCATGTATAACTCAGTAAGAGAAGATCACTAATTCGGTCACATTCTAAATGAGTTATTTGCTCAATATGTCTTCAAAGCTTAAGGGAACAAAAAACTTACATTTTCCTCTAGAGGCATTAGAAATTAAACTAGATATTCAACTTTAACCAGACAATTAAAAAAGGTTCCTCAGTGCTACTTTGAATGCAAAGTTTGTCTAAACATGATGTACTTACATGCAGGATAGGATGATTTTGGGAGATATTCCAAGAACAGAAACAGCATTGACTATCACTGTCAAATAATGAATAATAAGAATTGTCCTACAGAGGACAAGTGAGAGGTTGCAGGAAGGAGAAGATATTTTTTTTCTTTTGTTAACAGAAGGCTCAAAAATGCTGTGTTACCATTCAGAAGGAGAAAATATAAGATATTCTAGGCCCCTTTCCAAAAAAGCACTTACACTTTCATTTGTGTGCTAGTGAGCAGTCTTGGCGATTTCATATGACCTATTCACACAGCGAAGCTGAAGCACACACAGAACTGTTGGATTGTTGTTGAGACAGATGCATACTTAGGAAGCAGAAGAGTAGTAGTTAGTTTGAAATTAGTAATGATATCTATTAGTTCAATCACAATACTAGCATCATTCTCATGATGCATAAAAGCATTATTTTTCAAACATTTACTTTTCTTTCCAAAGTACTGGAAACAAATAGGAGGTACTAATCAGAACAAAGTGGAGAATGAATGAAGTAGTAATCTTTTAAGTATGGTTCACTTGGTCTATTTTTGAATAAAATGAGGAAGTACAAGTTCTTATTCTTTTATGACTATACGGTTACCTGCAGTTTGGTAATACAAAACTTACATGATAATTTTTTGCATTCTCATTTTCTTGTGTCAAAGTATAAGTTTTGAAATAGAATTAATGGAGTTAGAATTCACATGAGAATTTGTTCATTGTTGTGAAATAATGAGCTGGGCAGGCTGGAGAAGTGGGCCCATGTGAACCTAATGAGGTTCAACAAGGCCAAGTATAAGGTCAGTTGGACCAGGGCAATCCCAGGTATCTATATAGACTGAGGGAAGACCTCTTAGAGAGCATCCCTGCAGAGAAGGACCTGGGGGGTCCTGGTGGATGAGAAGCTGGACATGAGCCAATAGTATGTGCATGAAGCCCAGAAGGCCAACTATGTTCAGGCTGCATTAAAAAAGGAGTGGCCAGCAGGGAGAAGGAGGTGATTGTCCCTCTCTGCTCAGCTCTTGTGAGGCTGTCTGAACCCTTCTTTATTTTTGGCTCAAAGCTTGCCTTCCGAGGCATTTCTTGTGATAAGACTCTGACTTATCTAGGAGATGAGAGGTTCTGTGTGGCACTGTGTGGACTATTTTACATTTGAAAACATTTATTTGGAGTTGTTTGCCTCCATAAGAGAGTGCTCAGGACAGTTTACTGGCAGAAGATCTGGCCTGTGACCAAGTAACTCCAGCTTGCTATGGAAGACTGAGGAGATGACACCACTGTATCCTGTGAAGGCAAGATATAAGTGGGTGCCTTCCTGCTCCCTTTTGTCTGCTGGCAAGACCCAGAAGATGAGAACAAAAGGAGTTCCTGCTGAGATCTGAAAGTCAGAAGATGTCACTCCAAAAGGAGCTGACTTGACCACTTTGGACATATAAATAAGTTTGTACTGCCATTGGAAAGAGTAGTGGTCATTGTCGTCAACTGAACAACAACCCCCTGATGACCCATCAGTACTGAAGATCAATGTCTGAACTGTGAGCAAGGCCGGAATCTGTGGTGGTGACTATCTCTCTTGCTTTCTACAAAGAACCCTTGCTTTTATTTTTTATCTTTTCTATCACCCACCTTCCCTTCTCCATCTTCCTAAATGACTTTGGATTTGTAATAAACTGGTTGGGCTAACATTTGACCTGCTGTGTTTTAATCTCATTGTTGGGTATACATATATTAAAAGAACCTCTTCTCCCTCCTATATATTAATAGCAAGACAGAAGCCCCATCTGGAGTACTGCATCCAGGTGTGGGGCCCCCAGCACAAGACACAGAGTTCTTGGAGCGGATCCAGAGGAGGGCCACTAGGATGTTTGGAGGACTGGAGCACCTCTCCTATGAATAAAGGTTGAGAGGACTAGGTTTGTTTAGCTTGGAGAAGAGAAGGCTCTGAGGAGACTTCATCATGGCCTTCCAGTACTTGAAGGGAGAGTATAAAGAGGAGGGGGTACAACTGTTTTCATGGATTGATAGTGATAGGACAAGGGTAATGGTTTTAAACTGAGATAGGGGAGATTTAGGTTAGATATTAGGAGGAAGTTTTTTCACTCAGAGTGTGGTGACGAACTGGAATATGTTGCCCAAGGAGGTTGTGGACACCTCATCTCTGGAGGCATTCAAGGCAAGGATGGATGTGCCTCTGGTCTAGTTGTTGGCAACCCTGCCTATGGCAGGGGGGTTGAAACTAGATAATCTTTGAGGTTCTTTTCAACATAGGCCATTCTATGATTCTGTTTTGCAGTACATGAGTTACTGCTGGCCAATTTCTACATCTATCATTTTTAAAAGAATTTACACTGATTACATCACAACATTCACAGTCTTTCTTGACAGTCTTTTTTCTTGCTATTGACAGGGCAGTAACTATTACATAAAAATATGTATGTAGGAGCAGAGAACACTTTAAGTAACTTTGGTATGAAGTAAATACTAGGTAAAAAATAAAAAAGGAGAATTTGTAATAAGCACGTCTGATAATTCACAAAACCTATATTTTCTTCCTTTTTTTCTTCCCTTCCATAATGAGATTCTGAATAAAATCATATAAAAATGATCCTTTCTTTTGTGATAAAGCATAGAGAGCTTCTTCTACTGCATGCCATATCACTTGAAGTACTACTCTAGATATTCAGATGATTCCAATGCCTTGAAATCAGCATGAGCAGATAGGAGGCAAATCTGATATAGAGCTCATTAGGCAATCTCAGAAAAGATTTTGAAGTGATCAACTATTTTTGCTGTTTTCACAAATTTTCAGGTATAAAGTTCCAAGTTCTGTTTCACATGGAGCAGACAAATCACCTGGGAAGCTGATGTCCTTTATGAAGAGATAGCCTCTAAGACTTTATTTAACTCTCCATCAATTCATAGGAAAGAAGTTTTGAAACCATGGCTCGCAGAGCTTTTAACCTTTTGTGGAGAGCGCCTGATGAGGTTCTGCAGAGATGCCTTTATGGAATGAGGTGACAATCCCCCTCCATATTGAAGTAATCCTTCAGAAATAGCTGCTGAAGCCAGTTTCGTTTTTTGCAGTTGTATTTTGACCCATTGTAGAGCTGAGCTTCTGAAAGATGCTCTCTACTGATTTTGAGAGTTTCTAACCATATTTTTTGTTTATGAGGTAATCATTTGTGAGCCAGTCAGGGTTTTAATTCAACACTTTCCTCTGGTAAATTAAAGTTATTTGATTGAAATGTATCTCATTGCTAATCATAGTACATAAAGCTTTAATTCAGATATATATTTTCCAAACGGAAGATTACAGTACTAGATGTACTACAGTACTGTTAATTTGTCATTACTGTTGAGCTTCACATCTCTAGAGAAAGGTTGGATAATATTCATGAAACAGGACAATACCTATAAAACCAACAGAATAAAGCCATCTTGCAGAGGCATTGACATGGTTTTGGATGGTATAGCATTAATTTTTTTTTCATAGAGGTTTGAATAATGCTGTGTTTTGGATTTTTGACAAGAATAATGTTGATAACAAACTGATATCTTACTTGTTGCAGAGAAGTTATATCAGAGAGAGAAGGACATTTCAGCTTCTTGCGCTGCCCTGCTGGTGAGGAGATGGGGAGTGCAAAGGAGCTGAGATGGAACAGAACCAGAACAGTTGACCAAAAATGGCCAGGGGAATATCCCATACAATATGACGTAGTGCTGAACAATAAAACTGGGGTAAAGTAGGTGGAAAGGAAGGACATCTGAAGTGTTTGTCTTCTCAAGAAATTGTTACATGTGATGAGTAGGACTATCCTGGGAATGGCTGAACGTATGGCAGTCAATACATTGGAAGGAAGGCAAGCCATCCAGGGAGACCTGGACAGGCTGGAGAAGTGGGCCTATGAAAACCTAATGAGATTCAGTAAGACCAAGTGCAGGGTGCTGCTCTTGGGCCGGGACAATCTCAGGTATTTATTCAAACTGGAGGAAGCTCTCCTTGAGAGCAGTCCTGTGGAGAAGGACTTGGGAGTCCTAGTAGATGAGAAACTGGACATGAGCCAGCAGTGTGCACTTGCAGCCCAGAAGGCCAAGTGAGTTCTAGGCTGCATTAAAAAAAGGGTGGCCAGCAGGGAGAGGGAGGTGATTGCCGCCCTCTACTCAGCTCTTGTGAGGCCCCATCTGGAGTACTGAGTCCAGGCTTGGGGCCTCCAGTACAGAAAGGACATTGAGATCTTGCAGCAGGTCCAGAGGAAGGCCACTAAGATGATCAGAGGGCTGGAGCACCTCTCCTATGAAGAAAGGTTGAGAGAACTGGGCTTGTTTAACTTGGAGAAGAGAAGGCTCTGGGGAGACCTCCAGTACTTGAAGGGAACATATAAACAGGAAGGGGAACAGCTGTTTATGAGGGTGGATAGTGATAGGACAAGTGGGAATGGTTTTAAACTGAGACAGGGGAGGTTTAGGTTAGATATTAGGAGGAAGTTTTTCACACAGAGGGTGGTGACGAACTGGAATATGTTGCCCAAGGAGATTGTGCACACCCCATCTCTGGAGGCATTCAAGGCCAGGCTGGATGCAGCTCTGCGCAGCCTGGTCTAGTGTTTGGCGACCCTGCACATAGCAGGGATGTTGAAACTCGATGATCATTGTGGTCCTTTTCAACCCAGGCCATTCTATGATTTTATGATCTGTCTGATGATGGCAAGTAGTGAATAAATTCCTTGTTTTGTTTTGTTTGCTTGCTTAGTATTTTCTTTATCTATTTAACTGTCTTTATTTCAACTCATGAGTTATTGCACGTCTACATTTCTGGTTCTCTCCCCCACTCAAATGCAGAGAGTGAGTGAGCTTTGTGGTGCTGAACTGCCTGCCAGGGTTAAACCACAGCAGTCCTGCACCCAACACAGGACTGGAAGAATCTGATATGATGACAAATTTGACTGGAGTATAGAGTGTTCTAGACCAAATGCTTACTTGATACAGCTCTTCAGCTGCTATTTGGTATGCTCCTGCAGTTTTCATGGGTCTTGCTTGCCTTACTTTATTTTAGAGTCCATTATCTGTTACTGGATGCTTTTAGTTTGTCCTCTCTCTCCACTTTCTGCTACCCCCTCACCCCCACCCCCACCCCCCCCCCCCCAAAAAAAAAAAAAAAAAAAAGAGAGAGAGAGAGAGAGAAAGAGAAAATACGAACAGAGATTTTTAACCAGTAGATGGCAGTAAGAGCTAGTAAGAAGCCTGAAGGGTAGTCTCACAGACCTACACATTAATCATACATATACCAAATTCCACAAAGTACAAGCTGACAAAGACCCTGCTTTACCACAATCAATCTTTATTCACCACTGGATTACAGTGGTTAGATATATTTGATTGCCACAGGTCCAAGAAAAAGCTTATAAATAACTATAAATGTAATCGGCTTAAATTTTTGCCATTGTATTTTTAGTTTTATTTTTGTTGTAGGCTGAGATTGGGGTGCAATCTGTTTATTCTTAGACTTCTTGTATGACCACCCAGTCCATCTGTCACCTTGACTGTGAAGCTGTAATTGTAATGTTTGGCTCTGTAAATGTTTAAAGCATCATTACATTATTTACAAAGGGAAAGATACTGCTAACGGTGCAGCTGAAATAAGACTGTCTCAGCTCACTTGTCTTTACTCCAAGACTTTCACTGCTGTGTGTCTGTGTTTTAAGCTGAAATCATATCACAACAGTGGAGTAATGCTGCATTGTACTGCAGGATCCATTTTGAACAGCTCTATTCTCTATCCTGCGTTGCTTTTTTAAAAAGTCACAGTGTACAAAGGATGTTCTCTTTATTCACTTGGGAAAGGTATGAATTCATGTATTTTTCTAACTTGCACTCAGCAATAAAAGCTGTATAAGTATACTTAAAAAAAAAAGAAAAAAAGAGAGAAAATAGAATAATAATGTGGATTTACTTTCCAGCTCACCATCTACATATACTTAGAAATGTATATTTAGTTTTCTATAAATTTGCAAGCTTATTTAATTGTGTAATATATATAAAATTTGAAATCTACACTGTATTTCTCTTTTTGATTCTATTTGTTGAAGCTATGTGTTTGTATACTAATCAGATCTAAGATGTTTTTACTTAACTTCTGGTTCTTTTCCTGTGAAAGAAAATTGCCCTTTTTCTGCTTCCCATTCAGTAGTACAGATGTGCAAGAATTTTGTAACAATCTTAAATTTTCTTGCGTAATAATATTTTCACAGCATAACACTGAAATAACATCATATAAGATCAAATGAAAAAACAGAAATGCAAAATTAAAGAGAAGTTTTTGGCATTTAGTTATAAATACAGGGGTGTTTATGGAAGCCACAGTGGAACAATCAGCTCTGTCAAAGGAGTTTGACACAACAGAGCATTATTTCCATAAGAAGTGTGTAGGGTCAGGGCACTGATTCTGAACAGCACCATAAAATTTTTAAAGATATAGTTAACAATGAAAACAGGCAGACAGATTAAGAGGTGCATGTGTGTGCATAGATATGTACATTATACATAAATATACATGATAAAGTTGCAGATATTGTTATGAT
Organism: Meleagris gallopavo; assembly: GCF_905368555.1. Lineage (NCBI taxonomy): Eukaryota > Metazoa > Chordata > Aves > Galliformes > Phasianidae > Meleagris > Meleagris gallopavo. Next base: position 149,933,626 of record NC_139404.1, on the reverse strand, counting down.
AGTTAATTTCTAGTTAGTCAATATTAGGAACCACTACATAGCATAGTAGTTACATTTGCTGTTGGTGCTGGCATTAAGAAATTCAGATACCATGGTTCAAACATATATACAGCTATGAATTCAACTCAATATGTGTCCGCTCTCCCCCTACAGAGTACACTGATGTTTTATATTCTGTTGAAATCAATTGAAGTGTATCCCATTGGCATCCAAAGAAAACAACAGGTGGTGATTTCAGATTTCCCAGGTGAGGACTACAATCAGTTGATCAAACTGCAATTGCTTTTTACTCTGGGGTAAATACAAATATGCATGGATTGATGTTTCAGTGGTATCCAGCTAGCTTCTGACATCACCAGCTTAAACTACATTTCCTTTACAGACAGATAATTTTATCCTTTTGCCAAGGACAGCCACTTTAGTCACAGCATTTTGTATCTGCCTTGGCTGCAGGAGAGTCATCTCTTTTAACACATTCAGAAATGAATATATATTACTGACAACTTCTCCATTCTAACATTTTTGCATCACTTGTAATTTTTTATTCTTTTATGTGCCCCCTAAAGCTAAACCAGGACATTCCTTCATAAATAATAAATAAATAATCCTAGCTTATTGAGTGCCAAAGACTGCACAATAGACTTCACTAAAAGCTGAGCTTTATTCATTGCAAGCATAAAGCATTTGAGTAGTCTGCAATTTAATCTTTTTTTTTTTTTTCTTTTTTTCTTTTTTCCCCTTTTATCAAGCAATTGGTAGGCTGTAGAGAGTTCTAGCAATTTTCTGGATTAATTCAGTACAATATTACCTTTGATTCTCTATCAGCATCAGGGTTATAAAAACAATAGCATGACATAGGAATACTAAATATGTATTCTATTTTTTTACAAAACTGTTGATGCAGGACTGAAAAGGAATAATAAAATACCACTGTGATATTAACACTTTCTGAGAGGACATTGTCATTTTTGCACTTTAATGTTTTGTTTGTTTTTCAGTTTTACACTGGCAGAATATCCGGAGCCCAGTACAAATTTAAAAAACACAGAAATTCACTAATACTTCTGTTCATGTCATGTTCACAGTTTGAATCTGATTGGAATTTCAAAGAAGGTCAGAATGAACTTTGTACATTTTATGGGAATAAAAACACCCATTGAGATCAAAACCTATTCCACTTTATTCATTCAGGATATAATCAAATAAATATGGGCATAACAGCTTCTCTCTTTAACCCTTAGTTCAGAAGGCTCAAGTACCTTGCTATTGTGGAAGTACTTAGAAGAAACTTCCTCTCCATTGCAAGTTTCCTACTGGAATTAATGCAGTAATATCTGCCTTGGGAAAACAGGTGTTTACAATGTTAATTCAGTCCTCATCAGCATCATAACTTTACAGCTAATGACAAAATGATGTAAAAGATAATGGAGTCTGAAAGTGAACAATAGAAATCATGTTCCACTCCCCAGTCCAGACAATTTATTTATTTATTTATTTATTTTTAAATTAGAAATGTGGAAGAAAGGTAATGAGAATCTGACAAGTCACTCAGTATTTGACAATGAGGAGAAATACAGAGAAAAAGAGAGTGTTGAAGATGCAAAAAGTGGGAGGAAACTGTACAGAAGCAATTTTCATGTCGCAGTCTGTATTAAGGAATTAACCTCAGTTTTTCTCCTCACTTCAAAATATTGATATTTAAGACAATCAAAATTGTTTTTTTTCACAAAGTTCCACTACCAGCAGTATTAAATTATAAAACTATTTTATTAAATTAAACAGAAAAAAATTGAAGTTTTATTAGTTGTCTAGAGACAACTAGTAACCCCTTTTATTAAATAGATTGATATAGGAGAGCAATCTTATATTTGCCACACTGTTGTGTGATCAGTCTTTTGTCAAAAGGCAAATAGCTGAAAATACCATTCTTCATCTCTATGCCAGTGTACTCATCCTCGTCTACAGAATATTTTCTTCACTTCAAGTAGCATATTACAAAGTATACAGAAACTACCACAACTTACTAGATTATTACAAGATTTAGAAGAATAAAGTAATGTGCTTTGAGACTAATTATTTTTGCTTGTGGCATTCATTGAATTCTGTGCATCAACAGACTTCCTATTTGAAAAACAGTTCACTTCATTCTCTGTTATCCAAGATATTATAAATTTGATATAGGACATAAGTGGATTATGAAATGAGTGGAAAATGGACTAAATTCAAAGGGTTGGAAGTACAAAGTCCAACTGGTGGTCAGCTACTAGTGGTGCCTCTCAGAATTCATAGGGCCAATACCATTAAACAGTTTTATTAACAGCTTCAATAATGAGGTAGCATGCAACCTCAATGAACTTACTGAAAAATATCAAGCTAGGAGAAGCTGCTGATGCACTGGGAGGACAGGGCTGCTAACTAGGAGAAATGAACAGACAGAAAAGTCCTGAAAATCAAACGTAAATGAAAAATCCTGCACAAGGCAAGGAAGAATCTCATGTGACAGTGTAGACTGAGGATTGACTAGCTGGAAAGCAGCTTTCCTGAAGAACTTCTGGGGTCAACAAAATGGAATGTGCCTTCACAATAAAGAAGGCCAACTACGCCTCAACAAGTAGCAAAGCAGTATCTAGCAGGTTAGAGGAAGCCATTATTCTCTTCTAATATTCACAAAACTGTCTGGAGTGATTAGTCTGCCCTTGGGTACTTCTCAAGATGGGTGTATATACATACATATACAAAAAATGGTGCTACTGTGAACAAGAAGCAATTTCTGTTGTGCTGGAACAACATATTTGTGAACTGTAAGTGGCCAGTGGGTCATAGCATATTTTGAGTTTACTTTAAGTGTTATTTAAGGAGTTGACTGTGAAATTCACATTATTACCAAATATACTAAAATGCATTTTTAACAACTACTTCAGAGTGAGCCTCTTAGTATTTATAGTTATTGCAAATATTCTCAGGGCTCCTCAGTCTTACCTAAAGCAGTGCCATGTCTACAGACCTGATCTTCTGCTTGATATGCTAGCTTCATCAATAACTACTCCATGCATAACTCCAGATCCATATGGCAATACAGTTTCAAAACAGTTGTACAACACATAGGACAATCAGATATATTCTGAAGAATGTCATTAATCTAGATGTCAGATGCTATGAAGCACGTACTCACCATATCTCACTATTCATTTTTCCTAGTGTTAGGATCCCTTAGACAATTATAAATAGTCTAAATTTGAGTGACATTTCATACAACATCAAAGTCTATTTCTGGAAACTAGAGTGGGGAGAATAAAATTTTCTAATGATTAATAAAATACTTCTACCCAGAACATGAGTTGAATAAACAGATAATGAAATATGAGAACATGATGTTTTACTCATTGTTTTTGAAAGTCCAATCCAGACAGAAGTCAACAGTTTTTACTTTGAAGAAGTCTTCACTCATTTATTAAGGATTTGGAACAATGAAGAGTCATTCAGTATAATTGATTTTCTATTTTATTTTGTTTAAAAGAGGGAAGAAAAAACACATTGAATGGATTTCTTTTTTAAAGTATCAGAATCAATTTATGCTTCCAAATTGTATATTTAAAAATGCAGAATATGTTATGATGAATAAATTCTTTCATGCATGTTCACTATGCATTTTTAGTTGTAGATTACACATTTCTATTTCCTGGAACAGATTTATTTCCTCTCCTCCTCAGCTCTCCTGAAAGTCTTTTTAATAGAACTTTGAAAGAGGTCTTGGCTTTTCCATTATCTATTTCAGACACTGCAATTATAATCAGATTTATATCTTTATTTGACATCAGCTTACAGGAAAAATGTTTATTAGTGTGAATCATTTTAGCTTAAAATACACAGAAAGCATTTTTAAGTGGCCTTGTTTCTATGGCAATGGACTGGCAGATTGCCAGTGAAATCAATGGTGGAAAACAAGTAAAAACTACCTTCACAGAGAATCTTTTTTTCTTTTGCTATGCTGATCTTCATTTTATAAAGTATTATCTCAAGTAGGACAAGTCTTTGCATTACTGCTGGGCCCAGCCTTGACCAGTAGTGGGGCCATAGTGCTTCCAATTGGATCTGACTTCATCTGGCACATTGCAGCCCGGTTTTGCCTTGCAGAAGCTGCCCTGCAGCAGGTGCCTTGACACCTCCACCCAACACGTGCTGGTAAATGCCTTTTCAGTTACTGGGCACTCAGCAGAAGGTTCTTTAATAAACTTTACAAGTACAGCACTGGGCTGCAAAGGCACCTCAGGTGCACAACAAATCTGTTTTATAGCCTGTGAATTTTTCTCTTAGACACCAATATGTTTTTTGTTGGTTTAAGCTTAAGACTAAAAAATTCTTTATTCCTAACAAGTGCCACCTCCCTGTGGGGACTGGTAAAGAAATTTCAAACGCCAACAGGATCCTAAATCACTGAAAATTATGTCTACTTGTTGGATCTACTTGTCTACAAGTTCTCCAGTGTACAAATAATGAAGTGACAGACTTTTCAGAAATCCTGTCTGACAGATATAGAAACACTTGAAAAATAGTAATTCCAGTTTGCACTGCTACAAATATGCCCCAGATGAAAATACAGTAAGACTCTAGATCCTCTATAGAAAACAGAAATCTGTTTAGCATTCTCTAAATATCACAGAAAATTAAAATGTTTTCTTTCTCTCTGCCTTAGATGTTCATTTTAAATTGTATGAAATGTTGATTTGATGCAATAAGTAGCTTTTTAAAGGCTAAAGTAAAACTTGGTCTCTTATTGTCTCTTTTGATTTTCAGAGTATATTGACAAAATTTCCAGTGGCATTTCTGTACAGATATTTACACATTATCATGCAGTCTTTCTAAATGATTATGGAACTGACTATCTATGAAGCAGATCTGTACATACTTTGCCCTCTCCTCTGCCAATTTCACATTTGCATTGCCCTTTATTCTATCTACTTTTTACCAGATTATGCAATTTAACTTGTAAACCAAGCTACTCACCCCAAAATGGCATCCTGATGAGCACGTAAAATTAGAGCTGTAATTTTGTATGTGATTTCCTCATAAAGCTTTTGTTTTTCTTTTTGAACAACAAATTTAAATTCTACACTTTCTCTAAGTACCAGCTATAATTTCTTCTTTTGAAAACTAGCCGACAAATTACCAGTAAAAGTGTCGTATACTTCAGAGCACACATGCCATTTATTAAAATTCATAAGAACTTCACAGCGGTCACAGATCATGTCTTTCATCTATGCAGTGCTCTGTACAATTTTCATCAGACATTAAGAGAAGTGCTTCTTCTCTACACTCGGTACACATGCTTTCTACAGAAATTCTGGGAAGTGATCTTGTATGAGTTAATGTAACACATTATAAAGTTCAGTGGGGATGTGAGCCACAAATTACACTCATGACATGCTCTGTAGTCCTAATGGGCTAGCAGGAACAGCCCATGATCTTATCAAAGTGTGATGTCATCTTGTTCTAGCTTAATCAGTGTATGTGTTAATGTTCTATGCTAACCTGGCCATGTGGCATCTGCCTGGTGCTTTCACCTTCCATTGCAATAATCTAATCTAGAAGTACAAAAGAATAAAAGACTGGTGAAAAGTCTTACACAAATGGAACCCACAATAGGATTTTTCACAATGAAAAAATAAAATATGGTAGCTGAGAGAGCATGTTCCAAAATAATGAATAAATAAGAACCTACCCTATCAACTATTCTGCAGTATTACTGATATCTCCTTTTGTGGCTTTTACAAATCTGCTAACATAAGCTCTGCCTGGTGTCATATAGACGGTAGATAAATCATTTTTTCTAGTCTCACAAAACTTCTTCTAGCATTATAATTTTATCTCCAGAAGGAATACTTTATTACCTACATCAACATAAATTTTAGTGTAGGGCACTGCAGCTATGTTTTATTCAACCAAAACTTAATTTCTGAAAAATATTATTTTCTCTATTGAAAGTTGTAGGAATTTGAAATTTCAGTATTTTCAACTTGCTCAGGATGATTTGGGTGAGCATATTTAATCAGCAAGGATATGAACTTACAGAACCATTCATTCCCACACTTGCCTTTTCTCTTCCTCTTCCTATTCTTTCTTTTATTTTAGTAACATTTTGTGTTTAACTAGTACTGGTTTTCTTCTGTTTGGGATTATTAGGATGTTTGTACACATAAATTTTTAAAAGATTCTTATATTTACTTTTATCAACTGTGGTTTCAACTTCATCAGTGTAGGGTTTTTTGCTTGTTTTTCCACAGAGAATCCATTTTCTCAATTGATTTTTAATTTGCTTCCCAGTATCTTATTTTATTCAGTTTTATCTATATTTTAATTGCTTGCTTCTCTTTACAATTGATCAGAGATTGAATTTTAATGAAATTAGTGTGATCTATTCCCTATTAAAATTCTTCTGCATTCCTTTCTTCTTGTGAAAGAGAAGAAATTCAGGCCTGTTGAAAGAGAGCTAAAGAGTGTAAGTATATCGGTTAGATATCATTTTAATATGTATTTGTGAACAAAACTGTGAAATTAATTGTGTGTTTTTAAGTGAATAACATCACTTAAAAACAAACAAACAAACAAACAAACAAACAAACAAACAAGAAAACCACAAGAACCTGCACTGGACAACCTTGTTACACAATGTGGGATAAATAATTAAGAAAGAAGTTTAATTTATTTAATGAAAAAGGAACTCTGATGGGAAAATTAATGATTTATCAACAAATAATTGCTTTCCTTAACATAACATTCACATATTTTTTTCTTAAAATGCATGTCAAGTTAAAAATGATAGTTGTAAAATCTGTTCTTTTAGAATTTTACAAATAAATACTGCTTTATAACTACTTTGTGGTTATAGAGTTTGATTCTGCACGTCAACCTTCATAAAGAGTCTAGACCAAACTCCTGCTTGAAGACTAGCTAAATCAAAGCTGCATAATGTTTCTGAAAGCCATGTCTTGTTCATTTCTGAAAATCTGTGGACAACCTGCTTCTAGTGATTTTCATTCTAACTTTTATTTACTTATTTTTTTATATATATGCCTATCGCAACTTTCCTTTTTGTAGTTATGACACTTTTCTCTTGTTCTTTCAGTGTTAACCTCTGAAAACAATCTGACCCCAATATTTTGCATTACAAAATGGAAATCTACAGCGAGATCTACCATTTGCTTCCCAGACTGCATACTGTGTCCAGGAACTTGAAATAGGCACATGACATCCTGTTTTTTTTTTTAGCTTAAAGAGAGATTCTTTTTGTGGTCCTCTTCCAGATGTATTTTTACCCCTTTGCCTTACTTATCTTATGAGTATTTCATCAAGTGATGAACCTAACGTTATCACTTGATAATGTTAAACAAAAATAAAGCATAATTAAATCTTGCAACAGTAAAAAAATAAAAATAAATCAACAAAATCCCTACTTGTTTATAGCAAATTAAGTATCTATTAAATCTTTTATTTAAGGTTAAAAATAGTATTCAAAGCATCACATCTGTGTCTTTGCGTGTAACTAAGCCACAGAAACAAAGACACCTGACAATCAGTGAGGAGAGGATGTGGGACATAATAAGATCCACTTCAGTGTAAGAATTTAGAGGGAAAAAGAGGTATTTGCAAAGACAAAAAATGTGAAGACAGACTTTGAAGATCAATTGCTTCTTCTGAGGACAAAAATATCTGAATGAAGGCTCAGATGTTCTTTTGATATTTATTAAAATGTAATACAAAATAAGATCAAGTAATATCATCCATTTACTCATCCTCTTGACTTAAAGAGGATATGAAGTAGCACCAAAACAATAAAAACTACACTTTACATTTAAACTAAACAACACAAATAATAAAGTTCTTAGTCACCCTCTCATAGGAAATTATTCTAAAAGTCTGTGCTGTTGTTAACACTGCATTTACCTTTCCAGTACTTCCTAAACATGAAAAGCAGTAAATGATCCTTGTCTCTTAAACTCAACCTGAAAACCTTTTTAAAATGCAATCTCCTGTGGAAAGAAAGAAATAATACGTTAACAGATAGAGAAGGTAGAAATGTAGTCGATAAATTTCATGTCTACATAGTAAGAGCCTTTTTGAATTTCCTGCAGATAATACAATTCTTAGCTCCTGTAACTACTTGTTAGGAATGCATTTTGTGGGTAACAATAATACAAATCACCAAACCAGCCTTTGATATATAGGCATTCAAAATCTTTTCCTCGCTGCACCCAGTTCAACAAGATTATATATAAACAAGCTTTTTAGAAATTGGGCATTTATTTCATATTTTGAAGTAAAACATTTGATATTTCTCAGCTGTGTGGTTACTATCTTAATCCTTAAACCTCTAAACTATGACAAAGCTAAACAGTGAAGTTTTCCCTTTCTTGTAACAGTTATGCAACAATTTTCACATTGAAAGGAAACAACATATTCAGCATAGAATTATTTAATAATTTCAGTTACCAACATATAAGCTGTTTTCTTACATTTTAAATGGGAAATGCCTACATAAAGAAAGAAAAAAGGAAAAAACAAAGTAGTACAATAGAATTTATTTCTGATTCTTAACACATAGGTGCTTCCACTTTTGCCCAACTTTCAAGGATTTTTGGATAAGAATGTTATTTTTCTTTATGAATCATAAATATTGCAAAGCATTGTTGGTACTTACTTAAACTTTCATTACTGTCCAAATACAGACACAATGATTTTCTTTGAAAGCCTACTTGTAAGTACAAGTTGGCAACTTGTAACTACTTGCTAATTTTTAGAATCAGATATGATTCATAGTGATATGCATCCCTATCACTTCCAATCAAAATCTTTGGTTTTCTATACTAGCATATCTTGTCTACTGTATGGGAACTGCTGACTCACAGCCTGAACCTATGATAGGTCACATGAGGCAAGTAATGAGTCAGCCATGGGAGCACAGGTGAAGGCAATTCACCTGTGCTGCCGAAAGGGGTGGAGCTGGCTCCACCTCTCCTAGACCCATTTAAGAGCTGACTACCAGTAAAGAAGGATCTCTTCTGGAGATCTGTCTTCTGTAGTTTTGTAGTGAGCCCAGGATATGGGTAAAGATTCTATCTATTCTCTTTTGGTGTAATAACCTGTTTAGCCACACTCTCTGGTATATTTCATAATATGATATTTCATAATTATGATATCTGTACATTCATTGATTATACATTTACTTACATTAAGGAGATATGAATTCAAGCTATTTAGTAGATGAAGTATGATTAAAACCAAACAAATAGTGTTCCTTCTAGAGACATGTAGAATACTATACTATCCACACGTTTTCCCCATGTTTTATTTTGAAGAAAAAGTAGAAATGGATGTCTCTAATGATATCTATCAATTTTCCTTATATCTCTTCAGGAATCAGGCAGAAGACTAATAGAAGAACAGATAAACAGATTCTGTTTTTTTTTTTTTTTTTTTTTTTAACATCTACTGCATATCCACATCTCAGTACAGGTTAGTTTCTGTCACTCTGATATTTATTTGACAGGCAAAGTAAATGTTTATTATGAAGAACCACCTTCCTCTCAGATTACGCTACAAAATCTGATTTTGTCAGTTTTTTTCTTGTGTTCACAGATATAGCATGCTTATTTGCAGGTGTGAGAAAGTTCCATATTATTCCATAGCTAGTACTTTCATCAAATTAGAGAAGAAAATTTCTCAGCTTTCAAAATCCAATTGAAAATAGAATTAAAACTGACTTGCTGTTTATTTTTTTCAGTAGGAAAATTAAAATCAAACCTTTTCCAACCATAAAAAGTATCATTTAGATATGGGTGAAAAAAAACAACAGCAACAAAAACAGACAAACAAGAACGAAACAATTTGTTGTCTAGTAAGAGAGGAAAGTTAGAACAATTATTGTATGTATTTATTTAGATTGAGATAGAGTGGGTCAGATAACATAAGAAAAAGTAAATCTTCTGACAACAAACAAATTGTAGCTCTATCTTTGTAAAGAATGTTTTCCTTTAATCCTATTTTCTATTCTGACTTAATCAAGGAGAAACATAAACTGTTTCTGCAGTGACAAAATGCCAACATTCAACATCACAATCACAACATGACCTAGCAGTGGGATAGGACTGTCCTTTAGATTTGTAGAACCCTATATGATTACTTCGTATTCTGATATTTTTACACAAAATTCCTTCTATTTTGAACCCCTATCAGGTCAGAAGACTGAAAACATAAAAATAAAAAAAATGAAATTAGATGGATGTCTAACAGCTTTTAAAGATGCTATCTATACTGTAACTAGCTAGGTAAAATTTGCCTATATGTAATGCTATGGAATATTGAAAGTATACAATATCAGATCTTTTGGACTAAAATTTCAAAAGAATACCCTATGGTATTCTTGCCCCTGAATTTGTTTCACAAACTAAAGAAGGCTCCAATTATCTTTTATGGAGGATGTGTGAACTTCTATCATTTTATGTACCAGCAATACAGTTTTCTAGATTTCCTTTTAAATCTATAGTTTAAATAAAATTTTATGTATAATGAAGGAAGCAACTTTAGATCTTGAGATGTTCACTGTCCACTGAACTTGAAAAGTGTCAAAAAAGATAACAAAAATTAAACCCTTACTACTATATTAGTGCCATATTTAAGTCACCTTCAATAGTGTTAAAGGCATACACTCACAATCCATCCCCTCTCAAATCAAAGGTTCTAAAGAAACAGTATTTTGAGGGAATAAGATGACTATCTTTAATATTTGTAAATAAAATCTTCTAGAAAAAGTTATTTCATAGCAAAATTACTCAATTAAAGTTGCACCTGAAACTGAGTAAAATTCTGTATGTGCAAAGTTTATGAATTTTTAATAAACTGATCATTAATATTTCACACTTGCATCATTATGATACTGTATAAGTACAGCTATCAAATATGATAAAAACCAAGTTTTGTTTAATTGATGATCTGCCAGTAATTGGACAAAATCAGTATGGTTTCCTTTACTTTATAATCTAACTTGCTACAGAAAAGAGAAGGCTTGTATGTAGGACTGAAACTGGCACCCTAGCAAATGCCTTCCTCTTTTCATTAACTATATGGGATTTTACTGTTAATGCTTTTTTTCTTCCTTAATATCCACTTAGATGCTCAACAACTTGGGGGAAAAAGCTCAAGTTTGTTTGAAAGTTCTGACTTTATTTTCTTCCATGTAAGCCTGGGACTATTTCTAAAAGAAGTTTATTCTTTTTTAGGATAAATAGCATGCATTTCTACTGTAGAAATACAAGAGCAAACATTAACACTGGTTGCTGTAGCATTAAGTGTGACTAAGCAAGTGCTACCTGGAACTCTTGTTCTGTTGTGATTGAGTACTAATTAATAACAATCATAAAACTAATTTGTACATTTAGAATACGTATTTTTAGGATGTCAGCATTAGCTTACCTCTTACTTCTTCTGTTTGTTTACTTTTTTTGGTGAAGTTTTTGCCATAACATCTAACACCGACCAATATATAATCTCATTTGGGACCAATAATAGCTTGATACAAATTATAAAAATCTCTCTAATTGTTTGCAAGTTACATAATGTACTATACCCAGAGTTCTAGTTTCTACTCTTTGGAGTCACTTTAATGGAATGAATAAATAATAACAATTCAAAGCCTGACTTTCAGTTTTAGCTACTGCTACATTTCCTAGCCCTAATTATCTATAATAGTGTTAGTGCTCAAATTTTCTGCAGATGTTAGTAGGCTTAACAGAAAAGACTGTGTTACTGCTCATGGAGCCTGCTTTCATTGCACTTAAAGTGCTTTCTCATGTAATCAGAAAACTTGGATAATTCATATAAGGTATAAATGAACACTGAATTTTTGGAACCCTATCGTAACTCAGCTACCAAAGTCTCTGAAGTCCACCCATCACAGCTGGGATTTAAGTAGCTTGTTTCACAGTCTGTTGATTGCTTATATTAATATAGCCAAGTCATTAGTTGCACTGTGTAAGGGGTTTCCAGTTTAATCCATGCTGTTTTCTGCATGAATCGTGTTGACTTTGAAAACTGACTATTCAGCTAGGAGTTGAGAGAAGGGTTATTCTTGTGAATGGGATAATAGAAAACCAACTGACTGGATTTAACCTACTGCAGACAGATTTATACATTCCTATATTCACATTTTTCACATCAACTTTCTTTTGAAGTGACTTTGACAGTGGAGGTAGAAAACCTGGTAGAGTTGAGCACTTTGATCCCAGATGTAGGGATTAAATGATCAAACTAGCAACTATTAATATATATTTCTTCATCTTACTTATAATATTTGTAAAACTGCATTTGACAGTATGAATGGTTGAGTTTCATTTGCCTCTTATAGCCCTCAGATCTTTCCAGAAATTTCTAGAGTATACATCTATATCTCTAAATTTCAGAGTAAACATAGTGGAAATACAGATCTCATTTTTTAACATATATGTTAAGTATATTCTGATGGCCTAAATGAGAGCAACAGCAGTTGCGCATAATAATTTCCAAACTAAGAATTTCTGAAAGGTTTTCAAATCCTTTCTGTTACATTTATACCATTCCAATTCTAAAAATTGTAAATACACTTCTACAAATACAGGTAGTAAAAACATTCCTATTTTCTTATTATACTGTATCTGAACTTCTACAGCTAACCCATAAGAAATATCTATTAGTTATATAATTAAAGATGGGAATATAGTCACTGCAGCAGAGAAAAATGCTGGCAATAGAGAAGAGTGGAAATTGATAACCTCTTAGAGAACTTTAAGGAAAAAAAAAAAGGAAGAGAGAGATGGTGGGAATTTGCTAATCAACTCCAAATTTTTCATTAATTGGAGACACTAAATTGCATTTTAAATTGTCCTCAGTCTCCATTGTGAACTTTATATATAATTGACAAAGAATGCTCTGAGTCTAGGACGAAGAACTGAGTGAAAATTATTAAAAAAAATAACAAAAAAAAAAATAACACTGTTGTTGCTGTTGTTCTGTTTTTGTTTGTTGTTTGCTTTCTCCTAAAGAGAAAGAGTGACTTTGTAAATACTGGTGGAATCCCTTTGATGGATAAATAGAAAGAAGGATCACAAGCCATAGAACAAAATTTTTACAATTTACAATTTTACAATTTTTACAGCTTTTAAATACTTATTCTATCTGTAGAAGAGATTATATTAATCAATAAACACATACCTGAGGCCACTAGAATCCAGGATGCTGAATATGGTCTTCTCTCTTTTTTTTTATCCTGCTTCTTGTGTTGTATACATGAATGGAAATAAATGGCTGAAATGGAGATTACTAAAACCTTAATCAAGACTCATTCTCTATTTAACTGCTACAAATAGTACAGTCTATTACTGTGCAGATGACAGTGTTAATAGTTGAAGTAGCTGATATTAGGAGTTTGTTTCAGCTGTTTTTGTTAATTGATCAACAGTACAAACAGCATGATGCTTTTGATCTAAAGATGTTTTTCTTCTAGCTCTCTGAAAAATGATAGAAATTTACTCTTTACAGATAACAGACATTAATATTTACAAAGGTGTTGCAAGGATAAATGCCTTTCTGCAGTTTCTATTGCAGCCAATACATTATAATTAGCTTCAGACTCCATCTTTCAGTAAAAGACTAAAAGATATCAAAAAAGAAGCATCTTTCTTTAGTCATTACAGATTTAGGACTGTTAACAGCTTTTGTGGTGTTCCAATGTAAGCATCGTAAAAGTGATGGAATTATGTAGAAACAGATAGCTCAATATCAATCTTGAATGACTCCATGAAGTCAGCCATGTCATAAAAGATTAAGTTTATTAAAACTAAAGATCACAATTTAACTTTAAAAAATAAGAGAGTAAAATGAGAACTTAGACTATAAAGTTTATTCAAATGATTGAAAGAAATGCTACCTGTAAACATGGATTGCTGACTTTTAAATTAAAATTAAGGTGTTCTTGATTAAAATAGTCTGATTTTCATGAACAATATATTCTATCCTTCTTATCCACCTCAAATTTTTTATTCATTTACCCTTGCTCTTGTTTCTACCTCTCAATCTTTCCGGGGATTTTCAGTTTTTTTTTTGTTTGTTTGTTTGTTTTTGCTTTCTGCAAAGATAACTAGTGTGTGGAATTCCTGAAACTCAATGAGAGATGAACAAGGGGAACTAGTCACCTCTCTCTCTCTCTCTCTCTCTCTCTCTCTCTCTCTCTCCCCCCACTTTGGAGAGGAAATATGCAAAAATAGGCAACGGCCTGGGCATCTTCTTCCAGCTTTGCCTTCATTCATTGTGTCTGAAGAAGTCTGACTGTCTTGGGGCATGTCAACAAAGAAAAATCCAGACAAACTCAAGATCATTTACCCCGAACTTCATTTTCAGATTGTAAATGAGCTATTTGTAGATATGAAACATTGGTGTGCTATTAAATATTGTATCTTTTGGACCAATCAGTAGCTCTTCCCTACTGACTAGCTTCGTACAAATTTCATGTGTTCATGCACCTATTCATCTTGCATGAAGCTCTGGTTTCTCCCACTTACTCTATAAGAAATTTTCTTCATCGTCTCAAAACTGACTTCACTTTTTCAATCAATTTTGAGCACAGATGCCCAAGAACTCCTTTTGAGATGCTATAATAAAAGTTTTCTATTATTAAATTAAATTACTAGTATTAAATATATATATATGTAAAGCAAATCAGACTTTTCAAGTTTCACACTGATCTCTTTTTTTTTTTAATGTCAGCGAAACTTTGTTGGCTTTTTTGATTCGGATTACTTAGACTTGATATTACAGTAAGAAAAATTAGAAGCCAATCTGCTATTAAAAGAACCTTAAGTGTAACTATTTTTCTTCAATTAACCTATTCTTTAAGAAAACATAGCCTATGCAGAGCCACAGCAACATGATTTAAAGAGAATCAAAAAACAGCAAATGTTGCTTATCCATGGGTATAATTCAGAGTCATTTTCCAAACTGTTGGTGCAGGCTTTAACTTGCCTGTGAAAAAGTAGACTAATTTGTTATCTCTTTCTTTACAGGACTTAGTAATTACTCTGTTTAGTGAACAGTATAATGCTAGCACCATTCTTAGCAATATGCATATGCTGTAGGCATATTTTGAAAAATTATTTGATGTTAGTATTTTAAATAAATATTAATGATCTTCAGGTAATAGAAAATCTTTTTTTCTTATAAATCTGGCCAGCCTTTTTCAACATGTGTATCAAAAGGGCTCCCTTGCACCTGTAATATTGCACGGCCAGAAGAAACTACAGAACTCACTTGTTTTTGCTTAAAATATTATAAAATATTATAATATCTTATTATATCTAAGTATAATAACTTAAAGATAGAAAATGAGTATTAGTTGAGCACTTGTTTTATTCATGTAGGTATAAAAGCAGACCAAAAATTTTGCTGTAGTACTTGTATGCGGTGTGCCTAGTGCCTATTGCCTGTTATTAGGGGGGTAGGTACTAAGTGACCTTTAAGACCCCTTCTAATACAAGCCATTCCGTGATTCTATGATTCTGTATGTTTCCTAAAGGCCCTCTGGCAAATTCCCTCTTGGTTTACAACAAATGAAATATCCTCTTGTTGTATACAGCGCCATACTTCAGCTGTAAGCATCTTCCTGGTGTCCTTCAACCCATAAAGAACTGCAGCAATTGTGTGTTTGGGGGGAGAAACTTGAGGAACTCCTGAAAAAATTTTGTCATCAAAACAAGAGGAACCTTGAGTTGATTTTCCATTTTCTGATGAAATCTGAGGTTTTGTGCAGAATGTGGAAACATCTCTTCCAGAGACTATTTATTTCTAGAGTTTTAATACAATTACCCTTGAAGAGCAAACTTTGTGCCTGTTGGATAAGGTCAAACTGTATCAAAGGACTGCTTAATACACCTATTTCCAGATATATTATATTGACATTGCTTCCATTTTTGGGCTGTCAGCCCCTATGTAAAGTTTTGTACTGTCTGTGGTCTTGCTAAGGGTATACTCTATCTTGTCATCCAGGTCATTAATAAAGATGATAAACAGTGTTTTATCCAGTGCTGACACCTGGGATGCATCACTAGTGACTAGTGTACAAGTGGAGCTAAACCTGCTGATCATAGTCCTTTGAGCCTAGCAGTTTGGGCCATGTTCAGTCTATCTCAGTTCCCATTCATCTAATGCACGTTTTTCCAATTTGTCTATGAGGATTTGATGGGGCCAAGTATCAAAAGCCTTGCTTAAGCCAACAATAACAACAACCAGCGTAGTGTAGCGATGCTAGCTGAGATGAAGCTAATTTTCTTCAGAGAAGCACACAAGGTACTACAGTGAGTGACAGTATTGATGAAACATCAGTGCTTGAGGTATTGTTGAGCAGTGCTTGCAGAGTGTCACAGCTTTCTTTTTCTTAATCTGTCCTTTACAGAATGGGTTAGGAGTGCTTGAGAGGCTGGGGAGAGGACACAAAATGACCAAAGAAATGTTCTAGAACATCATGGTCAGTGATATCTCTTTGAGAGAGGTGGAGAGCATTTCCGCAGTAACTGCTGCTCAAGAACTGGATGAGTATTGGTTTGCTGATAGAATTCAATGGCTTTTGTATGACTTGTTTTTTTTTTTTTTTTTTTTTATTTCTACCACAAGTTTTCTCACTATGGCCCTCATGATTCTCTTTTCCAAATCCCGTACTACTGAGGAGGATGGGAAGAAGTGAGAAAATTCTCCATAGTGCTTACCTGCTTGCTGGTCTTATCTCATCACAGTCACTCATCTACTCAGCAAGTCATTTTGTTGCAGAAAGACACCAGTTTGATTATGCATGATTTCCTCTTTGTCAATACTGATTACTCTTGATTACTGTCTTGCTTTTGATATGCTTGGAAACTTTCTCAGGATTATTTCCTTCACTGTGAGTCAAGTAGGACTGATCCTGGATCCTCTCTCTTAACTTTTAACTTTGTCAGCAGCTGATTTCTAATCAATATTAAATTAAAGGAGAGAAAAGAGAGGGAGGGGAAGGGGAGGAAAAAATGAAGTGTGATTCCAGCAGTAAATTGACTCCAGCTGTTGCTCTGTCCTCCCTTATTATTTTGAGAATATGTTGTTTAAATACTGTATCAGTACTGGCTAGAAGATTGTTCATAAATCATGCTTTCCTTAATTACTTTGCATATCTTAAGGTTGGAATATGCTTGATTCTTCTTGCTAAATGGTAAGGTAAAGAGAATGAGGAAAAAATAAAAAAAGGAAAGAGGAAAAAAAAAGAGGGTTTTTTTTTGTTAGTTTTTTTGATTGATTGGTTTAATTTTATTTTATCTCCTAAGCAGGTGGGGACAGTTTTCTGTATGCAATAGGAAATTATGGAATGTCTTGACATATGATATGATAACAGTTTTAACTACATATGGAGGGGGCAGCTATGAGTGAGAAGTGGTAAACATGTCATACTTTAGAATCCAGAGGATGTAATTAGTGTAATCAGGTTTGAGATATTATGACTTTGAGTATTCCTATGCCACAAAGAATCACAGAAAGATAAGTATGGAAGAATTTTAATGAATGCTGAATTCCAGCAATGTACAAAATACAAGATATAGTCATGTTATGTTTGTCTTACATATTTTAAAAGACCTTTACTGATACACATTTCACAGAAATAAATAGTCTGTAGATGTAGTCAGAGTGGGATAGAGTATTTTACCTGATATATAGGCCTTATTAGCAAGAATTGTAGGAAAGTTGTAGTGACTGTAATTTAGTTTTTAGTCAAGAAGCACTATAGAAGTGTCTTCTAAACATATAGAATGATAAGAAATTCAGCTCATGTAAATCAATATTCTTCCATTGACTTCCATAGAACTAAGTCAATTTACAGCAGTTGAGAGCCTAGCTCCAAATTTCATGGCTCAAACTTACCATAAACCGGTGAGGAGAAATTTAAGAAGGCAAACAATCCACAAAATTAAATTGATCTGCAAATATGAAGTACTTCTTACCACAAATTAATTTGTCAGTGGATACTGGTTTCTATTACATGTCAAGAATCTCATTTAGCAGTGAAGGGACTGAAGTGACAGTTGTAGTTTGTACATTTTACCTTTTAATATCTCGTGTACAAATGGCTGAAAATAGTTTTTCTAAATGGAAAGCCTGCAAAATCCCCATAATAACAGCAGTAAAAAGAGATTCAACTGCAATAAAACAGCATAAAGCAAATTTACTAGAATAATATGGGGGCAATTCATCATCACAACTGTAACATTTTAAATAACGGGATGTCTGCTCCCTGGGCATGCTGCAATTAGAATGAGTTTGCAATAAATGTGTTCATTAAGTTGAATCACTAGGTTGTAAAAAGAGTCATCAGACAGATGACTTCAATGTAGTTAGTTTTTGTTTGTTTCTTTCTTTCTCTTTTTTTCCCCTATATTTGAAGGGAAGAGAATTTTCATTTTTAGATACCTGCTTTATATGCAAGTCATGGTCATTCCATTGTTTTTTCCTGTATAATTTTTACATGGGAATCTGCATTTATCCTGTTAAAGTTCAGATTTCTTATTCGCTGGACTAGATAGATTATATAAAGAGCATAAGAGTTAACTTTAAATATCTCACATTAGTTATTTTATGCTAGCTGCATTTTTGCCAGACGTGAGTGATGTTTCCTGCAAGCTGTATGATAGAATTTCATTACTCTGAGAATGAAAAATGTATCACTGACTTTTAAAATCTGTTTAGAGAATCTGATTAATCTTACAAGGAAGCAAATGAGATACCCTTTCTTTCTTTCTTTGTTTCTTTCTCTCTCTTCCTCTGCTTTATCTGCTCACTTGCTATTGGATTGTATTATAGTAATTTATCTAGATATTGCAGACCTGAAGGGAATATGGTGGAAGTGCTTCTTTGTATAGTTAATAGCTACACTATGGTATGAATAGTTGTTTTGGGTTATAGAAAGAGTGATGAAACTGATACAGCATGTAGTAAATGAACTCAGTTGACCTGATTCTATTCTCACTGATAAATGATGCAAATTGGGAATAGCTCTGGGCACTCACATAAAACTAGTGAAGGTTTGCTGAAAATCAGGAGCAGATGCTATCTAAATAATAAACCATAAAATGAAGTGGCTTTTTTTTCCACACTTGCAAAGGAATCTAGTCATTTGTTACAAGTCTGTGGAAGCTGTAATTCTTTAATATTAATTGTTTTGGAGGTCCAACAACCATTAACAATGAAACAGCCATTTCACAAGAAATATGAAGTATGCAGTTTCTGAAAGAATACTGCTGCAAATTAATTTTCTACATCATAAGTTTTACACTTATTATTACACTTTCACAATAGTTTGATCAAAAGTATCTGGATGCCTTCACTTGATTATCTAAGACAGACCTAAGTCAGTCTGTTCACAAATATACTTCTACATCATAATTTTCCTTATCAGGAAAGTAAAAAAAGGAACAAAAAAAGCAGTGCAATAATGGTAGTGCACTTTGAGCAAATTTTAGGTGGAGTTGCTATTCAGAAGTCACAAATTCGTATGCTACAGGGAAGAAAAATGAAAGATT
This sequence comes from Meleagris gallopavo, assembly GCF_905368555.1. Taxonomy (NCBI): domain Eukaryota; kingdom Metazoa; phylum Chordata; class Aves; order Galliformes; family Phasianidae; genus Meleagris; species Meleagris gallopavo. Next base: position 149,914,010 of record NC_139404.1, on the reverse strand, counting down.
TTGCTCAGGAGATGCATAGTACATTAAATTTCTGTTTAACCTGAACATTCACTGGGCTGTTACAGTTCTGTCACTGTCAATACCCAGAGAAGCTTCCTGGTCAACATAAAATCAGTGTATAGCCAGTATGCAGTCTATGATCTTGAGTAGATGACAGAACGCTGGGAGATGACAATGTGATTACGAATACATCTAAGGATGTATTCTTCTGTGAGGACAAGCTGAGAGAGCTGAGGGCGTTCAGCCTGAAGAAGAGAAGGCTCCAAGGTGACCTGATATTGGCCTTTCGGTATCTAAAGGGAGGTGACAGAAAAGAAGAGGAAAGACTCTTTAGCAAGGTCTGTGATGATAGAATAAGGGGAAATGATTTCAAGCTCAAAGGGGGTAGATTTAGGTTGGATATAAGGAAAAGGTCTTTTACAGTGATGGCAGTAAGGCACTGGAACAGGTTTCCCAGAGATGTGATTGATGCCCTGTCCCTGGAGACTTTCAAGACTAGACTGGATAAAGCCCTGGGCAACCTGATTTAGCTCTGGATGTCCCTGTTCATTGCAGGGGAGTTGGACTAGATGGCCTACAGAGACCCCTTCTAATTCTAAGGATACTATGATTCCGTGATAAGGAAGGCAGGCTTTAAAACTGTATCTGTATCTTTTACCATGTTTTAGAATCATAGAATCATGAACTGGTTTGGGTTAAAAAGGATCTTTAAAGATCATTTAGTTCTAATCCCCGTACCATGGTGTCTCACTCCAATTTATCAGAAGGAGAGGAGGTTCTTTGATATATGTATACCCAACACGAGATTAAGAAACAGTGGTTTAAATGTTGGTTTGTCCGATTTATTATAAATCTTCATCAGAGAGATGGAGAAGGGGAGGCCGGTGACTATTACTAATTAGGGTGATGGGGAAGGGAAAGCGGGCGATAAAAAAGATAGGAAAGAAGAAAGAATTGTGTAAAACGGGGATAGTCGCCACCAAGATCCAGCAGCGTTCAGTTGCACACCATTCTGATGATCTGAGGCAAATGCACAGGGTAGAGCAGCAACAGCATGGCCGGCCTTAGGTAGCAAGCAGGTACAGCGACAGGGCAAGTCCAGGAGGAAGCAGCAGGTCTCTGGTAGCAGGCCCAGGAGAATCCAACAGCAGGCAGGCATCTTGTCATGAGGAATCTGATGTCAGGGACCTTCTTCTTCTTCAACATGCAGGCATCACATAGTGAGGAATCTGTTGTCAGAAACCTGTCCTTATGGTTGTTGGTCCCTTTTTTATCCTCCTCCTTCTGCCAGTGTGGCATTCCTGGGTGCTTGGATAAAAGTCATATGCAGTACCCCCTGAGATGGCTATCTCCCTCGAGAAAAGCCCACATAAAAGACTGCTTCCTGGACATTAAACTGCAGCTTATCTTTCTTTTGTTTCCCTTGGCCTGCCAATCTTCAGGCAAGATTTCACCATCTTTGACCTGGAATTGCCCGGACTTGTCCATCTGTGTCCTCAGCAAGCTTTGAGACAATGGTGCAAAAGAATAATCTCTTACACATGGGCAGGAATACCTTCTATTAGATCAGGCTGTGCAAGGTCCCATCCAACTGCTTTGAATGCTTCCAGAGATGAGGTGTCCACAGCTTCTCTGGACATACTGTTCCTGTGCCTCACCACTCTCATAAGAAATTTTTTCTAATATCTAATTTAAAACTACTTTAAGTTTACAGCTGTTACACCTTGTCATGTCCCTCTCTAATAGATATTTTCTCCCTATTTTTCCCAGAGGCCCCCTTTAAGTACTAGTAGATTGCTATAAAGTCTCCCCTGAGCCTTCTTGTCTCTAGGATAACTCAAAACTATCTAAACAACTTCCAATTTCTCTTTATAGGAGAATGGTACCAGCCCTTTGATCATTCTAGTAGCTGATTTCAGTTGGGATACAGTTAATTTTCTTCCTTGTAGCTAGCATGGTGCTGTGCTGTAGATTTAGGATGACAATAATGTTAATAATGCACCAATGTTACAGTTCTTGCTGAACAGTGCCTGCACAGAGTCAAGAACTTTTCAGCTTCTTGTGCTGGAGGAAGCAGAATGAGGACAGTTGACCCAAATTGGTCAAAGGGATATCCCATACCATATGGTGTTATGCTGATCAATAGAACTGGGGGGAGTTGGTGGGAGGGATGCCACTGCTCTGGGATTAGCTGGGCATTGGTCACCAGGTGATGATCAATTTTATTGTGCATCACTTGTTCTGTATATTTTCTTATTATTTTTCCTTCCTTTCCTATTAAACTGCCTATATCTCAACCCATGAGTTTTAAATTTTTTTCAGTTTTTTTGACCATCCTAATGGGGACTGGAGAGTGAGTGAAGAACTATGTAGTGCTAAGCAGCCTGTCTGGTTAAAGTATGAGGGTGGCCCTCCACTGGGCAGCTCCAGCAGACCCACCTTTTCTTGTTCTGTCTTGAGTACTGCATCCAGATCTGAAGACGAGACACCTCATGAGAGCAGAATCACCTCCATTGCCCTCCTGGGACCCTTATTTTGATGTAGCCCAAGATAAAATTGGCCTTTAGGGCACCAAAGAACAGCTAAGAATCATATCTGAACGTACTGCAGGCAGTTTATATAATTTCAAGCAGTTTAGTAATTCTTCTGAATACTTTTGAGATGTGGCTATCCTTGGACTATGCTTAACAGTATTTTCTCTCAACATCCAAGATGAATGTAAGCCTCTGCTTACAGCACTGAGTACATATTTTTACAAGCCTTTGTGTTTAGGGTTTTTTTTTTTTTAAAGTAACTTTAGGTTGATTTCTTTCCCAGCACTTAATTTATTTATTTATTTATTTATTTTCCCATCATTAGTCTAAAGAATCAATCCTATACTACGCTGTTAAAAGAAACCACATGTTGTTTGGGATTCCACTTTAGAGATAACTTGCTTTATAGACAGTGGTCTACCTAACTTATGGGAAAACTGTTCCTTAATTGGATAGATACGTTTAACTTAATGTTGGACAATACAGAATGGAATACTAAGTGCACAGTCAGGTTATGGAGTCCTATTATTTCTGAATGCTAAAGCCTAACATCTTTGAGTGACATCCAAATCAAACAGTGCATTGAACATATTGAAATAACAACAGTTCTCTTTGTAATATTAAATCCTATCCCTTGATATGTCATGAGTTTTAGTGAAGAATATCTAGTCATTTATGATTTATATGTGAGATCCTTTCTCTTAAAACATGTAATATGCCACTTCTTTTACTTTCTTTCTCTCACAGAATTAGATAAGAATTAGGATAAAGTAGTGAGAAATTCTGTTTTCTCTTTTGGCTGCCAGGCTTAATCACAGCTTCTGCTGTGCTAAAGCAGGCACAACCTCTAATTGAATGCTGGTTTTTATGAGAGAGCATTTCTCTCCTGTTGTGGAAGTTATCTCAATATGCAGAAAGAATCTTACTGTTTCTCGACTCTAGTCATCACAACACCTGTTCAGCAAGGCTGATTTCTGAATTTTGGCCTCTGCTTCAAGAGCTGTTTCCCTGTGTAAGACAATGTATTCCACAATAACTATAGGAGGCATTAAGGTAAAAAGCTCTTCAGCTTGTAACATACATCTACCCAAAACTCTCAGCCTTGTCTTTAGTCTTCTGAATACAATGAATTGTAACTTAACATTAAAAGATTATACTGTTTGCTGATCTATAAATAGAACATTACAAATAAATAAATAAATAGATCACCAGATGTGGTATACAGAGCAGGTAGCTAAAATATATATATATACTATATATACCTATACATAGATATGCATGCACGCATGTGTGTATGTGTGTACATATATATTCAGGGAGAGATTTTTTTTTTTTAACCTGGATCTCTGATGACAGCTAAATATTGAAGTAGGTGCAATACAACATTGTTAAGACAAAGCATGGTATATGGTGACACATGTAGCTGACAAGTTCATCTATTCCAGAATACAGAACAGTCATAGAATCTTCTAGGTTAGAAAAGACCTTGAAGTTCATCGACTTCAACCATCAGGTTGTTATGACCTAAGTGCAGAAACAAGTATGTACTTTTTTGAATGTAATGTGTTTGGACTTGGTCCACTGAGGCTATCCAGATTCTGCTGCAAAGCCTTCCCACCTTCAAGTAGATCAGCAGTCCTGCCTAACTTGGTATTACTTGTAAACTTCACAGAATCACAGAATCACAGAATTGTAGGGGTTGGAAGGGACCTCTAGAGATCATCGAGACCAACCCCCCTGCCAAAGCAGGTTCCCTACACCAGGTAAACTTGCTGAAGGGACATTCAATCCCCTCATCAAGCTTACTGATAAAAATTTTAAACAAATTTGGCTTCAGCAATGAGACCTGGGAATTTCTACTGCTGAATGAAAACCAGCTATACTGAACTCCATTCGCAATGATCCTTTGATCTTAGTCATCCAGTCAGTTCTTCTTCCAGCAAAACATAGACCTGATCAAGCCATGAGAAGTCAGTTTCTCCAGGAGAATACCGTGGGAGAGGATGTTAAAAGATTTACTAAAATTTAGGTAAACAACATCCACAGCCTTCAAAATATCTTGCTTGATTCCTTTTTAGAGTTCCACTAAGGTCCAAAATGTCCAGAGCTGAGCCATGATCAGTGCTATTTGTGAATCTGGGAGCAGCAGATGAGAGGAGTGAGAAAATGTGAGACAAACAGCCCTGCAGACATCAAGGTCAGTGCAGAAAGAGGGCAGGAGGTGCTCCAGGCATGGGGCAGAAGATCCCTGTAGCTCAGGAGAGGCCTGTGGAGGACCAAGCTGTCCCCCCACAGCTCATGGGCATTACACAGAGCAGATCTCCACAGGCAGGCATGGAGGAGCCCATGGTATTGCAGTTCATGTGGCCCAAAGGAGGTACTGCCCAAGGAGATGCTCTGCAGGAGCAGCCCTGGGACAGAGCTGGAGACCACAGAGAAGAGTCTGAAATGTGGCAGGAGGGCTGCGGGAAATGCCATCTGTGGGGGACCTGTGTGGAACAGTTCCTGAAGGGTGGGCCTATGGTACGAAGCCTCTGACACACATGGAGGATCATTCTGGGACTTTCCTGTGCTCCTAGGTGATTTTGATTTTCTTTTAGTTCCTCACTGTTCCAGTCTGTTAGTAATAGGTCGTACATTACATCAGTAGTAGTCTCCTTACGTTGTGGCTGTTTTGCTCCTGAAGGTACTTGGTGAGTGATCTCCTTGTCTTTATCCCAGTTCTTGACACCCTTCACATTGCGTTTTCTCCCCCAGTTCCTTTGAGGAGGTGGAGTGAAGAGCAGTGTGGTGAGGTTTAGTTGTCCATCAGGGTGAAGCCCCACAAGCTCCTGTCCTTTACACACTATCTTAGCATGTTCCCCAGGGACATGTTCTGTGAAGAGAAGAGGAAAGATAGGAAGGGGAAGGTAGGCACCAGAAACAGAATATATCAAAATAAAAAAATGATAGAACCTGAGGATAAGGCTGAAAGAGGAAAGTCAGAGAACAGGTTACAGTATAATGAAAAGACTGACATTCTGAGTACCTCCTTTGACCCAGTCTTCATCAGGAAGATGGGCCCTCAGGAATCCCAGGTGCCAGAGACTATGCTGAAAGGCTGAAACAGAAATGATGTACTTCTGGTGGAGGGTGACTAGGTCAGGGAATACTTGAGCAAAGTAAACACAGATAAGACCGTGGACCCTGAATGGATGCATCCACAAGTGCTGAAAGAGTAAAGAGATGTAATTGCAAGTTCACTCTCTATAATCTTTGCTCAATCACTACAAGAGTCCAAAGACTGGAGGGAATTAAACGTCATTCCTATCTTCAGTATAGATAAGAAGGAGAACTTGGAGAACTGTAGGCCTGCAAGCCTCACTTCCATCCTTGGAAGTATGATGAAACTAGAAACTGTTTCTGGGCTCAAAAGGAGAAGAGAACCACTAGGAGCAGTCACTATGAATTCACCAAAGGGAAGTCATTCTTGACCATACTGATAAGCTTCAAAAATGAAAGGACCAGCCTTGAAAATAAGAGGACAGTAAAAATAAGTCAACAAGGTGCAGAAGAAATGTTGCTTGCTAGTCTTGTACTTCTGCTTGGTTATGTATCCTCAAAAAATGAGAGTAAACTGTGTGTCTTACAATGAAGCATAAAAATCTGCTGAATGGCTAATAAGATCAGCTCCGATAGTAACAATGTGAACAGCTATAAAACATCGCTCTTAGTACATAATTGCATATAACATTGTTTTCATCTCACATAATTCAATATAAAATAGTGATACATTTCACAGTTTTTCAGTTACATCTGAGTAGCAGAATATAAACTTAGTCTGCTGCATAAAAATAATTGTGACACTGAAATAACACAGTTTTGCAAATCAAATTCTGTACAATCCCAATTAAGAGAGAAAGATAACAACAAAAAAATCCAGCCCCCCAAAAATCCCAATGAAAGCAGTTGAAGCTTACGAGCTTACTTCTCTTCTAAATCTGTAGTGCTAAGCAAGAAGGTAAGGTAAGTACCTAAATAAATAAGTGAAAACAACAGCAAATTTTAATTTAGCTTTATCAGAGGCTGATAAAGATTAACTTTGTGTTTGGGAAATGTAGTTTAATGCTGCTGGGATGAAGACTGAATGCCACATTGTGATGTTCAAAACAGATTCCTTTACACAGGTTTCTATCTAGTACTAACATATAAACACATCAATTAGCCCAAGCATACATGAAGGGATTATTTAATTATCTCTCTCTGCTCATTTCCAGTGATTAAGGGATAAAATACTTAGTGATGTTGTCATGGTTTTATAATTTTGCTATCGGTGTTCCACATAATAACATAATGTAAAGCATGGGTAGTTAAAGAGTTAATACTCCAATTCCACGGACTGACAACTTTTCGGATACCTGGTTCTCAGAAGAGAATAAGAACTACGGATTTCAGGGGACTTCATGTGCAGAGAGGAAGATAAGCCATGGAAGGAAGTCACAGGATCTGACTCTGTCTCTCTCTTGCTTGCTGCCTGGCAATGTGTGGGTGTGCTCCACAGCAGTGCACCTTCAATTCAAAGTAGCCTTGTTGGTTTCGGACACTCTCTCTTATTTGATTTATTAGCCTCAATTTCAATTATATTGTACTATATTGTGTTATCTTGCATTCCGTTATTGCATTTAGTAAAATTAAGTTTTCCTCCTTAGATTATTGCTGCTGTTCTGTTTTTGGGCCCAGCTCCCATCTTCCTACCCTTTCCCTTTTCCCTTCCCATTTTTGGGCCAGGAGGCCTACGGGCCTGCTGCCCCCTGTCAAGGGCACAGATTGATCTAGATAGCTCTGTGACAGTCGTGTATTTGGAGTGTGTTTTGAGATTTATGAGGCATCTTACTTCAATAACTACCAGCTCCAGTTAACACAATTTGATTTATTAATGAGAAAGAATCAAAGATTAATATGATTTGGAGAGGACCATAGAAGTTGGAGTCAATAATGTTAACTGTGGAAGAAGTTTCAGATGATATTCTGCTCTACTTTTTTGCTTCTATTTTTCAAAAAAGGCATAATTATCTAGAAAATATATAGATCTGATTGTCGAGTTGAAGCTGGATTAGATTTTGTATGTACAAAATTGTCAAGATGAAGCCAAGAAGGACACTTAGAACACGTCAAGATTTTTGTCCCTTTCCCCTTCTCCTCCCCCTTTCCCCTTTTTTCTTTTTTATCTCTTTTCCGTTTCATTTCCTTTACAGTTTCCCTCTCCTCTCTCCTCTCTCCTCTCTCCTCTCCTCATTTTTTACAGACACTGGTAGCATAGAATTGAAAGTTTTATTCCTGAATGCCATGTATAGGAATGCAAGAACCCAATATGGCCTAACTGATGTTTGGAGTGGAAGTAGTAGAGCCTTTCTGAAGAGCACATTTATAATATAAATGATTCATAAGTTATCTTTTTTTTTTTTTTTTTTTTTTCTCCCAGCATAACTGTGAAAAGATGCTACAATTCAATGCCCTTATTAGATCCTTAGGGAATTTTATCTTCAGTTGTGCATATCACTCAGTCACTTATCTGATTTACTCTCTAATCTTGTGTAGTTTCTTTAAGACTTTTAAAATGAAGTTTCTCCTGATGGATAGAATTTACTAAAATTTAAACAACAGTTTTATAACATAGTATGTTCATATTTAATTTCCCTTCAGGAGTAGCCGGAATCCTTCACTAGATATATTACTTAAAAAGCAATGCATTTATAATCACAGTTACCAGTAGAATCACAGAAAATAAAATAAAAATATAGTGGAGTAGTGGAAAAGGAGAGCTAGTGTACTTGCATTCTAAAAAATATTCTTATAAATTTTAAACAAAATTAAATATTGTCCTGCAAAGTTTAGTACACTTTCAGCGACATAATGCCTTTGTTCATTGTTATGCTGCTTCTTTTGTGAGGACCACAACATTGCCAGATTTTCATCTTACTACATTTATAGATTCGTTTTATGTCCATACACATAAAATGCAATATATATATGTGGTGTACATCATATATAAATGATGAAAACTAAAAGTAAAAATCAGTTATTGACTATTTTTCTATTTTAGAGTGACAAATATATTTTAAATATTTTATAATTTTTCTTCTAGAATAGTTCACTTAACCTGGAATTAGGTAACTCCTAGTTGTAATTTGGTTACCTTGAAAAGTTTTGGCACTTGTACATTTTCTTCAGATTTCTTTTAAGCAAATAGTAATTTGAGGTAAAACAAACAAACAAACAAAAAACAAACAAACAAAAAAACCCACTTCTTATTACTTTTTTTTTAACAGTCAAATGTGGGTTTCTTTTCAGTATTTAAATATGACTGAAAATGAATATGTTTTCAAAAAATATAGTACTCATTAAAGATAGGTCTAGTTTTTAATTAAGGATGTACATATCAAGTTCTTTATTCCAGATACTCATCATGTTTTGTGTTTTAGGGCTTTGCTGATTGAACTTGTCAACCTCTAGAGCTAATAAACATTTGTTTCCTTAACTTGTGTATTTCACATACATTTATAAAGATTTGAAGAGACTATATTTCTGAAGGACAGAGAATTCACTTTGATTGTTTGGCATTTTGCAGTTCTTTGATCTGCCTCCTCTCTTTTAAGAGATCAAGTGCAAATAATACGTGATCTGTATTCCTGCAGGTGATTATGTATCTAGTTATATTTTTTTAACAGTGTGTTAGCAACAGAAAACTTTTCCAACCCATACCCTATCTTTCATTTACTAGAGATTATTGTAACGTGTTTTTACCTTTCTGTTGGCATTTTCCTTATGAGGAAATTAAATTGTGGTATTAAGTAGCAAACAAAGATTCTTTTCCAACGGGGAGAAGTGTGACTTTTTAAAATGACAAAGTTGTTGTCATCAAATGCTCTGATGCAAAGACTATTGAAGTTAATGAATATTAGAATCAAGATAACCTATTCTAACAGCATAGAACTTGTCAACGATCAGCAAATACTTCCAGTAACAGTGCAGTGTTAACAACTCAATGTTACACAGCACAAACAAATGTTTTTCCAGTCTAACACCACATATTTCAATATGATATTCATTTTCTTCTAGAGTTGTAATATAATTCTTAAAATCACTTTTTCCTATGTCCACAAATAAACTAACATATTTCCATTATTTCCTTCACAATCTTCAAGCCAGATTTTTTTTTTGAACTATTGTTGAAAATAATGATAAAATAGTTATGAAGTTTGCCTGTGTGCTATTTGAATACATATAATCTTTGTTAAGTTATATCACATTCTGTTGCTGCATTTTAGCTTCTATATATTGTATTAAAAAAAAAAAAATCAGAGAGAAAAGATTCAGCTAAATCTTTTATTTATCTTTACTTTTTTTTTTTTTTTTTCCCCATTTCCCACAGCTAATATTTCTGCAGAGTAAGGTACTGATTTCTTCACCAGCTAGCCTGGGCTGGAAAGTAACCATTTTTGTGGTTACACCCAACACGAGAAAGATTGATGGTGAAATGGTCAGGGTGGAAAGAGCAGGGTGAGAGGGAAATACATTGTCACACCCAGCACTAACTTTATCCCTAGTATGTCCATGTCTCTAGATTACTGTGTATTCCAGAAATGCATTCAGCACTTAAGACACTAGTGATGAATAAAGAAAAAGGATAACTTTCCTCAGCTTACTACCAAGAGTGTACCTAACAAAGCCCAATAGGCTGTTGGAATTCTTTCCCATGAAGGTCCACTGATAGGTCATAGGCATCGTGGGGGATGCAGGATCTCAGGGTTTTCACTTTTCAGTAAATGAAAGCTGCTTTCAAGTTCATTTCCTGCATGTCATGGTTTTATGATTTTTGGTTATCAAAATTCCACATCATATGCACTGGGAATTAAAAAGTTCAGTAGATCGTGGCTAGTTCCAGGTACCTGATTCTCAGAAGAGAAGAAGAACTACATACTGTATGTCCAAAGGATCATGCGTTATTCTGTTTCTATTTTCCTTTCAGAGGGGAAGGAACTGTTTGCAAATCAAGAGATGTCTTTTTTTTTTTTTTTTTTTTTTTTTTTTTTTTTTTTCTCTCTCTGCTTGTCCCAGCTAGACGTCTTGCTTTCAGCATTAGAGCAAGGCCTTTGGTTTTTGGACACTCTCTCATTCTATTCTTCTCCCCAGGCAGGACTTGGCATTTCTCTTTGTTGAACTTCATGAGATCGCTGTTGGCACATTTTTCCAGCCTGCTGATTTTCCTCTGCATGGCAACAAACCTATCAGCTATATCAACCCCTACTCTGAGTTTTGTACTGTCTGTGAACTTGCTAAGGTTCCAGTTAATCCTGTAACTGAAGTCACTAATGAAGATGCTAAATAATGCTGAATCCAGTACTGGTGCCTTGGACCCTTCACTAGTGACTAGTATCCAGTAGACTTGATGCTACTGATCATTATTCTCTAAGCCTAGTGGTTTGGGTAACATTCAGTCCATCTCTTTGTCCATTTTTGTTCTGTAAAATCACTTGTGTTCTCCTAGCTAGAATCATTTAACTCTGGTAACACTTAGGGACAACCATGCAGTTGCTAGAAACTGCTCTTGGCTTATGGGAATAGAGTTCAGTTGGACCTAATTTGCATGGTGAAAATAAAAACAAAATGGAAGGAAGATAAATACAGATCAGAAATGTTAAAATTATTTATTTTTGGTCTTTTGCAACAATGCTATTGTCAAGATTTAAAAATTGTTGTCAGTTACTTAGACTGTAAGTTTTTAAGGTCATCTCAAGAAGATTTTCCAAAGGGGAAAAAAAAATACTGATAAACACTGCTTTCTAACTTTTCTTCTTTTGAATGATATGAAAAGACTAAGCCAAGTAAAACTGTCTAACAGTAATTGCATCTAATTTTAAAATATTTGTGCATCAGCTTTTGTATGTGGCTCCCTGCCCATTTTGTTCTCATTAAAATGCCCCAGGGAATCAGTTTTGAATAACATTAAGCAAATAACAAAGCCATACTTGAGATTAATCCTCTTTTTTGAAGAAACATTTAATAAGCCTGCACATACAAACTCTATTTAGTCTGCCCACAATAATAATTGTGATCCTTGTTAAGAATAAGAGAACAAAAAGGTATGAAACTTAGTTTGCATTTTACATTCCATAAATTAGCCTGAAGTATAATGAGCTATGAAACTACCTCAAAGACAAGTTTGAATACATTGAGCTTCACTGCTAGCAGTAAAACAATTTGAAAGTTCATTCAGTACTTTCAGAAATTTTGCACTTTCCCATTGTTGTGGATTTGATTTCAGCCTCATAGGCATTTATTTGCCTCTTTCACTTTATTAATAGTATTAAATCATTATTATTCTAATATTTGAGTGTCCTGATACTAGTTTTTAAAGTTTTTTTTTAAAATACAGTTTTATTCAAAAGTGGCATGTATATATTCACAATACATATACATGTACACTCATGTAAAAATATGTACTCTCTTGATACACCCTGACTTCATAGCAACTATGGTGCTTGCACTGCCTACTCATTCTGCTCAAATCTATGCTTCTGCTTGGCCTAGTGTAGTGTTATTGATCCAGTGACAGACATAGCAAAGTAAGCCCCTTGTCATAGTAGAAAATTTGTTGTATGGATGGAACTGCAGACTGAATGATTAGTGATATGTGGGATGTGATGAGGAAAAATGAGTACAAATGCTCCATAATCAGTGGTGTACCCTGATTTAATATCTTTCCATAGAATTGTAGGCTCAAATAATGGTTTGGGTTGATAGAGACATTTAAGATCACGTAGATCCAACCCCTCTGCTATAGGCAGGGACATCTCCTTCTAGACCCAGTTGCTTAACGCTCCATCCAACCTGGCCCTGAATGCTTTCAAGAGGGAGCATTCACAGCCTTGCTGGACAACATCTTCCAGGGCCTCATCACTCTCACAGAAAAGAATTTCTTCCTAATGTCTAAACCTACCCTCTTCCAGTTTAAAACCATTTCCCCTTGTCCTGTTACTATGCTCTTGTAAAAAGTCCCTCCTCAGCTTTCCTGTAGGCCCCCTTCAGGTACTGGAAGGCTGCTATAAGATCACCCCTTCTCCAGGCTGAGCAGCCCTAGATCTCTCAGCCTGTTCTCATATGGGAGGTACTCCAGCCCTCTGATCATCTTTGTGGCCCTTCTCTGGACCTGCTCCAACAGCTCAATGTCCTTCTTGTGTTGGGGGTCCCACAACTGGATGCAGTACTCCAGGTGGGGTCTCACGAGAGCAGAGTATTGGGGCAGAATCACCTCCCTTGACTTGCTGGTCACACTTCTCTTGATGCAATCCAGGATATGGTTGGCCTTCTGGGCTGCAAGCGAACACTGCTGGCTCATGTTGAGTCTCTCATCAAGTGACACTCCCAAATCCTTCTCCTCAGGAGTGCTCTCAACTCATTCTCCGTCCTATCTGTATCTGTGGCTGGGATTGATCCAACCTAGTTCATACTGATTCATACTAAACTTGTAGTGTATACCTCTTAGGACTCTAGTGGCCTGGATTCTGATAATTCTGATAATCAACATGGACACAGTAAGCAGTTAAATCTTACCTCTAATGTTAAAATCCATAGTTAAATTTCCAGAAATCTTAAATTGCACTTAGGGTAGCAGAGGGAGTCTGGGAAGTTTCTTTGCCGTAGAAGTATACAGTGATTACATGACATTCCATTGTGGTTATTTTGATAGACAATAAATCTAGGCTGTACTGAACTCATGGTATTTTCCTAGACAAGCCTAGCATCTAGTTCTTGAACCAGTATTACTCTGTTTTGAAGTATATGCTCCTTTACATCTCAACTGCTTTCAACCAGAATTCTGTTGCAAAGCAGTGATGCTTTACAATTCACTATTCTTTGGAGAGACGCCGAAAGTTGAAAACCGGGTTCAGCGTTTATGAATTGCTGATTCAAGAAAATTGTTTGGCACTTCACTTTTGATTCCAAGTTAACATTTTTTATGAACAGAAACATTTAAGAATATCTGATAAAAAGAAAAAAAAAAAAAAGAGAAAAGAATACTATGCTCTGACTTTACCTCTTTGATATATACAAGGATCTAAATTGCAAGGTAGATTTAAATATTATTTTTGGACATTAGATTCTTACATTTAAGTAAAATACAACCTGAAAACCCCAAATTGTGTATCAGTTAGTAAAGATACAGCATTATAAGAAGATAGGTGAAATTGCAAGACTGAGGATACCCTCAAATTCATAGAAAGTCTTTGAAATGTGGGATTTTGTGTTGTTTTCTGTGAGTGGGAGGTGGAAGGAAGGGATGGATGTTCATACCAAGTTATTTGTGTAAATTAAACTGATGTAATTTTAGAGAAAGAAGTCATATAGAAGTAGAATGGTGCAAAAGTTCTGCAGAAACCATTATACAAAGACAGAGACATCTTCTTCTGCAGCGCAATAATGCTCACACTGTGTTACCATTGATCAAATACTGACCTAAATGCTATGTAGTCATTGAGGAGCTTTTCTCAAAAAGTAAATGTGCAAGCCTTACCTGAAAACATAATTTTAGCTATTTCTGACATTGTTTCTTTACTACATAAATTTTTAGTTTAAAAAATAATAGGTAATAGAGATGTATTACGAGTTCTTTATTGTCCATCTACTACTACTTTGAAACATATTCAACATTTTAGCCAAGACCAAAAAACTGGAACAACATAAAAACAGAAAAAGAGAAGCAAGAATGAGGGTCAAGATTAATTCATTTTAATCTCATAATCTTCTATGCTTGACAACACTAAATCTGAGTGATTCTTCTCATCCACACGAGGTGCAATTTTGTACAATAGTTACAAAATTTCCTTATTAGCTTGGTTTGCTCAGACACCTAAGCACCACTCTATAAAGATAAGCTTGTCTAAACATCTTTTTACTTTACCCAAAGCCCACTGGACCTTGTCTGTGACCTCTCTTCAAAGTTGCATTCACATTTTTGCCCACCATTCCACAGTATGTGCGAAAGTGAGGGTTTTCCTCTGAAAACTGGGGCTTGTTGCATGGTATAAAACACAGTCTCTTGCTCATCCTATACTTTGCTAGCCTAGACTGAAGAAAATAAGTGACAACTACTGTTTAAAATTGATTAGATAAATCTGAGAAATTATGAAAATTCTTAACAGGATAGTTAGAGAGACTGTGCGATCAGAACTTACAAAAGGAAATTTCCAATAGTAATTCCGGTCTTTCTCCCTTTCTCTTTCATTTCTCTTTCCCTCTTCCACATTTTCCCTTTTCCCTGAGTATGAAGGAAATCTGGATTGGTAAACCCAGACCCAGACATGTAATAAGGTAATTATTATAAACTGAGATTTTTTGTTTGTTTGTTTGTTTTTTGTTTTTTTTTTTTTTTGTTTTAATAAGCTACTGAATCTCACCATTAATGAACTGACTCTTACATCTGTCTATGCCCAAATTGTTATCACAGAATCACAGAATCATTAAGGTTGTAAAAGAACACTAAGATCATCTAGTCAAACCACCAGCCCATTCCCTCCATGCTCACTAATCACATCCCTCAGTGCCAAATATACAGAATTCTTGTACACCTCCAGAGACAGTGCCTCCCCCACCTCCCTGGGCAGCCTGTTCCAGTGCATTACCACACCTTCTGAGAGGAAATTTTTCCTAATATCCAACCTGAACCTCTTGGCACAACTTAAAACCATTACTTCTAGTCCTATTGTGTTCTGTTGTCTTACTCCTGAGGAATAAATGGAAATCATGGATTAAAAAGTTGTCTCTCCTTCTCTTCCTCTACTCCAGGGGGCCCTGGATAAAAGTAAGTCATGACATTTGGGAAAAATACCTCCTTGCTCTCAAGCAGCATCAATGTCTGTAATCATTCTGGCTCCTACACACTGGGAGGACTGTAAACACTGAGAACATGGCTGGGGTTTCCAAATCTCCAAGTAACACTTTGTGGTTGCTTTATATGTATTCAAAAATCAACTATCTCAGAAGATTTAATTTCTCTGCTTTCTAGAAGAGCAATATTGCTATACTGCACATAACAGAATGTAAAAGCAGTTTTATTATCAGTTTCATCATTTTTAACAGAATTTCTAAATTATTTCAAAGACTAACTAGAAACAATAACTACTGCCACCTAATAAAAGAGAGGGGAGAGTACTCCATAAGAA
This sequence comes from Meleagris gallopavo, assembly GCF_905368555.1. Taxonomy (NCBI): domain Eukaryota; kingdom Metazoa; phylum Chordata; class Aves; order Galliformes; family Phasianidae; genus Meleagris; species Meleagris gallopavo. The sequence goes on along the minus strand of NC_139404.1, from coordinate 149,898,274 downwards.
CTGCATCCTGAAGTAGGGTAAAAACATGAGGAGGAAGGAGAAGCAGAGAGGAACTGAGAGGCATTGACCACGAAGCCCCATCCTGTCTCTCCTTTGATGCTTAGGTGTCATGGAGAGCAGATGGAGAATGAAGGAGTAAAGCTGAGCCTGGGGAACTTAATAAATACAGAAACAAACAAACTAACAAATAAATAAATAAATGTGAGGTGGGTAGATGATTTTGGAGTGTGCATGCATATTTGTTTCTCACTTTCCAAATCTGTTTTACTTGACAATAAATGAATGCTCTCCAGGTGAAGTCTGTTTTGTCCCTTATGCTAAATGGTTTGTGATCTCCTTGTCTTTATTTGGATATACAATCACTTTTATCTGTTCTTTTAAGAGAAATTCCGTGTCTTGATGAGTAGACAGAATGAGAGTTGCTGGATGGGAGTCTGGCAGCCAATGTCAATTCGTGCACACCCTTATAGTAAGAAGGGACTTGGTCTATCAAGTGTTTTCCCAAGCATTATTATTATTATTAACAAATAGGAAATTTTGATGATATTTATTTATACATATATTTACATTGCTGCTTGCTGGTCTGGATGTTGCACAAATTGAAAATACTATATTCTCAGTGAGTTCTTGTTATAATTCTTGTTATAAGAACAAGAATTTTTGTAGTAAGCTCTGAAGAAATTCATTCCAGAATTTATTTATAAGCAGTTTTAAATATAAAATTAAATGTTGGTTGTTCTTCATAGTCAAAATGACTTTTTCATAAGTTATGATTTAATCAGAAATACTTTAATACTTGGTTTTAACACTTTTCGGGAGAGCATGTTTAGGGAAATCACTAGAAATAGAAAAAGAAAATAATCTGCAAAGTCAGTGAAAATCTACATAATAACATGGAATAGAAAACAACATAAAATACTAGAATTCTGGATCAGTCCTTAAGAAGTGAAGAGCCATTACCTGAAATTCTTTTACAGTCTCCCTTATCTTTCAACTCACATTCTTGTAGAACATTGAACAGCTAATGTAATGTTAGAACTGTTTGAGCTGGAAAGATCACAGTGAATTAAGACCAGGACATTCCTCACTGAATCAAAGAGGATATGTCCTTTGTGAGACCCAGACACACTGATCAGCAAGAAGGGAAAAATAAGCTAGGCATTTCATCCATCCTGCCTTAACTGAGCATCAATTGATGGTCTTAATTTACTAGCCTAGCTCATTTATGCTTTTCTATACTCATAAAAGAGAGGCATCTCCAGAGAAAAATTAAAATTTGATATTTGAATCACTTTCTGGAAAAAAAAAAAAGTATCGAGTGACACTATTCCTTAGTTAGATATTTTGGATATATGCTTAAGACTTTTTCAATTTTCTTTTTCTGGAGTATCTTTAAAAGACTTAACAAGTATATTATAAACCCTGGAATTATCATTTTTTTACAGTAAAAATTATAGACAAGTATTTTCTCTTAAGTATACTTTAAATTAGTTCTCATTTCATATCAAAACTGTACATAAATAGAAATACAAAACTCGTGTAATTTCAACATTTTCAGTATTCATATGCATATGGTCTTCTCTCATTCTTGATTCCATAGATAGATTTACATGTCCTTGCACATGTAAATTAATTTCTGGAGTTGGATTATAAATGTTCTGTTAAGAAAAAAATAAAAATAAAAAAGTCATTTTTGTTGCTGCCCTCATAGAAAGCAGGTAGAGTGCTCATGTCCAACCCACTAATACATTAAGTTTTGTGATTTATATATCTTAAAGATTTTATATATTTTGTATGCAGCCAAGACAGTTCCTTTTCACTCAGTGCAGTCCAGGCAAGCCTAACGGCTGTACCTCCAACATTTCAGGTTGGGCTGGGTTCAGTTTTGGCTCTACATTTGCCAGTACTGAGCAATGATTTGCATGCTAATGTGTAACTCTAAAAAGTTACTATCAAATCCTACTAGGTAAAGTGCTTGCAGACATAGAGCGTGAAATATATTGTAATTAATCTACTAACATATGTCTGTGAATCGATGATTATGTCAATAAAGTTGTTATTTGCATTTGAGAATATATTTTATGTGCTTTGCTGAAACTGTCTATTCTGCTTCATTTGCAACCACAAGCTGTGTTTGAACCAGCTATTCATCAGATGCAGACATCCTGAAATGAAACATATGCAGCTATTTCTCGTGTTCTCATCTCACTTTGCAGATTACAGCAGGACAGCAATGCTTCCTTCTCTGACATTATCTCCTCAGGACGTTATTTGCACCAAGTGATAAGCTAACAAGGAAGTGAGAGTGCAACCCCAATATTCCTTCTAGTATAGGTTTTACAATCACTCTCTTAATTGTGTAAAGGAAGTTAACATTGCTATGTCTTGCTGTGGAGCTGAGTCCAGATTTATTTTCCTCTGCTGTTGGCACTGCTGCATATTTGCAGTGAGAGTTGTGAAAATACGACTTAAAATAAGAAATATAAACTTCCATAAAATATTCACTCAGATAATATCAAGGTCAGTAATAAAGGATGTGGTTTCATACAGGTGGGCAGCTAAACTCCACCATTGCTGCTCTCACTCCCCCTCAAAGGATCTGGGGGAGAAAATACAGTGAAAAACGGCTCAAGAGTTGAGATAAGGACAGGGAGATCAATCATCAATTACTGTCACAGGCAAAACAGACTAAATGTGGTAAGATTAATATAGTGTGTTCCCTATTTCTAGTAGACCTGAACAGTGTGAAACTAAAAGCAAATGAAAAATGCCTCCCTCAAAGTCACCTTTTCTCTTCTCCCAAGCAGCATAGGGGAATAGATAGTGGGTGCTGCAGTCAGTCCAAAATGCTTTGTCTCTGTTGCTCCTTCATTGTCTCACTCTTCTGCTCCAGCATAGGGTTCTTCTCACAGGATGGAGTCCTTCCCAAACTGATCCTTCATGGTTTTCCCACTGTACTTTTCAAGCACAACTACTGCTACTGCAAGTATAGCTCTGTACCATGGGACCAAACCTTTGTGAATGACTGCACTGCTCTACCGCAGGCTGCTTTGCACGGGCTGCAGCTCTGGCCTAGAGTGCTCCTGCGGAGGCTCTCTATGGGCTGTACCTCCTTCAAACCTCATCTGCTGCCCCATGGGCTCCTCCATGGCTTCATGGGGAGATCTGCTCCATGTGGTGCCAATGGGCTGCAGGGGGACAGCCTGCTCCTCCATGAGCCTCTCCTGGGCCACAGGGATCTGCTGCTCTGCACCTGGAGCACCTCCTTCCCTCCTTCTGCACGGACTTGTGTGTCTATGGGGCTATTTGTCTCACATTTCTCATTCCACTCCCAGCTGCTCTTGCACATCAGATTTTCCTTTTTTCAAATCTGCTATCCCACAGGCACATCCAGCATTGCTCACTGTTTCAACTCTGGCACCACTGGGTCCCTTTTGGGCAGATAAAGCTGGTTCCTACCTGATATGTGGCAGCCACTGGACTCTGCTTACCGAGTCCATGCCTGCAACTCCACCTGCTACAAAAATCTAGGCACATAAACCCTATAAAAATGTGAAAAAAAATCACTTAAATATCTAGGTGATCACTTCTCCATAAGCTTTCTTGGCAAATTCATGATGATTGTTGCACCTTTTTTTTTTCCTGTTTCAAGTGTTTTGATAATATAGTTATGGATCATACATACTATTTGTTGTAGTTCTTCTGGTTTGTCTTCTTTTATTTAGCTTTCAGCAGTTGTTTCAGGACTGACAGTTTTCAGGCCAAGCCTGTTTCAAAAATAGCTGATGTAGTAAATTATGAAAAATTGCATTTATAGTAAAATTATAGGAAGGCAGAAAGGACACTTTGAAGATAAGAATATTCAGCAGCTCCTTTTCTTTTTCCATTTTTTTCCTCCACTCACTTTAGCTGCTAGCCCTTTAGAAGCTTAAGCAAGAAATCAGAATACAAATCAGAATGCAAACCAACCAAATTCAGCTTTCTCCTTAGAAAAAAAGAAGAGAGTTTGTTGTCAGCAGAATGGTTCCAAGCACTGACTCTGAGCATATTACAAAATATGGCTATGATCAGTGGATTAGTTAATTCTGCACAAAAATATCTTCCTTTATTTTAAATGGATGGATTGGATTTAGGTGGATGGAATAGATTTAGGATGAAAATAAAGTTAAGGACACAGGAACTGAAACTAACGGAAAGGAGAAGTGAGTCTAGTTATTGCTGAGCAGTGCTTACACAAACTCAAGGAGCTGTGATGGGAGAGAACCAGGATAGCTGATCCAAACTACCTTTAGTCTCCCTGTTGCTGTCATCATCATAAGATGCAGCAGATTGAGGGTTCTCACTAAAATTTTGTGTCTCTAACTTAGCTATGCTATCCTGCACCTTGTCGTGGGCAGGCTCACCATGATCCCCTTTCCCCTTCAAAGCTAGTTTAAAGCCCTGTCAGTTAGCCTAGACAGCTCCTGGGCCAGAATTCTTTTCCCCCAATGACCTAGGTGGGCCCCATCCATAGAGTAAACTAACCTGTGGTTGAAAAAAGCACAATTTTCAGGTGACACCAGCCTCTTAGCCATGTATTTATCAAATTTGTTTTCCTGATCCTCTCAATATCCCTCCCTGACACTGAAGGGATACAGACACATTTCTAAGCAGTCTGTATTTTGTCTCTAAAGATAGCTTCTGGGTTCTCTGATGTACCTGGGATGAAAAAAGTCTGTTATGTCAAGAAAGAAGTATTGCCATCTGTAAGGACAGCCATTTAAAAATATAATCAATATAAGATGTCATAATTCTACTGAATTGTCACAGTCAATATCTATCAACTTAGTTAAGGAATTGTACATATATATATTTTGTTAAGTAAGATGGTACTTATATAAGGACTGCATTGTGCTTCACATTCAGAAATTATCTATCTTCTTGAAAACCTGTTGTCACCTAACTCTTCTGAAATTCACACAGCAGAACAAAATGACTGTAAAGACCTGGATTTGCCCTCCCATAAAATTTTAACTCAGCAGCTCTCCTTTGCCTTTGTAGAGGAGGTGGCATAAGTGATAAGTGAGAAAAGAATTAAACTAGTAAGGAATTATTTTCCAGGTCGGAGGGGAGAACTAAGACTATGTAAATAAGCAGTTACATTTGGAGTGAATAGGGAGAAAAAAGCATCCTCAAAATGAAATCTATTTCACTGAAGAACTGTTTTGTTAAAAAAATCATCATTCTTTCTAGAAACTGAGACAAGTGCTCATTGGATTTATTTCTATGGACAAATTCTATGGTAGCAGGAGGTGTATTTAATACATATTATTAATATATAATATTGTAAATGAATCAGGAGATAAGTTTTTATGAAATTATTAGAACTTGTTTAATTGACCATGCATATTTCTAAGGTTTTCAATTTCATTTCAATTCTAAAAAAAAAAAAAAAAAGAGAGAGAGAGAGACAATCCTGTATTAATGTATTTTCCTGTGCACAATTGTTGTCTTTCATCTGGTCAAATTGATGAATAGCCTGAAATAATAGTAAAATTATGAAGTGGATGGGAAAAATAAAGACCAGAAACAACCTCACAATAACAAACACCTTTCTTAAAACTACAGTTGTTTGGGAAAAAAAAAAAAAAAAAAAAAAGGTAGAGGAAGGAAAAAGGAGATATATGTCTTCATACTATTCCAAAACATCCTCAATATAACAGAAGATTTTGTTAAACTTCCTTTAAACTAAAAAATAAAATAAAATAAAATAAAACAAAACAAAACAAAAACACATCTATCAATCTATCAAAGTATAGTATACCTATATTCTTACTATATAGTAAATCTATATAGTAAAAAATGTCATTTTCTAATGGCATGTTTGTCCATGTCAGCATGTAGATCAGGGTTCCTTGAGTACAGGCAGTGCTTGCTTTCTGGATAATTTAATATGTCACTGAAATGAGTAGATGTGAACAAAGCTGCAATGCTATGATTTTCAATATATTCCAGTTTACAAGGCTATCACAGTTAGGCAACTGCGTAAATTATCCAGCTTGTTCTTTACATGAGTCCACTTATTCAACTATTATTCTGCTTTTGCCATCTAATAATTGATGTTGAGTTTGGATTATATGAACTTCTAAATGCTACCAAAACTCAGATGCATTTCAAGCTATCATTCAAGAATATCAAGCTTATTGGTACACAGTTTAGGAACCTCTGATAAACCACAGGGACTGTTTTACAAAGGTTAGTAAAGCGAAGTTAAAGTATAATTCTGCTGCAGATACTTGACAATGTTTTTCTGTACAGTTGCTTATTGAAAATAGTGAAGTTGGTTCATGTTAACATGAATACACAAAATGTCTATAAGCAGATTGGATTTTTAGAAAGTTTATTTATTTTTCTAAGTTCTATCTATTTTGAAGAAAAAAATGCAAAAGCTTCAGAAGAATGACTGCAGCATTCAAAAGATTTTTAACGAAATTTAGAAGTAATGATGGCATGCTTCTCCATAGTGGACACTGCACTGGATGTATAGTAAATATATTGGTGCATGCTAAACTTGCATGCAAACAGTGTCTTAAATTGACCTGAAAGGTCTTGTCAATATCAAACTAAATGTAGTGTAACATTTTTCTAATAAGAATCAAAGAAGATCTGAATCTGTATCCTGTAGTTAAATATGCAATTGTAATTCTGTTCTAAAAAGTAGACACTACGCTGTTCCATACATTAAAACATTTTTGCATATTCTCTGTGGTTTAAGCAATTTGTATTAGCCATTTTCTCACAGAATTAAGTCCTAAGCCTAGAGAGTATGAAAACAAATTATTGGTGAAGACTTGCTGTAGAGAAAAAGAATTATAAATTATAAAAAAGAAAATAGCAAAAATGATGTATTGTAAAATTCACATTCCACATAATCCACTTATAACAAAGTAATATTTTGCTATTAAGTTACTTTTCAATAATTAAGATCATTATTATGGTGATGCATATCGAATTCTAAGTTCAACAACTTTATTTGGTAGAGTGCAGATTCATTATGCTCTTCAAAGAATGCTTAACTGTAGCATTAGTTTCTTATTTTACGGAGTTTATTAACAATAAGATTATTAACAGAAAAAAAGAATTCAAGTGTGCTTGAAACTTTTTGCTGAGGGTGTGTTATAAATCACAATAAAATTGCTTTTTTTTTGTTAGTGGTACAACAGCATATATCTGATCTTTAGGAACAAGACACAATAGTCTCCTCTTACCATTTGATTGTTAAGTTCCTGTTCTTAGATTATGGATGCCCCATCCCTGGAGAGATTCAAGGCCAGGCTGGATGTGGCTCTAGGCAGCCTGGTCTAGTGGCTGGCAACCCTGCAAATAGCAGGGAGGTTGAAACTCGGTGATCAATATTGTCCTTTTCAACCCAGGGCATTCTATGATTCTGTGTTTTTTTATCTTCTTTGAAATTATTTTATTTCATCATGGTGAATATGCCCGGTCCTCACCAAAACTTTTGACTCAGAGACTAAGTAAGTTGTCAAGGCTGTTGAAAACTGTCAAATTAAGAATTACTTACTTATAGTAATAGATGGTCACATTATATCTCAGAGGATCACTGCCACTTGCTTTAAAAAGTCTTATCTTTAACTCTGAACATATTCACATCTTTATCCATTATCAACCCATACATTTCCATTAACTCTCTTAGAATTTTCCAGGACAGTGAGCAAGGAAATCTGGAACAAAAACTGACAAATTTAGAAAAGTTTATGGAGGAAAAAAAAAAAAAAAAAAGACACCAAAGAAACAACCCCAAATCAATCCATTGATTGAACATAGCCAATAGACTGGAAATATGCAGTGTCTGATGCAAAGACTCAAACGTGAACGATCCAAATCATTTATTACAAGTTCTCACATCACTTATATACCTTCACAAGTTTTCTTTTTCTAGCTTTTCCATTCACCCCTACAACTTTCCCATCCACCTTTACAGAGCACTCTACAAAACACTCTTCAACCATTCACACAGGCGCTTATCCAATCAGAGCTGAGAGACATTCTTTCTTCTTCTAGAGGTGTCCTTGGTTCTCATGCTATTTATCTTGCTCCACAGCTTCTGCTCTGAACAGTTTTTCTTATATTCCCACAGAAATATATTTCTTACAGGAGATTGCATTGTAATATTCTCTGTAATGTAATATTACAAGATTTAGTTCAAATATTTTCAAAGATGTACTTTCTGATTTTCTGAATATCTATCTAAGATATTTAAAGCACACATAGTGTTTTATCAGCATAGACTACTGTAGAGTCAAACTGATTTTGAGATTTAAATTCCTTCAAGTTCAGCTGTTTTATACCAAATAATTTGGTATTTTCTCTTTCTTGTCTTATCTGTTTATATTGACATCTAGTTATACTAGATGTACTCAGGAATTAAGGAAATATGATTTCTATAATTAAAAATGTAAGAGTTATGAAAGGAATGTATTTGCTACTTTGAAGATATTTGTTCAAGGACCTTTTGCAAAGCAACAAGGGATAATGAGAAAGGGAAGTAGTGATAGAAGCTAAATCTGGTCAGTCACACTAATTTATGAGAGCATATGAGAATGTAATCATAGAATCATAGTATCACAAAGGTTAGAAAGACCGTTAAGATCTAGTCCAACCATCAACCTATCACTACCATGCCAGTAAATCATGTCATTCAACGTGACATCTACCCTTTTCCAAAAACCTCCACGGATGGTGACTCCACCAGCCACCTGGGCAGCCTGTTCCAATACTTCACTACCCTGTGGGAATGTTGATTCCAGAAAGGTTATCTGATTGAAGACAATGATCAGCTACAAACCTCTTAGTCTCATTAATTGGTGTGCTATCAAACTATGTGTGCCACTTGCAGGAAGGATTAACCTTGCAGCTGGTAATACTGTGAACTATGGTGGCCCCAGCTGGGAGGATGCAGGAAACTGCAGGGCTGTACAAACCCATAGAGGGTGTGCAGGGGAATGGGGAACAGGAGAAACAAAGACAAGGTGGGTATAAAAGGATGTAAAAGGGCTGGTCACACGTAAAATTGAATTGGTCAGTATGTTTGTGTGGCTAATTCCTGATCACTGCAGTGTCTTATGCTTCCTCAGTAACTCTTTTCTTAACTTCCTGAATATTCAGACCCTCTCCAGTGTGTACGTGTGCTGCAAGAGTGGCATACCAGCATCTAGTGAGGCCTGTGTATGTGGGTCAGGCCAAGGTTATAGGCCCATAGAATATGGTGCCAACTACTGTGGTGCCAAATACTGCAGCAAAGGGCTATTACCTCTCTGGATCTGAATGTGTCCAATAGACTTTGGGTCCAGAATGTCAGCCATTGGAGCACTACGTTGGGTCCCAGCATCTGAACAGGAGCAGTCGTGGGCCACTTTTTTAAGTGTGATTTCTCACCTAAAGCTAACTGGAATATATTAATATTCATAAGTTCTCTTCTGGAAATGTTGTTTCATATACTAAAATGAAGAATCATGATGATGTGTAAGCATACCTTACGATATATAGTGTTGAGTTGGATTACTATAGTTTTTCACTTGCATAAATGTACATCTTTAGCTCCTCAACGTAAACTAGAAAATGATTGTCCTCAAATAATGAACAGTCCTAAATTCTTGAAGCTCTAGACAATTAGTTTCACTGGTATGGTAGAACATAGTCAAGGTCGTGTTTAAAAACAGATTGATGAAACAATGTCAGCAAGAGACACTCTTCTGCCTAAGTGGGAAAGTTCATTAGTATTTGGAGCAACCAAAACAGTAAAGGCTGACAAGATTTAATAACTTCACTATCACCAATTTGGAAGGGATTAGAAATGAAGAACATAAAATTACCCAATTATTCAGAGCTGCCTATTTGTCTGTAAATTGTAGTTTGACAACATAATCAATAATGACTTAAATTATACTTATATGTATATGTCTTTATACAGTAAAGAAGGATTTTCAAAAATCACTCTTTTTGACTTAAATTAAAATTTCTGTTGCTGCGCACTACAGAAGTTTTTCAGATTTTCCTCTTTTTATTTGAGAGATACTTCCTGCTCAAATTTGCTATTTAAAGTACAACATTTCCATATTTCAAACAACATACACTAATTAAGTTTGTATTACATCTTTCTTCAAATGCACTGTATTGGTGTTACTGAAAATATGGCTCCCTTTTTTATGTAACACAATAGGAATATGGAGTGCTTTAAGAATAGAATTGGAAGTAATGTCCCTACTCAGAGAGTCTTACTATCTAAATTAGATAGCAAACATAATGAGAAATGGCAGCAGACCATGGAAGCATTGCAGAAACAAAACTGAAGGAAGAAAACTGAAAGGGTAAATTGCCCTTGGGAATTTTATTTATGAGATGTGGAGTAGTTTTTCATTTTCCCCCTGCATTTTAACATATTTTATGTGTTATTATATATTTTGTTTCTTCTGTTTCTGTAAACATGCAGACGTATCAATTTAGGGGAAAAAAGATCTCACCACATCATCAGACTACTCCTCCCCACTTCCACCTCTAGCAATCTAAGCTATTAGAGTGATGCATTGCAAATGTTTAGACAAATGCAGATAGAGCTACAGCACTTCATGGAAGAGAAAGTATTACACATATCTGGACTTCAAGATAAAAGCTGAAATAAGGCGCAAGAAGAAGAAAGTAAAACTGCCTTAATTTCTAAAGTAGAAATGTATACATGTATGTACATATACACACTAAATAATGCCGTTGTATTTTAAGATTATTTCAGTCATTTTCAGAAATCCTTGTTTTTCAAAATGATTAACTAAATATTTAAAATGAAGATAATGAGATAAAAAAAAGATCAAAGAACATTTAGTTGAACTAGGCATATATATCACCAGAAAAAAGGTGGAAAACATGTAGTTTCTACACAGAATCATAGAATCATATAATAGTTGAAAAGGATCACAATGATCATCTAGTTTCAACACCCTTGCTATGTGCAGGGTTGCCAACCACTAGACCAGGCTGCCCAGAGCCACATCCAGCCTGGCCTTGAATGCCTCCAGGGATGGGGAATCCACAGCCTCTCTGGGCAACATGTTCCTGTGCATCACCACCCTCTGAGTGAAAAACTTCCTCCTAATATCTAACTTAAACCTTCCCTGTCTTAGTTTAAAATCATTCCTCCTTGTCCTATCAATATCCACCCTCATGAACAGCCGTTCTCTCTCCTGTTTATAGACTCCCCTCAAGTACTGGAAGGCCACAATGAGATCTCCCCAGAGCCTTCTCTTCTCCAAGCTAAACAAGCCGAGTTCTCTCAACATTTCTTCATAGGAGACATTTCATATGTCTTATCTACCATACTCATATATAAAACACTTCATAGGAAATCATAAGGAGAGAATTTTAAACATTCCAGAAGTCCAAGGTCATTAACCATTCATACTTTAATAAATATGTCTGGAGAGCCCTTACTTTCATAAGGAACATAGGAAATATTCTCAGAATAAGAATTTAAAAAAGGAAAGATTTTTTTTTTAATTTTCAAGAGGAAATGAGAGAAACTTCATACAAATGAAAATGTTTTTCATCTTGAAATTGATATAGATTAACCTTATACTAATGTAGCAGTAAATTTGTGTATTATATACATAAAACTTCTGATACACTGTCATTAAAAACAATTAAAAAAATACTTCCAATAAAATTTAAAAAAGAAAGAAAATCTTTCCTAATGTTTTCTGCATATGCATATTTCTGTTATATGCATATTCTACATTTTAAACATTGATTTTTTTTTTTTTCTTGATTTCTCATCAGAGAAAAACTGTGTTTCTTCATGGACATTTTACCAAACTTAGAATGACAACATCACAGAGGCATTAGCTCATTAGCTGAAAGAGACAGAATTAACTTTTTTTTTTTTTTTTTTTTTTTTTTTTTTTTTTTTTTTTGTACAAGAGAAGGTGTAGCACTTTGCCAAACATAGATAAGTTTAGTAGCAAAATTGCCTCTTTCTGGTACTTCTTCCAGGTGACTTGCCTACAGCATGCTAGTGAACCCTTCCTGGCTTTTCAGAGGTGGAACAAACGCACCAGGTTTGTTAGTCTACAGTCAGAACAGTTCAGTCTGAAGCTTTGAAGACAGTGGAAAACAAGCTAAACTAGGGAAAAATGAAGAAAATATAGGAAATTTAGGAAGCAGAATGAAATAGTGCTCTAAAGGAAAAAGGAAGTAACATAAAAGAAATAGTAAAAAAAATACCAAAAGTAAGCTCATTTAAGATTTTCTAAATATAAAGTTTGAAATGAGTAATGTTCTGTGAAGAAATATATTTTTCATCTTTTCTCTCCTTGTGGTTTCACCCTGATAGACAGCTAAATTCCACCACACTGCTCTCTCAGTTCCCCTTCTCAAAAGAACTGGGACAGAAAATGCAGAATAAGGGCTTAAAAGTTGAGGAAAGGACAGGGAGATCATAAACCAGTTATGGTCACAGGCAAAAGAGACTCAATGTAGGGAGACTGATAGAGTGTATCAGTTAATTACTATTATTAACAAAGTAGGGCACTGAAAATTAAAGGAAGCAGAAAACACCTTCCCTGAGTGGAGAGAAGCAGAATAGTCCTTTTATGAACTCAACAATGTGTTAATTGCAGTCTTCCTAGTGTTATCTACAGAGTTATCTTTATAATGGTTTACCAAGGTGATTAGTATTTTATAATTTACTTGCTTTTAACAGTAGCAAATCTGCTTCTCACTCCATATTCTTCGAGCCAGCATGGAAGCACATCAGCAAGATAGGGAAAGGCATGTGACTAATAATTCTTCCTTTTTTCCTCTGATATTCTCAAATCCAACGGTGGTTGTCAGGAATTTCTGTTCAGCTTTTAGGCAACCATAAAACCCATCATATTATTTATAGTTTCTTTTGTTTTCATTTTTGTTTTTAATACAATACTTGTTAAAGCTGCCGCACAAGGTAACTAGGACTAAAGCCTGGATTACAGGGAGAACACTGTTCATGCCCAACTTCTAAATCAGGCAGAATAAAACTTGAGGTATTTTTTATATGCAGAAATTGGTCTCCTTTCTGACAAAAACTTTCTCAAAACTATCTTGATTTTCTGCATTAAGTTCAACTTTAAATTTCAATAACATCAATAACGCTTGAATATTATTTTAATATTAAACAGAGCAGATGACTATCATAACTGTTTGCTTGATTTTTAAAAAGAATGAGAGCTATTAAGTTGAATGAAGATCCTTACCAGATTCTTGATATTTCCTCCTCTTCACTGGAATATCTCATAATAATACGAAATAACTGAATGAAATTGTACTGCATTCAATGCATTGACATGACTTTGAACAAGATAAATCCCATTCATTTAAGCCATAAACTGGATGAGTTATTAGTATATTTGGAAGTTCTTTGGATGATAGGATTGAGGTTATTTTCAAGATTATGACATTTAAATTTAGGTGCTTTTCCATTAAGTGGATAAAATTTCCATTAACAGTGGAGATATTGTCAATATAATCACTAGTCACCACAAAATAAATAGCACATAAGAGATACAACTTGTTGAGAAGTACATGGATATGTGAGAGATCTGCACAGGATGTTGTGAAGACCCACATTATTGTGGAATGGCAAGTGGAGACCAGACAGAATCTGATAGGACACTGCAAATACTCTGGGACACCTATGCTGAAGCATTTGGAGAGTCCAGAAAAGAGTCCAGAGAGGTCTTACAGTTGTCAAAGCTGAATTTTAAAATTCATTAAGTGGTTCCTGTGAGACTTATGGGCATTTTTCATCATACAAAATTTTTATTGATCAGCATGACTGGACATCATAAAGGCACAAAACACAACAGAGATGTGAAGATACAGATACACAACACACATTCTTGAACAGTGAATAACAGTAGCTCGTGTTCTGATTCACATCTTCAAAATTTTAAGCTGGATTAATAAGGCTTGGTGTACCTGTTATTTTCAATATTCAGATAGAATAAGATGTGTAGAATAGACTGACATAGTTCTATGATGCAAAGATAGTTTACCAAAGATACCAAACTCTTTCAAAAATATGCCTAAGTTTAAATGCATGCAGGTTCATAAAGCTACTTAAAGAGATAAAAGTAAGAAAAAAATATTAAATCTTCCCAAGTAGATCTTCCATTATTATAGGAGCTTAACGTTTTCTTATCTCATTGGAAAGGCATAAAAAAACAGTATTTAACTCATTCCATCATACATACCCAAGAGTATTTCTCTGATATCAATTAATTAGCTGTCCAGTTTGTTTCTGGGTTGTAGCTTTCTGTCATCTTCATTTTGAAAGAACAAATATACAAACAACAAAAAAAAACCCATAATTTTTTCTATCCTCTCTTTGGGAATCAATTTCCTCTGAAATAAAACCTGCTTGTAAATTTGGATGTTGTCTTGTCCAGGAATTGTTTTCAAAATGCCATGTGGGTATAACTCATTTCCTCAGTCCTGCACAGTTCTCCAGCCCTCTCTGAAATCTTCCTCAAGACATCCCTCCGAATTCTTTTCAGATCAGAGTTTTCCAGAAAATTTTTTAAGTCATTATTATCTCCCCAGCTATTTCCAAGATGTGATCATGCTAAAAATTAAAACTTTCTTTCTGGGTGGTTTTTCCTTTTGTTTGTTTGTTTGTTTCTTTACAGGAGTGCCTTTTTGTAAGACAACACATATACTTGAACAATTTAAATGGTTCTATTATTGATTCATTCTTCTGAAACTTACTCTTTCTTTAGATTTATGTTGTCTTATATTTTGTTCATGTAAGACACAGTATTTTCTTGGCATCCATTGCTTGAGTCCATTGCTAGATTTTTTTATGATATGCCTACATACTAGGATGCTTCTCTGCTTTGTTCTAATTTTATGTCAAAATTCCCAAGATCTGGGAAAGTCCTTTGAGAATCACCAGTATACAAACTGTTTAGGAATGAGGTTTATGTATTTCATATTGTAGACCAGCACACAATAGAAGAAAAACTAATGGTAGTCAGAACAAGTGAAAGCCAAACCATGTTTTGCAGGATGTGTCTTGTCAGACACCATAAAGGATGAACGGTAGCTCAGAATGCAAATCACATCATAGAGTCTTCCCCTCACCCCCCTCACCACCCCTCCTAGTTTTGGAACAATAACATTGCAAAAATGAGAACAGAATTGCATGAGTTTGGGAATTCATGCTGTGAAGAGCATTTATGTTTATACAACTAGTGCTTGGAGACAGAAGGCCATTTGAATTATCAGAATTAGGATTTCTTTAGGGCCTGTTGCAGAAACGTTTCTAAATATCACAGGTTCTTCAAGCACTTTCAGTATATAATTTCCTCATTAAAGGAAAACAAATTTTAAATACCTACATGCAAGGAAGTGTAGGGTTAAAGAAAAAGTGAAGATATCATCTGACAAGCAGCATTCAGAAATAGTAGATTAACTATGGAAATCCAACGTCTGTCTGAGGTACTGTGTAGATCTCTTGGTTGACTGACAGAGTAAGAACTTACAGTACTCTCGCAGTTATTTCACTGAAAGAAAGCACTGCTTGATGCTGGTTTTTTTTAAATGAAAGATAAGAGAAATAACATTTCAGGTGCTAAAGTGCTAATAAATGTTTTAAAATCCTAGATTGCTTCAGAATAAACTCTTAGCAAGGAGCCATCAAGCTATTACAACACTTTTTTTTTTTTTTTTTCAAACATTCATACTATTCTAGTTAAAAAATAAATAGATCAGGTTGTTATTTGATGTAAACTGTTTTAACTCCATTGACTTCATTGTACAGAATAACTGAAGACTTGGTCTGATGTTAGTGTGAAAAAAAGAAAAAGAAAAAGAAAAAGAAAAAGGAAAAAGAAAAAGAAAAAGAAAAAGAAAAAGAAAAAGAAAAAGAAAAAGAAAAAGAAAAAGAAAAAGAAACATATTCTTGATGGCTTCCTTTTTTGTCCAAAATATAACAGATGAATGTGGCAATGAATAACAAAAATATGCATGCATTCTAATTACTTATTACTTATTACTCTATTTTTACTATGCAATTGTGAGTTACATGTTGTTTTTTTCATTGTAATTATAGAACACAACAGATACTCTTACTCTCTAGTGAAACCTCAGCTGCCCACTGACTATACATTTTAAGCGACAGACATTTCATAATAACAGAGCTAACTGTTCAGCCAAATGCTTAGGATGTTCCGTAGAAACTCTTAGACTCAGAGAAAAATAGAATGGTTTAGACTGGAAGGAAGCTTAAAGATCATCTAATTCCAGTGCCCCTGCCACTGGCAGGGACACCATTTCCACCACGTCATATTGCTCAGCACTCCCTTTGAAGTGATCTTGAACATCTCCAGGGATGCGGGATCCACAGTTTCTCTGTGCCACTTGTTTCAGTCCCTCACCGTAACGAATGGTTAGTAAAAATGTCATTGCAAGCTATGTAGCTTCTTCATACTTTTTCCCTCTAATTTCATCTCATTATTTCATTCAATATTTTTCCCAGTGGGTACAAAAACAAGAACAAAAACAAAAACCACAAACACTAGATTGTTGAGTTCAAATAAAAGGGACAGAAGTTTTGTTTCTTGAGCATGTGTAAAAAGGAGATGAGCTTGCAAGGGAAATCTACCTTTCCTTTCAGAATCAGAAGCTGCAGTGAGATTCCTCTGTTGTACACATACATTCATTCAACAAAAAATTAAATACCTTACCTCACATTTTTGGCAGCTATAGGGCTGTACTGGAGCAGCAGAGAAAGAAATGTACTTCTCCTAACCATAGTTTCCTGTAAAGTCTTCTACTAAGAAAATGCTTAACATTTCTTCTGCTCACTGCATGTTTCCTAAGATAGTAAAAATGGTATGTGGAATGCAAAACAGTAGAAAATAGCAATTAGAGATAGCATGTTTATATATGTATGTATATATATATATGTACATATATATATAATAAAAATATAATATGTACTATTATATAATTATATATAATTATATATTATATATAAAATATATATATAATAAAATTAGAGATAGCATGTTTATGTATGTGTATGTATATGTATATACACATACATAAACATGCTATCTCTAATTTTCCTTGGTACTCTTAAAGTATTTGTTTGCTTCCCCCGAATATTTGAGATGGCCATTTCACAGTTCCATATGTTCCCAGCCTAGGAGAACTCATTATGTTAATCTGGTGTAACCTCTTCAAAACAAGACTTAGACTATCCACGTAATCTGTAGGGAACAGTTTATTATTCTGTGCAGTGCTGTGCACTATCATAATAATGTGCATTCACTCATGCAAAATTTATGGCTTCATGCAAAAATTATTGGATGGCAGTTTTCCTTCTGTGATAGTGGATATACCGAATGGCTTAAATGTCAGGTTAGTAATGGTTCTTTCAGATTTGAAAATTGTTGAATCAATCTATTAAAAAAAAAAAAAAAAAAAAAAGCTTGGGGAAAAAAAAAAAAGAAGCTAACAAAACCAACCATCTAACCAACAAAACAACCAAACAACCAAACAACCAATCAGTCAGCTATCACCACCACAAAAAAAAAAAAAAAAAAAAAAAAAAAAAATCAAACCAAACCAAAAAAAACTATCAGGATGCTAAGTAGAAACTGTCTGGTGCACCCATATCAGGTGTGGAACAGAAAGATGCATTCTTGCTCCCAGATTTCAGTGAATCTATTAGCTGTGTCACAACAGCTAATAGGCAATATATGAAACTGTATTGATAACACAGTGCAGTAGGTTTCATTTGGAAGAAAATCTTTATATTTGGACTAGAGGGAACTGCAGTGTTGTAGTAGGTGTTAACGAGAAATCGGGATGTGACGCGATAGGACCTCCCCTGCTCTGTTATGTAAATCGTGATGCATGCTTAAGGGGCATAGATGAAGCACGTAGGATATATAAGTCGCTGTTTAGCTGCAATAAATGCCATTTGCTACATCTTCATATTGGTGTCTGTGTCACAATGGTCCTAGCGAGAGGAGATCGCTAGCCCCTGGCAGACTGGACCTCGAAAATGGGGATGACAAGCAGTGCCCCATGTGAGGATCGTCAGCCCATAGCCCTCCTGATGTCCCCCGAGGTCTGGTGTGTGACCTGAGGTCTGGTGTGTGACCTGATCCTGGCCAGGATGGAATCGGTGATTAAGGTATTGTTGCCGTTGGGTAAGGACTACAGTGGCAAGGATACGCCTTCTAAGAAAGAACTGGCTGCCGTAGTGTTTCGGTTGGAGTGAGAGGGGGTGTGTGAGGACCCCAGGGATATTTTGAATCCCCAGAAGTGGGATGAGATTACTTTGCTGCTTGCAGAGCACATGATGAGCACCCAATCAGGTACAGAACTCAAGGCATGAGGCTTGGTGCTAGGAATATTAAAATCAGAAAGGGAGGAGGGAGAAGCGACGGGGGCTGCTCGACAGCTTCTCGGGCTTGCCCCGCTGGCGGAGGGAGCAGGAGGCGCGGTTATAGCAGCTGGTGGAGACGAGAGGGGTCTGGGTGAGAGTCAACAGAGTGTTAACGCTCTTCGGAATGACGGGCAGGTGGGGAAGGGAGAGAAGGTGGGAGGCGATATACCCTGTAGGTGTTTGGGTGATGTCATTCGACTGACGCCATCTGCTCCAGCCGTGCCCGGTGGAGGGAGACAAGATGGCGACTGCGTTTGACCAACGCCATCTGACCCGACTGCGCCTGATGGAGGGAGATAAGATGGCAACTGCCCACCGCTGTATCCGGACCCATTAATTCGACCACAATGGCCACAATATCCTTTTAAGGAAATGAGAAAGTGCGACCAATCGGGAGTCTCCTCAGCAGATAGTGCCTTATCGTGCAGGCGCTGAGCTGGGGGAGGCAGGGAGGGAATGTGAAACACGGAACCCGATAACGCCTTATCAGGCAAACACAGAGTCGAGGGAAGAGGACAGTGAGGGGGAGGGGGAGGCAGCTCTGTCTTGGGGAACTAAGAAGGGTACATTAACAGATTGGGGAAAGGTCAGATCTAGTCTGATAGATGAAGGAAGATCATTGGAGGTTTTCCCGGTTGTTGTAAACAATGGAGGAAACCCTGAGTGGGTACCTCTAGATCCAAAGGGCATTACCCGCCTGCTAGACTGCATGGAGAAGTGAGGCTTGAACTCACCCCTCACCCTGAACGCCTTAGAGGCCATGACATCTATAGGTCCCCTTCTTCCTCATGACATAACGAATTTGATGCGCATGGTGCTGTCGCCAGTACAGTATACATTATGGCCTCAGAGTGGATGGCAGGATTGCGAGTGGCTGTAGGGGCCGCGGAATCAAGCCCAAACCACCCACTACATGGGTCCTCGCTAATGCGCTTGGCGGGAATGGCCAGGAGAATGGAGACTCCCCAGGAACAAGCAGCTAGGCTCAGACCATGGGAGCTTATAGCGGCTACAGACTCGATGATTCAAGCATTCAAGAGAGTAGCCAAGGGCGTGGAGTCAGTGGACCCCTGGACCAAAGTGACCCAGGGGCCGACGGAATTATTCTCCACCTTTGCAGACAGACTCTTGAAAGCCATACAGGGGTCAGAACTTCCGAAATCAGCCCAAGATCCAGTTATTATGGACTGTCTCCAGCAACAAAGCCAGACAGAGGTCAGGGAACTTCTCTGAACTGCTCCACAACTCGGTACGCCTGGGGAGATGATCAAATATATTCTGGATAAGCAGAAGACAGCATCTTCGACCAACGAAAGGTTAGCGGTGGCCATTGTCGCTGCAGTTGGAGCACAACACCCCAGGGACCGTGCTATGGGTGTGGCCAAACGGGCCACATTAAGGCAAATAGCCTGACCACGTGTGGGGCACAGGGATGATGGGGCCTGATGAGGGAGCCGATAGAACCGATATGTTGGAACTGCGGAGGGCATGGCCACACCGTCTGCCAGTGCCCAAGTAAGGGCGCGCCCAAGAGAGATGGACTGCAGCAGCAGGGAAACAGAAGCGGGAGGGTCCCACAGGCCCAGGGCCCCTCCCCCATTCCTCTGATTGGGCCAACCCCAACTCCTCCCCTCAAGTTCATCACACGCCCACAGTGGCACTAACACTGGATTGTCAGGATCGACCCCTCATCAAGATTATGGTTTCATATCCCGGGGTGGTACCCCGCAGCTATGCAGGCCCACGATCTATACTCATCACCGTGCTAGTAGATTCTGTAGCAGATGTCACAGTTATATTGCATCAGGAATGGCCAGGTGACTGGCCGTTGACTCCATCTAGCGCAGTGGCGGGTGTAGGGGGTTCTCTCCCAGCAGAAAAAGCAATTGTTAACATTTCAGCCACCTTGGAAATAATAGAAAATGCCATCGTTGATGCAATCAGGACATTACAGGGAGAAGTTTCAACTCTTAGCAAGGTGGTATTACAGAATAGGATGGCATTAGACCTCTTAATGGCCAAAGAAGGAGGAGTCTGTGTGGTAATAAATCAAAGCCGCTGTGCCTGCATCGATAAGACTCAAAGGATAGAAACAGATGTTCAGACAATATGGTAACAGACTCTTACTCCATCAAGTGTCCATGCACAATACTTCATTCGGATTCCGGGACTTGTGGGAGAAGCTTACGAGCTGGTTACCTGACCTCACATGGTTGAAGCAACTCTTTATCGTTTGTGTCATTATAATAATTGTACTTATATTAATATGTATCGCTATGCGATGTATGTTATGCTTATGTATGGGTTCTGGAAGGGACTATGAGAGATGGAGAGAACACAAGTTTCAGCAGCAACTGTGGTATTTATAGTCGCCTTGCTTGTAATTATATTATATGTGAGTCTGTCACATGCTGACACGAGTGGCCCGACTCGAATTACCTAAGAACATAGCATATCACCCTCTGTATAACCTACACTAGAGCTATTAGTCGGCAAGCGAATAACACGCTGTAACGGGGCAAGGCTTTACCGAGCATGGGGAGGAGGAGATGTTGTAGTAGGTGTTAACGAGGAATCGGGATGTGACGCGATAGGACCTCCCCTGTTCTGTTATGTAAATCATGACGCATGCTTAAGGGGCGTAGATGAAACACATAGGATATATAAGTCGCTGTTTAGTTACAATGAATGCCATTTGCTACATCCTCATATTGGTGTCTGTGTCACAATGGTCCTATCGAGGGGAGATCGCTAGGCCCCGGCGGACCGGACCTCGAAAATGGGGACGACAAGTGTATCCTGATGTCTCAGTCCAGATGACAAAAAGATATGCTACGGCATTCACTCAACTCAACATTAAGAGACTTGATTTTAAACCAATTCAAATGCATTTCACAACTGTTTTTTCTAATATCTTAATGTTCTTATGGTGCTATATTTCAGCAACACTTAAATTATTCCTGTGTGAAAGTAATTACACAGTAGTTCACACCAAGGATTTCTCTACTTTACTTTAATTGTCCACACCCACCATGAGTATTGAACAAGCAAATAAGCCAAAACTAGTCTTTAACTTCTACATTCAACAATATATCTTTTCAGTACGGGATTATGTCTCCCATTAAAAGCTCCTCACTTCTTAGGAGTGAGCTTATCAGGATAAAAACTATGTAATAAATTTATTCACAAAATGCTTACAAATTAGCTGGTGTAGAATGGAAATAGAAAAACACTAGTCCTTTAATGTAACCCTCTCTTAAATTTATATTCAATCACTCTGTTGCATCTGGCTTTGTTTACCATTTTATTGTTTGTAACAAAATGACTCTATTAGTTATGTGGCTTTGAGTGATATAAAAATGCAGAAATAATGACTTTACATTTCAGGTTTGTGATAAAGTGTGAGTAGCAGTAACTATATATGACATCTGAATTAGCATTATTTTAACTATATATTGTTCTGTGGCACTGCTGCTTAATCATCAGTAAAGTGTACACTGGAATACCACAGAATATTAAAGTGTTTGTAGGCCACCATTTCAGACATCAGTACAGTAATAGAAATAATAATTCAGTATGTACATGAAGTGATACCTATCTCATTAACATGTGTTACATATTACCCTGAAATAGAGATTGTAAGGAGGAGAATAAAAATGCATTCTTATTTTTCCATCTTGAGAAGTTCTGAAAGACAAATGTGAAAACTGTAAAAAACTTTCAATAGAACAACAAAGAAAACAGGTTGTTTTTGTTTGTTTTTCTGTTTTGAATATTAAATTGGCCTTGTCTTGTAAGACTGTCCATAAATTAATTGTAGGCTTCAGTTATTATAACAGTGTACACAATCAAACACACAGCTCCATGGCTATAGGAGGGGCTGAAAACCTCTGTTTTTCTCTTAAAAAAAAATACAAGCATAAAATTTGTTGCTAAAAAGAGAAGTAGATAATGAAAGTCAGTCAATACAGATCAAGCCCTCAAGCCCATAAGGCTGTTATTTTTCTTTATGTTAAGCAAGCAAAAGTTATTGAGGTGTTTTCTGCATGCTGAGCATATACTAGATCTTTTGGAAAGCTTATGCTGATTTTCCTAACTGACAAATAACATTTCTCAAAATACTTCTGAGGACAATATTCCATGCTTTGTTTTCTGAAGAAAATGAGGTTGCAAATGCAAATTCAGAACAAAAACATCCATATACCAGCATTTGTCACTCAGCAGTTAGAATTGATTCAAATATGCTAATACTCTCTAATATTTCCCTACAGAGAAGTAGAAAAATGCTTTAACAAATTACTTCTCCTCCCCCTCCCCCCCCCCCCGCTTTTTCATATTGGAGCTACAGACTATTTTCGCTAGCATAATTTGCTTGTTTTTCTCATTTACAGGAAATGTTATTGCCCAGATTCTCTGCAAGTAAAAAAGAAAAAAAAAAAAAGTAGCAATGTTGAACCCAGTGGGGTGCTGGAAAAAAAAAGCAGCAATATTGAATACGAAAGCCTCCTGAGACCTGGTCCTAAACCAACTGATTCATTATTCGTATTTTTACCTCATTAGCACCTAGTGCTGTGAAGCAGCACTGGTGTTGTGTGTGCAGTTAGCTGCAGGTGTGTACATCTAATTTGTGACAGCAGTTCTCCAGTGAGTTCGGATTCCTGTTGTTTGTAACTGCAATCATGAGCGAGAGAAATTAAATTACAGAAATAGGGATTATAACTGAAAGGAGCACATAAATCTCTATGAAATCTAGAGGGTAGCACAAATGATAAATTCTGAAAATCACTGATATGCAGGGAAGATTATACTAGTTCAATGAAAATAGCAGGGTGCTGTTTTACTGCTGCTAGAGAAACCTCAGAAAAAAAAGCTGACACAGTATCTGTTTTCATTATTGGCAAAGTTAAACTGATATGCATATTGCTAAGGTAATTATTTAAAGCAGTGGTCTATATTCAGACAGGGCTGCTACTTATGGGTTGCTGGCTATTTAGCCACTATTTATATACGGAGCTCCCAATTTCTTGTGAGTTGTAGACTAAGCAAAGGCCCTCTCTGCAAGCCTATAATTACCCCACCTTAAACAAGCCAGTGATCTCTAATGTAGAAATAGCAGGGGTTTCTTTCAGAATCCAGTTTTCCAAAGTTGCACTAAAACAATGTATATCTGATTTCAGATGAAAAAATGAGTTCAAATGAAGGTCCCCATAAGGAGATGTAGTATGCTCTGAAACTGATCCAAACAAATGGCTAACAGCTGTACCTCCTGCTAGGAATTAATGTTTGCGATTATCAGGAGACTATGCTCCTGAGTCATACTATTACATTAGAACAAAAAGTATCTAGACAGGATGAGGGTGGGCTTTAATAGCAAGACAGCTAAGCTGTGATTCTAAATTCATTTTTGACATGTTGGTTAGTAAGTAAAATTTTCTCAGCATTCAAAGAATTTAGGCACCATGAGCTTGTCAAAAGCACTGCAATTCTTTGGTATACACCAGTTGATTACAAAGAAATGGTGATGAACAAACTGTAAATGTATCTTTTGCTGCTTCAATGTAAATAATTATAGTCTCCAGATCTCTAGACCAGAAGTTTTTACAGTGGTTTTCTTTTTTTCCGCCCCTCCCCTCCCCACATACACATTTAGATGTGCTCTCAACTACATGACAGAAGTTGGGGTCCTATTTTTCAGCTATACTGTTTTCTTTGCATAATGAAGATGTACATACAGTATAGCACTCAGGACCTAGCAGTCTGAAAACCATACTTAGGTGCATAAAAATCTTGGTATGTGGGTGAATGGGCAGAGAGACAGAGTGACAGAAACAAAAATAGAAATACACCTACAACTTTGTTAGTATTGTAGCAATTTCAATTTTATTCATGTTCTTGTCTGACACTAGAGCTATTAAATCATCACTGACTTTTCATTGAATTTTCATTGTTAAGTATTTTATGATTATAGAATCATAGAATGATTTGGGTTTGAAGTGACCTTGAAAATCATCTAGTTCCAGCCTCCCTGCCATGCTGCCATAGGCAGAGCTGCCACCCACTAGATCAGGCTGCCAAGGCCCATCCAGCCTGGCCTTCAACACTTTCAGGCATGCACAACTTTTCTGGGCAACCTGTAGCATTATATAATCTGTAAAATTATTGTATCTTCTTACTCTTTTTACTATCTAAAAAAGATTCAATTTCTGTAACTCAACCTGTTTTCTCCTGTATCCTTGAAGCATCTGCCTTTCCTTCTCTTACTTTTGGGATACTACTTCAAATACCATAAATATTCATATAATCATGAAGGAAAAAGTGTTAAAGAAATCTTAAAATATTCTTGAGCTTCAATTTATTCTTAGAAGGCAAACTTGAAATTTCTAGTCAAAATATCTGACATGACAGAACTTTTCTCTAATATTTACCTTAAGTATTAGTCCAGTAGTAATTCTTTATACAAGTCTGTATGCTTAGCTAGCCTCGGTCTTTGATATTTGTGTATTATTTGTATATAACTGATTACAAAGATACATCTAAATCTTTGGGGAAAAAAGTGAATATCTTGCTGAGTTTTTGTTAGGAAGTAGTTAATTTTTGGTGGAATGTAATCTTACCTGCCATTATCTGCCTTTTGCATTTTATACAAAAGATAGTTAGAATACAGAGCATGACTTTTAAAGAAGGAGCAAGCTTACATTAGTAATAAATCATTCAGAGCAGATCCTCTGAATAAAAAAAGTAGGAAATACTTTTTTTGTTGATAACTTAAGTGAAGTTGAGAAAGGCTGTTTTTCTGACATTCCTATTTGCTTCTGTTAATTGCAGTATGCATACATGATCATATTCAACTAAAGTAATTGCAAAGATTTCTATTGATTTCAACAGAAACAAGTCAGTTTAGTAGATCTTTTGTGCTAAGTGAAATTAAACCATTTGAGCAGAACATGGAAAATTCACTGACCAGGATATTACAAATCATAGAGAAATAAGTGGTACATCAGTTTTGAAAGAGAACTGTGAGCATTTTTGTAATAGATGTGAACTATAGACATAGTTAGTATAGACATAAGCTTTTTTATGCCACCAGATTCACATGACAATAATCCACTAATGAAGTATGAGGATGTCATAATCTACCTCAAATCCAGTATTACTGTTCAGATATATAATTTTAATAAAAAATGCAGTTTTCCTATATTTGTAGAAAATTTAAATAAAATATACATTTCTGTTAAAAGTAAGGAGACTAGGTTTAAAATAACAAGAAAATACAAGTCTGTTTTTTTTTTTTCTTTCTAAAATACATTTCAATTATGTTTGTTGGTTGACCAGTAATGATATTGAGTTGGTAAGCATAGATAGATTTATTTCTGTACATTTCTGTTTCTATGCTTTATTATCCCAAAGCATCTGTGATATTAGAACGTAAACTCAGTACTCTTTGAAGTGACTTTCTAAGTACCTATTGTCTTAGGATAGGCTAAATTTCCACGTTGCATGATGTCGCTGTGGTATGTTCATATACAAATTACTGATACTATTATTATTCTATTTGTGTCGTTCAATTTAAGGTAAGATTATGGCATTTTTAAATTTCTATAAAATTTTTATTACCAGTTCTCTGAAACAGAAGAAAATCAATGATGAAACACTCTCCTTCAATTAGCTCTTTATTTTATAGCTTTCATTCTTGCTCATCCAGTATATAATTAATGAAAAAGTAATGATTGTAAAATCCTGTAACATTTTATCGTTTTCTTTTCCTTTATGTTATCTACGGAATAACAGTCCTGTTTGTCTCTTTCCTGTAGACCATCATTCAGAAAGATTAGTCAGTACACAGAACTGCCAACTTTACTGTATAATATTTCATATTGATCTCTAACTGACCTCCTATAATAATTCATAATTCAACTCATAGCATCTGGACAGAGTCCCATGTTCTATGTTTTGTCCTTATATCTCTACCATTTTGTATTTTTTAATATATCTCTCATAAATGAGATCATCTTGATTCCACAAATTAGATTTATTTTCTTCACAACCATTCTTAGGCAAAATACATCTAAGTTACTACCATTTAGTGAATTTTCAAAAATAATTCAGTTCATTTTGTGTTTCTCTTCTTTCACAGTTTGCTATCACTATCTGTCCACAGAATACTCAAATTCTCAGAGCATTTCTTTTTAATCCTGTCACTTCCTTCCTTGAAGACTTCCTGTTCAGATTTCTATGACCAGTCTTAATCCAATTTTCTACTGCAGCAGAATGCTTAAAAAGAACTGCAAAACAAGAGAAGCTTATATACTGAATATATTAATTCAGTGAATTTTTTTACGAGACTTACTAATTTCTTAAGTTTCAACATCAGCTCTTTCCCTTACCATAGGCAGCCTTGTTTTCTCTGTTCTAGTTAGCAACACCTTTATCTTCTTTATATGAACACCTATACATATTCTAGGCATGTATTGGAGAAAGTTTTCCACTGAGAGAATGATCAGGCACTATAAGATTCTCTCCAGGGCAGTGGTCACAGGCAATGCTCACTTTGGCAAATTTGCCAGAGTTCAAGAAATGTTTGGACAGTGCTCTTAGGCATACGGTTTAATTTTTGGACGATTCTGTGTGAAGCCAGGATCCTTGTGTGTCTCTTCTAACTTGTCATGTTCAACAACTATACACATTTATGTATAAACCCACCAGTTAAGGAATCAGAGATTTACCATCATAGGAATGTCAGAGTCTCGAGCCTAACAAGCCAAGATAATTGTAAATTTTATGAAAATAGACTGCTAATAGTGGCTTCTTACATGTTGAGATTAATACTATCTGTATAAAACTCCTTGCCCTTAACACTCATACTTTATATTAGCTGTGAGTTTGCAACTCCATGGATCTGATGCCATACAGTCACCTAGAGGTTTTGGTGGTCCATAGTTATTCAGGGCAAGTTCATCAAACCAGGTATCTCTTTAACAAGACAAGTCAGAACTAAAGTGTCTTTGCTTTTATTTGCTTGCTCTATTTATTTATTTATTTATTTAGCCATTCATTTTATTTGTGTTTTTGCAAAACAGCTCACCTGATTGCAGTTCTCCATGTTTGTCTTGTTCATTGTTCTTCATCGTAGAAATTCTGGGTTGATACTAGATTTATTTACATATTTTCTCAAGGATCCTAAGTACTTCAGCAATGAGTTTGTTTGCCACTTTCATCAGCATATACCTATGCAAAATTATGTCGTATTTTTATACTGTTGGGCAGCTAAACACCATAACCACTCTCCTCCAGCTTCTCAGAGTAAAAGAGGGAAATAATATGATGAAAAAGGGCTCAAAGATTGAGATAAGGACAGGGAGATCAACTATCATGTTCTGTCATTAGCAAAACAAACTCGATTTAGGGA
This sequence comes from Meleagris gallopavo, assembly GCF_905368555.1. Taxonomy (NCBI): domain Eukaryota; kingdom Metazoa; phylum Chordata; class Aves; order Galliformes; family Phasianidae; genus Meleagris; species Meleagris gallopavo. The sequence continues at coordinate 149,870,384 of NC_139404.1, read as the reverse complement.
AATTAATATACTGTATTCTCCGTTACTAACATATTGGAGCAGTGAGAAACTAAAAGCAAACTAAAATCACACCCTCCCCACCCAATCCACTTTCTTCTATTTTCTCCCCGCAGGTGGTATAGAGAAATGAAGAATGGGAGATGCAATCAGTCCATAATGCTTCATCTCTGCCATTCCTTCATGGTCACTCTGCCACTGCTCCAGGATGGGGTCCCTCATCAGTGCTGTCCTTCCCAAACTGATCCTATGTGTTCTTCCCACAGGCTTCAATTGTCCAAGCACTGCTTCAACATAGCTCTGTACCATGGGGCCCACACTTCAGGAGCTGCTCCACATAGGTCCCCACAGGCAACAGCTCCTCCTGCCCCACTGGATGTTCCTCTCCATGGGCTGCAGCTCCAGCCTGCAGCTGCTTCTGCAGGGGCTCTCCATGAGCTGTACTTCCCTCAGGACTCATCCACTACTGCCCTGTGGGCTCCTCAATGGTTACATGTGGTAATCTGCTCCATCTGGTGCCCATGGGCTGCAGAGTTCTCTGTAGGCCTCTCCCGGACTGCAGGGACTTCTGCTTTGCACCTGGCGCACCTCCTGCCCTCCTTCTGCACTGACCTGGGTGCTGGCAGGGCTGTTTATCTCACACTTTCTTACTCCTCTTTCTCAGCTGCTGTTGTGCAGCATGAAAAATATGAAAAATCCTGTTTGTTTTTATTATGGTGAGGAAAAAAAAAAAAAAAAGAGGACATAAAGGAGAGAAAAAGAAAGAGATGCATCTTATCTAATATTTTTATTTGCAAATGACACAAAACTGGGAGAAGTGATTGATAAACTAGATGATGGCAGTGCAATTCAGAGGTACCTTGACATTTCAAAACTGTGCTGGCAGATGTCTCCTGAAGTTCTTAATAGGAAAATTCTATTTCATGCATCTGGATATGTAGGAAATAACTCCATGCACCAAGACAATCTGGGGGCCTACCTGCTGGATAGCAATCTAACATAAAAGGTAGTGAGATGATTATGAGCCAGCAGTGCACCCCTGCACTGAAGGAGGCCAATAGCTTCTTAGGCTGTTTTATAAAACACAGATATATATTTCTTTTTGGGTCCTGATATAAGTCCTCTTCTGTTAAAAATTTGTCCTTTCTTATACATTCTATACATTTATGTCCTGACCAATATTCTCTATTCCACTCTCATCCCACTGTATTTACTGATCTCATCAACAGTGTCAACATTCCCTTTCCATATATATAATATATATGTATATATATATATATATATATAATTATTATTATTTTTTCTGTGCTGTATACAGTTTAATAAAAGCTACTCATTCATTTCTTCCATCTGCCAGTTTGGTTACTCACACCTTTAGAAAGTTGTCTCACCAGCTGTTTTTCTTCAGTATATGTGTATATATATATATTTACAGTTTTCTGCACATTGTGCTATAGCTCTCATTAAATTACTTTATTTCCACTTTTTTTTTTTTTCTGTCAAGAATGTTTGTGATTTGTGTTTGTAATTGGGATGGATAACTCATGATATTTGATAAATGAAGTGGTTCCTGTGGCCTGCAGTTTTTATTCTGTATGTTTAGATCTGTTCATTCTAAGATGGGCATAGTTTTTAGTACAGAGACTGGAGACTTCATATCAGATATGTCAGGTAGAGGTTACTAAATAATTTACCTAGTAATACTTTGGCAAGTGCTTTAATTTCATAGCTATGTAGGTCAACTTGAGTAAACACCACCAGGACTTGAGAAAATTTAATCTCAGACAGTGCAAGGAAAAGCTATTTCCCTATCATTATAAACCACATGATATGTGAATACACGAGTATTTGAATAGTTTTTTTTTTCTTTCCTCCAACTCCTTGGCATATAACAGAGTATCAAAAATAGATTTTGATAAATACTTATATGCCAAAACTGTATATCTCTGAGATACCAAAATTTTCATTAGCTTGACTGTAACATAATGAAAAATCTTAGGTGAACACAAAAGAAGTACTGGAAATTATTTCTTTTTTCATTACAAAGCTTTTTATTTTATTTTATTATTTTATTTTAAAGTTTACTGAAGGTGACAAGAAAGACAAAATTAAAGTGTCAAAAATTCTGAAAGGAGAAACAGATTTATAATATTTTATATATATATATATATATATATATTCCAGAACAGTGTGGGTCAAAATAAGAATTTATTGCTATAAGTATCTGAATGCTTCTTTTTGGCTAATTATGCTAACAAAGGTTGGACTGGGAACTGTATCAAAGTAGCAGCATGCCTCATACCTTAGCCATTAGCAGTTGAAAAATAAATATAAGAATATGTGGTATTCTTTTGCAACACTGAAAGTCTACATTGACTTTCACCAAGGAAAAAAAAAAGAAACGCTATATTGCACAGTTTTTCACGCATAAATTCTGGGGAATTACCTTGGTGTTTAATTTTCCTACATTAATCTAAACATCTTTACTGTTCAAAATTTTTTGAATTATTAATTCAAAGCTTATTGCATTTTGTGATAAGTAAGTGGAGTAGTTTTGCAGGCTAGGATTTAAAAGATAATTAAAAAATTTCCCAATGAAAAAGGTACTAATAAATAAGTAACTCACGAGGACACATTTCATAAGAGAGAAATGATTATGGACAAGGATAAAGTGGTACTTCTAAGTTTTCTTATGTTTTTCTATTCTAAATAGGCTGTTAAGATTCTTACAAGTTCCTAATTTCTTAATTGTTTTAATGATTTTGGAGGGCTGATGACAAGCTTAACATATAATATCTGGTTGTCTACCTGATTATCTGCTGTTGTAGTTATCAATGTTGTTAAAATATTGGAAAAGACTCATCCATTATGAATAGGATAGAAATGGAAAAGCTTTCTAGAACTTCTGACAGAAATATAATGCTATGGGAACACTTTTACTGCTTGAGACAACCATCTACACGCAATCTATCATTTTTAATATACTCAGAGCAGGGATGTAAAACAGACCCAGTAGTATCACTTTCTTTGCGATTAAAAATATATATATATTGGTTAAATACATCTAAGAAAGTCATCTATACTTAATTCCTCTTTGAGCTTAAGCTCAAAAGTCCTCCAGCTGGGAAGAGTGTTACAACTGTTGGGTCCAGTTTCCTTCTTTTCTTTTAGTGCCACATTTCTTACCATTATTTGTGTCAGTCAGAAGACCACAGGAAAATTCAGGTGGGAAGAAAATGCCGGAAGTTTGTAGTCCAACCCTCTGCAAAAATGGGCAGCTTTGAGATCAGAACAAGTTGTTTTGAACTAGATCTTGAAAATCTCCAAGGATGGAGAAGAACAGCCTGTATGGGTAACTTGACCATTTGTTCTCAAGTCCTCCAGCTCCTGCCTGTCGGCCTTTTCTCACAGTGCAAGCATGCTAGTCCTGATCATCCTGATGACCTTCTGCTGAAGGTGCCTCAGTTTGCTGATGTCTTTACTTTACCAGTCAGCACTGAACTGGATGCAGTAGTATTGGTATATTTGAATAAGTGCTGATTAAAGGGGAGGATATTCATTTACCTGAACCTGCTGCTTGTGATCGTGTGTCACAACCCAAGATACAGTTGATAATCTCTGCTGTCAGGGCACACTGCTAACTTGAATTTGCTGTCCCTAGGGTCTTCTCCCCAAAGCTGCTCACCAACCCATCAATTTATATCACTCCTTGGGAGTCTTTAGCAAGACTTTGTGTTTTACTTTGTTGTATTTTCTGAGGTTACTAGCAGCTTATTCTGCTATTTTGCAGCCTTCCCTATGTACTCTCTGTTCACCACACTTGATCATAATTTGCAAGTATGATGAGAATGAACTCTATTGTTTCCTCCAGACCCTGAACAACATTTTAAAACAAGATACACTGATGTCTTTAGAAATCCACTGCTGTAGTTATGTGTTAATTTTCTAATATGTTTAGTAAATAGGTGAAGCTATTTTGTTTAGGGAGAAATAAGTATAGCTTATGAATATTCACATAAATTGTAAAAGAAAATTCATAATGTAATATCATGAATCATAGCATTTTGATTTTAAGCGTGAAGATTTAAGTAGTTTAATTCAAACTAAGAAAGATATGGAAAATATGCTGAGAATACCTAAGAGATATTCACGACGAAATGATGCATCATTCAGGTAATTCAGAATTAAAGCAAAAATATTTGAGGTAGACATCTAGAAAAACACCTTTGGTCATTTTTAAATATTCTTCACACAATATGCAGTTGTTATTACTTCCAGGTCTTGTGGACAATAAGCACTGATGAAATTGAGATTATTTTTAAGAAGAACAGTTTACAGAAGATAAACTTAAATAAAATAGTGCTACAGTTTAATCCAAGAGTTGACTTGTATTTCTCCTACTTGCAATCCTTCCATTCTGGAACTGGCAGCCTGAGCTCCTCAGGTATGTAATCATCTCTCACCAGGAGAACTCAGTGGGTTGGTAATAGAAAATTAAATCATAATGATTTTGGAGAAGTTCTTTTTTTATTTTATTCTATTTTCTTTTTTTTTTTTTTTTTCAAATGGGTATTACGCTTCATTGGATAATTTTTATTTATATCTGACATTTGAGGAACTGTAAGTCACTCTTCAAATAGCTTTATTGATGTAGTAAATGCCAATCAAAATATTCTTACTATATCCTGCTTTCCCTAAATTACAGAGATGTGAAAACTGTCTGAATAGGCTTAAGTCGGACACAAAGCCCCCAAATCATTAAGATATTCTGAATTTAAAATGTAATATAATTAAAAATATCTCCTGTGTAAGTTAGAAAATACATTTTTTCATATAGAAAATAAATGTTGATTTATGTTAATGAATGTTATATAAATATTCAGTAAGACTGTACACTGGCAAGAGTTTTTCAAAGTCATTTTGAATTTTTGAATGCCTTTCATATTAAAAGCAACAACAACAAAAAATCTTAAGAAGTTTTTCTCTTACTATATATTCGCTAATAAGAATAAACTCTATCTTAAAATTCTGAAACAAGCTACCATATTGAAATAATATTTTGCATGCTGAAATAAAGAGAAATTGATGACTATAGAACTCAATCATTTGTTTAAAATAAAAGAATCAAAGAATGTTTGGGGTTGGAATGGACTTCTGGAGTTCATCTGGTCCTCATCCCCCTGCTCAATCAGGGACACCCAGCGCAAGTTGCCCAGAAACATGTCCAGGTGGAAAATTTTCCATTATATATGTACAATAATTTTATAAAGTTTGAGTTTTATATTTCAAAGAATGAAAATTTTCTACTACAAAGAAAAAGAGCTTTTAAAGATATTTCCAGATATTCTATTCACATCTTAAATACTACTATATTAAAAAATATATTTTCCCAAAGCCAGTGCTTAAAATATGCTTTATATTTTATTTATTTGATTTTCAAGCTAATTGTAACGCATTAAAAGACAACACTTGGTGATCTAGAAGCTAGAGAACATCATCTTAACTAAGTTATCTACATACATACATCGTGTTACATGTGACCCTGTAGTGTGTCCTACTGCCTCCAGTTCCTCTTTCAGGAGTGTATAGGCACCTCACTGGTCCTATGTCTTATCTGCCAGTCCCAAGCAGATACCAGATATATGCTGAGGAATTTTAAGTGACACTGGATGTCAGTCTCAAGTCAGTTAAATGCATTCTTAGTTATCTAAAGTCCCATTTGTTGAGAGTTGATGCATCAAAAGTAGGTATGCAGTGAAATTTGGTGCAGTATCCAAGATACCAGCCTAGAACTGACAGATAAGACCTGCAAAAACTGGAACCTTTCTGAAGACAAAGCTAGATAGGGCTTTTCTTATAACACTAAATAGCTGTGTTTAGGCAACTGAGTAAGCTTCTTACACCATATAAAACCCAATTTGTTTATATGAAACCCCTGTTAAACATTATTGTTATCTCCAGGATAAATGTTGTAATTATGTTGTTTTGCTGTCTATATAAAACAAATTGTATAAATGAACAATGATAGTATTTTTGTACCAGCTACGTTTGACGTTTCTAAATGTGAACTTAAGAGCTATGCCCTTGATCTGATGACTGTTAAAAGACACTAAGCAAAATGTCACCGAAATGATTGTGTTAACTTTTTCTTTGGTGATTTCCTAACAATCTCATTGCATCAAATATTCTAACTCTGTAAATGCATTAGTTCGAGAGTATGCCTGCATTCACCTTCTCTGCATATACTGTATTTTTTCTGCTCAACTGGCAATCTCTGACTGGGAGAAAAAATACCTTTTTCTGCACAAGTATATTTGATTTATTTTTGATACAACAAGTGAAGATGGACTGCCCATTGAGAAGATCAAGGTTCAGCAGGAGATTGATTTTTCATAAAAGAGTACAGAGAAAAACAAAGAAATATAGGTAGTTTAGCTGTGTCTGAGTCTGTATTTCTCAGTCAGTTAGGAAACCAATCTAATCTGAACCAAGTTTCTCCATTTAATCCAGACACTGATTTCTTGCCATAAATTTAACCAATCTCAAATGCAGAACAGGAATTGATGCTGATTAGTAGCACAAGGGCTTTAAGCCATGAGTTATTCTGCATTTATTACAAAATATTTAGAGGTCTTTTTCTTCCCCAAGAAGGCATTGTGATTTTGATTTGTATTACTTTTGTTTTCTTTCTGACTTGCTTTTTCCAACGATTTTCATGATTATTGTGATAGTCTTCTCTATTGGTCAGTCAAGGCCTGCTTAATATATTACCTTTTAAACACTGCTGTTAATGGCAATACTATTTTGAATATGACAAAGCTGTATTAAATGGTAGAAAGTAGAACATGTTTTTACTGGATAAATATGTGGCAGGCTGCGTTTTAATGGTGTTATCAAAAGGGTATGACAATGTTTTGGAGTAAAAAAAGTTGAACATGTGTTTTGTTTTGTTTCATGAGAGAACTCAAGTTGGTCACTTAATAATGTCTTTGCATAATTTTAGGATCCCCATAACAAGCAAAACCAATCACTTTATTTTTATTTTTTTTATTATTATTTTTTTAATTTTTTTGTGTGAATCAGATATGATAAATGAAATGCCTTAAGTACTCTAAGGTTCATTGTCAATAGCAACAGGAAATTTCAAGTGAAGTACCAGGATGCTATAAAATATTATTTTTTTACAGGCATATTTATTTTACAGGTTATATACTGATTTTAAACTTTTCTTATAAGCTTTTGTTTCACCAAAACAAACAAACAAACAAACAAACAAACAATTGATTTTTTCAGTTAGAATGTGTATCCCTCAGTGTTTTTCTTTCATTCTCCTGTAATGGAGCAGGAAAATTTAACTTTGAACAGAAAGCAGCACTGCCCTTTCCCTTCTGCAGCCTGAATGACATTTGTCAGATACAGCTAGTTAGCCCAGGGACCACCTGGGACTGGCACATGGGGTCTGCAAACAAGGCAGGCTTTGTGCCTCAGTGGATATACTCAGGCCTCTGCCAGCTGTTGAGTTCATACTTTAACGCCACAGGGACAGTTGTTCTGACAAGGAGTAGCACTTGCACCATTGCATTGCACACCAAGGCACCTCTATCAGACAACTTTTCTGGCTGTATGGTAGATTTAATGGAAAATTAGAAGTAGTGATTGTCATTGCAGAAACTGTGCAAAGTGGAAAGAAGACCTAGGCCATTTTATAATTAACAGTTTGAAGCTAGAAGGTAAAAGTTACTTGAAATGAGCAGTATTGCCTCTACTGTAGGACTAGAGAACATTTGCTTGCCGTTACTCCAATTGCTTTGCTTATTCTACTTCCACTTAATGCATTCCAATGCATTTAAAAAATCTAATGAATTCTTCCTCTCAGCTCTTGAGATAAATACTCTTTAAATTGTAAGCTCTTCAGGACAGAGACCATGTCATTTAATGTATGTGATTGTGGAGTTTTAAACATTATGAACCCCCTTTGAAACTTATGACTTTAGTAAGTAATGATAATGCTGCCTAAATGCTTAAAATTGAGCTTTACTGGAAAGGTATTTTTGCAAAGAAAATGACAGGTGGAACTTCTGATGAATAACACCAACACAAAAAAGCATCAGAATAATTGTATTAGCTAAGTTCTGCTGGCGCCTGTGTTATGAAATGAAGTCAGTGCCTGCTATGGACAGATAAATCAAGTATTGCTTCATAAAATGCAGCTAGACTTATTCAGTCATATTATCCATAAAAGTGTTATTCCCATCATGGCCATTTTGAACAGCACATTCAATGAATAAATAAATACACAATATGCTAATGTAATTTTTGGATGATTTAGTAATGGCATGCAAAATATGCTCAGTTGCTGTTGTACTAGGCAGCGGAGCACTTTATTCATTCCAGAAAGCTATGATTTTTCAGTATTTATATTTCACTTATACAAGGTCAAAAGAAGACTCTTACAAGAATTGTTTCTTCCTTGTCTGCTTTTTGAACTCAATACCCAGATGTAGAAAACTTGTTTGTCCATCATTTATCTGAAACCATGCTGCAAGTACAATAGGATCACCTCTTATTTTAGGATACAGAAAGGTTTTGGTCACATTAAAAATACGTGAACCTATACTAAGCGCTTCCCAGCTCATGGTTTTCACTAACCAAAGCAAATACCCTGATATATGATAGACGCAGATTTCATATCTACTTGTTATCCTTTGGGTCTAGAATACTCTTAGTAATACAGCAGTAAAGATAACAGGCCCAACGTGGTGTGAAGCATTGATCATACTTAGCTAGAATGAAAAGATGTGTACGTGAAGAGAGAATCATCATATTTTCCCTATTTATATTTAAAAATGCAAATTAAAGTCATGAAGAGATTGTATAAGTTTCAAGTGTGATGCATAAATGTAGGTGCCAGTACGAAAACTAGATATCTATCACTGTAAGGGTCAATGAAGCTTGAGCTGTTTAGCATTAAGATAGCTGAGATCTTGAAGATATGTGGATGCAGCTAACAGATGTGTAACATGCCAAAACCCTTCTATAATACTGAGGGCAGTCAGTGACATCCCGGGTGACACAGAACATCCATGCTGAAGCAACTGAATCAAACTTATAATGATTATAAAACTCTCATTTAAAGAAACATTTATATTTACAAATGTGTTTAGATACATTTTAGAGCTGGAAATTTTGGTTTTAAATACATAACATGCCTTCTTTTCTTGAATAAGTGGCTGTGTGGTAAGCTGATTTATATTTTCATCAGTTCATATTTCCTCTTTGTTTCTTGGGTGAATAATTAGATCATAAACAAAAAGCTTATACTGAGATTGAACACAGATACATATCTTACCCGTTCCATTATTCCTCTTAAGGAAAACACTTATTCCATTTTTTTTTTTAATAAACATTCATGCATGTGGCAGAGGGGTTGGAGATTCATGATCCTTGATGTCCCTTCCAACTCTGGCCATTCTGGCCATTCTTTGATTCTGTGACTAGATGTTTATTTGTGTGTGTGTGTGTGTGTCATCTATTGTGTATACACACATTTTTGTCTTTCTGTTGGTAGGATGTTTTCCAAGAAGTAATTTATTTTCAGGTATATTCATACAGATGTGAAGTGATTCCCTCTGTGGAGCTCAGGATAAGTGTTAATTGTTTGACTCCTGCTTCAAAATGTATGGTAATCACAAGGAAATCTCATACATATTCAGGAAAGAGAAAAAAAAAGACATATTTGTCTGTCATTATTCATAGGTAATTTTAGTGCAATTAAAGCAAAAAAAAGTAGAATATTCTCAAAAAATAACCAAAATAAACAAACAAAAAACCAAATTCCCTAATTTATGTACAAATGGATATAATTTTAATAACTTCATATTTCCATATTGAAAATCTTCCATGACTTTTAGTTCAATACAGTCAGTATTTGTGTTTATACTATTTATTCCTGGCTGCCCTATATCCACCAATATATACTTACAAACCATGTAGAACCATAGAAATAAACCATATAATATATGCATACATAATGCCTACAATGGCCAGAAAAGAAACCTAAGGACATAAAAAACACTAAATGTCTGCTTTCCGATATCGAAATTCTATCCCAAGAACGTGCAACAAAAATACTGTTAACTAAATCTCTTTCAAATCTCCTTCTGTCTTTCAAATATCAAAATAGCTTGATCTTTTGAGATTTTATTTTGGATGCAATTGCATTTGAGTAGACTGTTTTGTTAACAGTAAGAAAGATTCTGGTTTCTTTATTTTTACAATATAGCATAAATTGTTGACATCAAATTCTTTAGTATTGCATACGAATGTATATTTTCAGACAATCACATCATATGCCTTTTTGCCATAAAGTAAGTGTTTCACTTGGAGGATTAAACTGTAAAGAAAATAATTTGTTTTAAGGAATTATTAACATTGCAATACATGCTTGGTGTTTCACTTTTTAAAGGAAAGTTTTTTTTTCTATGTAAAAATTACCATTGGAACTGGTGAACTTTGTATCAAGCACTTGTAATTTAAGGTGAAAAGTCTTACAGCTGATGTTTGCCACAGCTGACAGTGCAAAGAGCACTTTCAATATCATGTGTTGTTTATATATCCATGTGAAAACTGTCAAGTGTTTCTGACACAGCTGTGAGGAAAGGTTCATAATTTTTCAGTACTACTTAGGTCTGCTTATAGTGCTTGTTCCTCACAGCAAGACGTGACACATAGCATGTCATGATGGCCAAATCTGCTTGTCTTTCCAATATATTCCTATAACAGTAACACCTACTGGCTGAGAAGAGATTATTGATTGATTATTATTACTTCTGCTGCTACTCAGTTCTGTTAAAAGTGGGTTATTTCTTGACATTTAAGAAGGAATCAGTGTCTCTTTATTCCTCTCACACTCTCTCTCCTTACTTCTACTCACTGTACACTTTCTTTTTGGGTTGAGTTTGGCCAGGAGCAACTTGTTCATCCATGCTGGACTCTTGGCATTTTTGCCTGACTTCCTATTTGTTAGGAAGGACCACTCTTGACCTTGGAAGAAGTGATCCTTGAATATAAACCAGCTCTTTTTTGGGTCCCTGAAGGCTGCACAGACTGCTGCATCTGTTAGCTGATTCTTAGTTGTGTTCTCAGAAGTTTTCTTTCACCTTGGTATTTCTTTTCCCTTGTTTACATTTGCAGCTACAGGATCTCTACTTTAATATTTTTCTGTCAAGGCTGACAGGCTTTGGAAAAAATCTAGAACAAATAAATTAATTCCTTAGATACCCTTAATAGACCAAGAGCTGAGTCTGAAAATAAAGAATGTTTTGATGGGAATGCAAGGAAAAAGAGAGCATTGAATAGAAGAATCCAGCGGAGGATGTACTTGTGCAGATAACAGTCAGCTACTCTCTTTAGCTGATAAATCATTCTGAGAGGGAAGCTTTTCTTTCTGCAATTTGACTCTCGTTTAGTATCTGCAAAATGTTGATATACATGAATACCCATTGCTGATTTACACAAAGTGTTTTTTTTTGGTGCAATCTTGAACTGCTGCTACTTTTCACAGTATGCTCTTTATCTGCAAACGTTCCTTATGCATCACCAGAAGATTCACTTCCCTCTATGCTTGTCAAGCTTAGGACTGACTTCCATGTGCCTCACTTGGACATAGTATTTCATCTTACCAGTGCATCTATGTAGAAGTATTTCCAGGGTTCATTCAGATCTGTCATTTACCTGTGAAATTTATTAGGCTAATCTTTTGAAGTCTGAAGGTAGGTCAGTGCAGTGGTAAGAGAAATGTTAAGACTCAGAGTCCTCTGTTCTAACATTCCAGAAGCCAGTTTTATGAGGTGTGAAGTTTCTTTGGAAATAATTTTTCCGAATATCTAAAAAAATACAGAACATCACAAGAAGTACTGCTTTCTGCAATGAATTCAAGGTAATTTCTTTGATTTGTCCCTGAAATTTACTTTACATCTTTATTACATAATGCAATAAACAAACAACTAAGTTCATATGTGCCTATAAAATTCTGAAAGTAATAGCTCTGAATAACTGTGTTGCAAACACGACCGCAAAAAATATGAAAAATATAAAAAAATATGAACTCACACAGCACAAGTGTTACTCTTGCCTTTAAAACAGTGTTGCTTAGATGCAACAGCAATAAGCACCATGTAAAAATTTATGTGGGATGGAACTGGAATATTCTGAGGTGGAGTGCAGTCATTTTTTAGAAATGTAAAAGAAAGAACATGCTCCACTTACCTTCCAGTATCACCCTCAGAATGCAGCTGAAATAGAGTTTGAATGACATACAAAAAAAGTGCTTGGTGTCCTTCTAGTAGACTAAATTTCACCCATGATAAATCACTTCCTTCATAGAGAAGTCACTCATAAATCCTTCATAGCTTTTCCACTTCTAAATTGAAGTGCCTCTAACTCACAACTAGCAAATCATAATCAAATCATATGCTTCCACAAACAAACAAAACACCAAACATTTTCACTCAGCTATTTTCCACTTTATTTTATGGCTGTAAAGAAAAGCATACAATATTGTCATGACTACCATGTCTATTTAATATATATATTTTGTATTCCAATGTTGATTTTCATTGCTTTCTTTTCTTTTTTCTCCTACTTCTGTTGAAAAATTGAAAAAAAAAAAAAAAAAAAAAAACAGAACAGAACAAAACAAAACGAACAAAAACACCCAAAAACCTGAGAGAAGAAAAACAAGAAAATAAATCATCTATAGTTTCGGTTCTGGAGATTTTGAAAACCTTGACAAGTGATATGAAATATCACAATGATATGAAGTATATTAAAGTGTCATGCTAAAAATAGCACAAGGAATAAAATTCAACAGGGAATAGGACTATTCATTCATGAAAAAGAAAATTAAGGATCATGCACAAAAATGATTGTTCAAAATATTTTCTTGATGATTTATGCATGACTAAATTCTGTACTTAATTTTCTCACTCATTTTTGCACTTATTAGTTCTAGCTAATGGAAGTGTTTATAAACAGAACTAGAAACCTTTAAAGGACTAATTGAACCTTAAATTATTGAACTGTTTTCAATAACATAATCAGATTTAAAGTATGTAAATAGATTTGCAATTTTTGAAGCACTATTCAAATACCATCTCAAATCACCATCTTGAATATTTTCATGGAATCACAGAATCATCTAGGCTGAAGAAGACCTTCAGGATCATTAAGTCAAAGCTTCAGCCTGATCTACCAAATCCCATTACTAAACCACATCCCTTAGCATCACATTCATATCTCTTAAATACCTTCTAGGACGGGGACTCTAACAGGTCCCTAGGAATCCCATTCCAACGCTTAACTTCTCTCTCTATGAAGCAGTTTCTTCTAATATTAAATCTACACCTCCCTTGGCACAACTTGAAATCATTTTCTCTTATCAGTTATCACCTGAGAAAAGAATCCGATATCCTCCTTGCTGCAATTTTCTTTCCAGTAGTGGTGGAGAGTGATGAGGTGTCCTCTCAACCCCCTCTTTTCCAGACTGAAAGACTACAATTCCCTCAGCTGCTTCTCATGTCTTTTTTTTTTTTTCTTTTTTTTTTTTTCCCCCCTCATCTTTTCTAGTCTCTTCATCAGCTTTTTTAGTATTTACTGCACATGCTCAAGAAAGTCAATGTCCTCCTAGTAGTAAGGGGCCTAAAACTGAACACAATATATGAGGCACAGTCACACCTGTGCTGAGTACAATGAGACAATCACCTCCCTAAACCAGCTGGCCACATTATTTCTGAAGAAGGCTAGGCTTCCATTGTCCTTCTTAACTACCTTGTTACACTGCTGGCTAAGGTTCGTATCTATCCCTCAGTTTAAACATAAAATAAATGTAATAGGTACCCTTACAACTGCTAAGATATCAAAATCCTATTTCATTTTCAAAATAACCATATAACGAAGAATAAAGTGGTATTTGGAGGGGGGGATTACATTTAACCAAATGTTTTTCAAGGTTTTTATAGGAAGATTACCTGTAATATGATCTACCCTGGTGGCAGCTGTGACTATCTCTTGTCTTATTCTTTATTCAAAGATCTATAGAGTTATTCTTAATATTCATCTTTGCTTGGATCTCTTTGGAATTTTCTTCTATTTCCATTTTGTCTTTAACTGCTTTTTTAACTAATATTATTTCTATTCCTAGTAAAAATAATAAAAAAGTAATAAATCTGAGCAGCTGGAATAAGATATATCTAAATTATTTGTAATCTTGCAGAAGATATTCACCACTTAGTGACTCCACAAAGAGCTACCCACTGTTGTTTTAAACTCTCATGGTACAAGGTTTGTCCCACATAATGTCTGGAATATCTAATGAGAACAGACTCCTATTTTTAGGCAACAAAACAACAAAATCCCACCTTTAAATCTGCGTGAGTTGAACCCTATCAAGATGTTGGTTTAAGTTTGCCTTCAACAGCACCCTAGAGTAAAAAAAAAAAAAAAAAAAAAAGAGCATTTTTTCACAGTCTATGGAAAGAGATGGAGAACATCCAGAGAGAGTTCTAACATGTGGACAATAATCTTTTGAGCCCTCTGCTGCCTTTGAAATATTTTGCTTCAACTATTTTCAGCACTAGGCAAAAGAATGCCCTCAATAATTTTCCTTGGGTTGTTGGTAAGCCAAACAATAATTCTGTCATTTCAGTTTTTGATGTTGTTTAACATTCATCAACTCTCTTCATATAAATAAAAATTACTTCTCCAATATTTTTGTGTACGATTATATAGAAATACAATGTCATGGTTTTATGATTTTTGGTTATCAGTATTCCACATCATAACATCATGTAATGCACAGGGGGTTTGACTGTTGATGCTCAAGTTCCGGCCGCCTGTCCGAAGGAGAAGAAGAGCTACATTTCCCCAGGGGGCTTTGCGGTCAGCGAGGAGATATAACTCCCGGCAAGGTCACCTGATGTTCTCTTCTTCGCTTGCGCTTCTCCGTCTGCGCTTCTCCGTCTGCACTTCTCCACCTGCACTTCTCTGACTGTGCTTTTCCGTCTGTGCTTCTTCATCAGCTCAACTGGACTGCACTTCTCATCTCAGCGTTGTGGTGAGGCCGATCCACCTTTCAGACACACACAATCTCTCTCTCATTATATTATGCTGATACTATATTTAGTAAAATAGTTTGTTTCATCTCAGATTGTTGCCGCTGTTTTCAATTATTTCGGGGTCCCCTATTTTCCTTTTCCAGGGGCGTGGATCTGCGGATCCCTCCGCCCTTCTAGTCATGGAACTGGACCAAACCAGCCTGTAAACCGTTGACGTATATCTAAAAATGATATTTAAAACTCATCAACAACTCATTACTTTGGCTGGTATAATAAAAGGAACTTTAAATAATTTATGACTATTTCTGAACGATATAGGCTAATGAGTATATTTGCTTTTCTAGAATGAGCCAATAGATGAAAAAATGCTATTAAGAAATGAATATATTAGTAAAATTTGAAATAGAGACACAAATGCAATTACAATATCCTGAGGCAGCATACAATAATGAAAATTACAATTTTATCTAGAAGTGAAGACTTGACATTAAACTGCAGTCTTAGAATGAAAAGTATTTTTATTGCAGTTTCAACAGAAAAAAAAAAGTAATATTTTAAAATCAAACCACTTTAAGAAATACTTTCAATTTTGCTTTTGCTTTCTTTTACTGTTAGTTTTCCTTAAGATGCTTCAAGCAAACCTTGTATTTTACAGTTTTGAATATATAAAATATATATCATCTTTATATAAATGTCTGGGAATTAGAAGAAATGTGAAGAATTTACTAATGTTTCTCACTATGTAGTTACCTTTCTGTGCATGAACTAATATACTCATACAAACCAGCCTGTGTTCAGCAGGCAGCCTTTAACCTGCAAGCTTTTTGAATACTACAAAGCAGTATAAAAATGGAGACAGTTTTCTTTCTTCCTTTGCTTTAGCTTATACTTGGTTCTGCAGATTTATCTACCTCACAATTTGAAAAACAAAAAAAATATCAAAAATAAATACCTTGATAAAAGAGCTTCAGTAGGCCCTGTCCTCCTTGTCCTCTTGACATTGCTCATGAGATTGTTCAGTGAAGCTTATTTTTATGGGTAAAAATATAAATAACAAATACGTCAGTGGTGCTAATGAGAATAAATAAGAATAAAAGATAAAAGAATTGTCAATAATATAATACTAGTTTCTAAGAAACAAGCATGAATGTGTTTGCTGCTTGGATATTTTGAAGTAATTTTCGGTTAAAGAAATTAATTTTGTAACCAAAACTATTAAATAGAATGTATCATTAACAAAAGAACAATGCAAAACAAAACAAAAGCTTCAACATCTCCTTTTTCTTAATAAAAGAATGCAAGTACTGGTACTATTATTAAAATAAATACTGATAAGTGTACTGCTTCCACTTTTCACAGGAGAATCACGATTAGAGAACAACAACAATGACTGACATGCTTCCATTTCAGTGATTCTTATTGCTTTTTTTCTTTTTTTTTTCTGTGTTCAGTATCCTTCATATTCCAGGTAGTTAATGGAACAGTCCACTATCTGGATACTCAAGGTTTACTTCTTAAATGGATTTAATATTTTTGAAGTAAAAACCTGCTTTCTATTTCTTTCTTGTTAATGGTTTTAATAGCAACATATTTTAAATAGACTTCAACACATCTGAACTCTGCTGGCTCTTCATGAAATTGCTTAGCTTCTTTGATCCATCTCTTGTGAGATCCCACTTGGAGGACTGTGTTGAACTCTGAGGACATCAACATAAGAAAGACAGGAAGCTGTTGAAGTGGTTCCAGAGGAGGGCCATGAAGATGATCAGAGGGCTGGAGCATCTCTTCTACAAAGACAGGCTGAGAGAGTTGGGCTTGTTCAGCCTGGAGGAAGCTTTATGGAGACATCGTTGAGGTCTTCCAATACCTAAAGAAGCTTATAAGCAGGAAGGGGGCCAACTTTTTTACACAGTCTGATAGTGATAGGAAAAGGCAGGATGGTTTTAAACTAAAACAGGAGATTTACATAGATTGCTCTGAAACTATTTTATTCAATTTATATACATGGAAACTAGAACAGCTACAAAGAGTACAATAACTCTATTTGATAGAGCAAGTGTGCAAATTCACAATTACTAAACACTATTTTTTAACATGGTCCCCACTATTAGGTGTGCACTTTTGCCAGTGATGAATAGGAATCTACATGTTGCCCTTGTAAAAATCTGCACCAGTGGAAGTGACCCACTGTCACTGTCACCACTGCTTATGGGTCATCAATGGCTCTAATACTGTGAAAGATTTTTTTTTCTTCAATTATTTCTCTCTCTCTTCTTTCTTCCTCCTCCATAATGTTTAATATGAATGGAAATGAGATGAGTATACATGACAAAATATACAGAGAGAGAGCATTTACTTTCCAGAAAAGTGACCACTCATTAGTCATAGGTTAGTTTAGGAGTGTATAATTCTTCTTCTTATTGGAGCTTTACTGAACATAATTTCACAATTTCTGGAGAGCATTGTTTACAGCCTATAAAGTAAAATAAAAGTTTGATTTAACATGCTTCATCTTAATATAAAGAAACTTTATGGTATACAAGCAATAAATAAAATGAAAATGCATAAAAGCATATCCAAAGTTTTTATGCAAGGTGAAATGACCTATGTACAGCAGAATCATAGAATCATAGAATAGCTCAGGTTGGAAAAGATCTTAAAGATGATTGAGTCCAACCATGACCTAATGATACTACCCTAAATCATGTCCCTGAGCACCACATCCAAACAGGTTTTAAACATATCCAGGGATGGTGACTCCACCACCTTCCTCGGGAGCCTATTCCAGTGCTTCACAACCCTTCCTGTAAAGAAGTGTTTCCTGATATCCAACCTAAACCTCCCCTGGCGCAAATTAAAGCCAGTTCCTCTCGTCCTGTCACCTGTCACCACTGAGAAGAGACCAACCCCACTCTCGCTGTAAGCACATTTCAGGTATTGGAAGAAAGCAATAAGGTCTCCCCTCAGACTCTTCTTCCCCAGACTGAACAGCTCCAGATCCTTCAGACTCTCCTCGTAGGACATATTCTCCTCATAGTGCCCTTCTTTGCACATGCTCCAGCACATCAGTGTCCTTTCTGAGGTGCCCAAAACTGAATGCAGCACTCGAGGTGGGGCCTCACGAGTGCTAAGTACAGGGGCAGGATTACTTCCCTAGTCCTGCTCACCACACTATTCCTGATCCAAACCAGGATGCCATTGGCCTTCTTGGTCACCTGGGCACACTGCCAGCTGGCTGTCCATCAGTACACCAAGGTCCCTTTCCATCAGACAGCTTTCCAGCCACTCCTCCCCAAGCCTGTCGGGTTGCCTGGGGTTGTTGTGACCAAAATGCAGGACCCAACACTTGGCCCTATTGAAACTCATACAGTTTATCCTGGCCCATTAATCCGGTCTATCCAGGTCCCTCTGTAGTGCCTTTCTCCCCTCAGGCAGACCAACACTCCCTCCCAACTTTGTGTCATCTGCAAATTTACTGAGGGTGCACTCAATCCCCTCATCAAGATCCTTAATAAAGATGTTAAATAGAGGAGGCCCCATACCAAGCCCTGAGGGACACCGCTTGTGACCAGCCGCCAACTGGATTTAACTCCATTGACCACAACTCTTTGGGTCTGGCCAGCCAGCCAACGTTTCACCCAGCGGAGCGTACGCCCATTCAGAGTATGGGCAGCCAGCTTCTCCACAAGAATGTTGTGGGTGGCAGTGTCAAAGGCTTTACTGATGTCCAGGTAGACCACATCGACATCCACTAAGCGGGTCACCTTGTCATAGAATGAAATCAGGTTTGTCAGACAGGATCTACCATTCAAAGACCCATGCTGACTGGGCCTGATCGCTTGTTTGACCTTTAACTGGTCCATGATGGCGCTTGAGATTATCCGTAAGGCTAAATTAAGTGCTTGAATATGTTTCCATCTTTCCTAACTGATGCTGTTCACTTAATTAAGGATGTAATACATAGGCAGTCATTATAACTATACCTATTTGAATAGGTATACTATTATACCTATTTGAAATATGAATATATTAATTTATTCTTTATTTGAAAACTATAAAAGATAACACATTATTCTAGTGCTTAAGTTTTAAAACATTTCAGTAACTGACAATATCAAAATTAGCAGTAAGTACAGTCAATACGAACATGTATACAATTTTCACCATGCAATATTGATGCAGAGAAATTCGCACAGAAAAAGTAAAAGCAGAAAAACAGAAAAACAAAAAACAAGTAATGCTAAAAGGTAAAGAAATCAGTAGGTACACAGTAGAACCTTTGCAGGCCATGATATTTGAAGGTTAACTTGACTTTGTTGACAAGAAAATAATGATCTTTAAGAAGTTCTTCTGAAAACATAGACTAATTTTTATGTCTTGTTAATGAAGAACTTATACCTTCTTGATGAAATTTATTTCCTCTCTGTACTATCCTGATTTTCAATCACTTCTGGTGATTGAAATAACATTGTCAAATATATATATACATAAGTTGAAACTAATTGGAACTTATTGAATAATTCATTTCATGATAAATAAGAATTTAGGGTGTTTTTTTTTTTAAACAGTTTTTTTTTCTCAATTCTGTTTTTTTTTTTTAATATATACACATATATTAAAATAAGTGTACTTGAAACATCAGACAGCAGAAATATTGAATGAGTAATTATATTTCCATACACTTTTTTCTAAACAGAAAAACTTACAATTCCTTTAATTAAATTATTTGATGAAATTAATTGTATGGATTCTTTAATGAAAGTAAAAAAATAATTTCTGGCATGGTAGTGACTCTAATTGGAAAGTAGTATATTGAATATAGTTTTGATAGTAGCCAGTGTAGTAGCTATTTAAACATACACATGTCAAAACAAAATATTATTTCATATTATTCCTTTTTTGCTGTAATAATTCATTATATTCTAGTAATAAATATAAAATACTGCTGAACTTACCTCTATGCCAATAATTTATTTGAACAATCCCCCTGAAATTTATCATTTCAAGAGTACTTCTGTGTGTTTACTTTTCAGAATCCTCAGTGTATATTTGTCTGCATTTTAGGTATGTATATGTGTGAATAGGAAAGAAATCATTATGCTGTATCGTATTCTTGGGATGAGCGTTCTTCAGCATCTTTATCAATGTCAAAGCCAGTGGAATTGATTGTACCCTCAGCAAGTTTGCTGATGATACTGAGCTGAGTGGTGCAATTGACATAGTAGAAGGGAGGGATGCAATCACGAGGGACCCAAAAAATGAGAATCTAAGGAAGTTTATCAAGGCCAAGTGTAAAGTGTTGCACTTGGGTGGAGGCACTCCCAGATATGACTACAGACTGGGGAACTCCTTGACAGCAGCCCTACCAAGAAGGGCTTGGAGGTTCTGGTGGAGAAAAGGCTGGACATGAGCCAGCAGTGTATACTTGCAGCCCGGAAGGCCGATAGTATCCTGGGCTGCATCAAAATGGGGATGTCCAGCTGGAAGAGGAGGTGATTGTTCCCCTTCTGCTCTGCCGTTGTGAGGCCCCATCTGCAGTACTGCGTTCAAACCCTCATTGCATTAAGGATGCAGAGCTGTTGTAGTGAGACCAGAGGAAAGCCACGAAAATGATCAGTGGGCTGGAACACGTCTCCTAGGAAGAAAGGTTGAGGGAGTTGAGCTCCTTCAGACTGGAGAAGGCTCTGGGAAGACCTCATTTCAGCCTTCCAGTACTTCATGTGAGCTTATAATTAGGAGGGAAACTGAATTTTTTATGGTCTGATAGTGACAGGACAAGGAGGAATGGCTTGAAACTAAAAGAGGGTAGATTTAGGTTTGATGTTAGAAGAAATCTTTTACTCAGAGGGTGGTGATGCACTGGGACAAGTTGCCCAGAGAAGTTGTGTTTGCCCGATCTCTGGAGGTGTTCAAGGCCTTTTAGGGATTTTAGGCAGCCTAATCTAGTGGTTGGTAATCCTGTCATGGCATGGGAGGTTTAAGTCCCCTCCAAGCTAAGTCACTCTATGATCCTACAGTTCTGTGATTGTTGGTGTCTAAAAATGTACAAAAATTACAGTTTTATAGAAGTTGATACAGAACTGAACTCAAAACTCTTTCACTATGTAATGTCACATAGAGTTATGTCAACAGTGTCACATTATATCACATCATGTTTTTTATTTAATCATAATCAATACAGCATGAAATAACGTGCACGTCTGGCAAGAAGATTCTCAAATCCCATTCCTACCTCACTAATAGCTTAATTTCCACACAAACAAGTTTTACCTGCTCAATTACTGTTCAAGGACTTTGGGGATTTTTATTATGTTTCTCTACTACAGGACAGACTGATTTATTGGAACCACTGATGGAAGGTTTTTTTTAGAAAGGTTTGTATTGGAGTCCTCTGCCTGGACCTGAGTGTCTTAAAATCCTTAGTGGATTCCGAAGTAAAAGTTCAATGCATTTTTGTAGAAGGATTGTCAACTCTTTATTGTAGCTTGAACCATTACTACGAAAAGAGGATAACAGAAGTATCAGCTCAGTCCAAAATCTGCATTCTTCTAAATGGGAGGGGTAAAAATAGAAAGGAAAAAAAAAAAAAAAAAAAGAAAAAAAGCCAAAAGCCAAATAATAACTAGAACCAAAAGGTAATAATAGTAAGAACTCACAAATACGATTCATGTCAGTATATAATACTTGAAAGAAGTGATAATAGTTTTGTAGAAAAAGTTAGTATGTTTATATTACTAGGATAATTCTTCCATCTAAAATAGTTTTTGATGAAAAGCAAACCACAAAGATGAAATTTCATTCTGTGTGAAGTCAGTCATCATATTGACTTGCAACTGTCAAGGTTTCATTTAGCAAAATATTCAAGGCATCTTTCATACTCTGAAAGTATCTGTTAAAGTGATGGATTTTGCTCGTTACTGGGGAGTTGTGGAAGGGTTTGAATACTGAAAAGAAGTTGAACGAGTAATATATTCTCCACAAAATTCCATTCTGCTCTTTCCTTTATCCACTGTGCACTTTAATAAGGCAAGTAGCATGAGCTGATGATGGGAGTTACTTTCCTGGCAACTTTCTGAGAGAAGTGTATGTGGTTTCATGTGCAGATCACTCAAAAATGAATATTGCAAACTTGAGAGAAGTAAGACAGAACAAAACACAAGTCTCCTCTTCTCTGGGCTCAAACCAAGGGACATCAGTCACTCCTCATACATCTTTCCCTCTAGACCCTTCACCAACTTTGTTGCCCTCCTTTGGACTAAACTAAACAAAACGCTGGAGGTGAGGCCACACAGAACAGAGCAGAGCAGGACAGTCCCTTCTGTGACCTGGAGCAGTACTGGACATGCTGCATCCCAGGATACATTTGGCCCTTTTGGCTGTCAAGGCAAACTGCTGGCTCAGACTGAACTTGCTATCAATCAGAACCCCAAGATGCCTTTCCACCGAACTGCTCTCCAGCCTCTCCTTCTCTAGCCTGTACATATATTCAGGATTGCTCCATCACAGGTGCAGAATCTAACACTTGCTCTTGCTGAACTTTACATGGCTGATGATTTTCCAGCCCTCTTATTTGTTTTGTTCTCTCTACAAGACCTCTGCACTTTCAAGGGACTCAACAGCTCCTATTTAGCATCATTTGCACATCTACTTAGTTTGAGGATAATTTATAAAAACACTGAAGAGATCTGGCCCTAAAATGAAGCTCCGGTGAACCCCAATAGTGACTGGTCACCAGATGGATCTGACTCCATTTACTTTAAATTTTATGAACCCAATCCTTCAACCAGTTGTTCATTTACGTACTCATCTAATTGCATGCTTGACATTTTGTCCGTAGTGATGCTAAGAGAGAAAATATCTATGATTCTATGTGATCCTATATTTTGTGCAAAGATGCACTCATTATTTCCAGACATTTTTAATTTTTTAATGTTGTTTAAAGTAAGGGATAGCAGGATTTACTACTGAGGTTATCATACAACCTACAGAAAGATTCCTTTCTAATCTTTCATCGCTAATGACTGATGTGAGATATAGGGCTAATGTACTGTATAAGTCCCTAAACATCTTCTCACTGCAAAGTCTTCCTGAATGGATTCTAAAAAGAATTAAACTACACAGAATAAAGTCACACATACCTTGTCATATCATATGGTCATAGTCCAAGGATTTCCGTGCCAGGAAACCGCACAAGGATTCCAGAACCAGGACTTAGGAACTGCACAGAACAGTGCATGCCCATAGCAAGTACTGAAATTCCTTTCTCTAGCTTTTATTCAGAATGGCTTTGACAAGATTAGTTTGAAACATCTCATATTTTAATCTGACCTGAAAGTGCAATTCTAAATGAAAATTAAAAGATTTGTATAATATAAAATGTAATTTGTGAAATTGTCTGGTAATCATTTGTTCTGAAATGTTTCCATACACTCAATTTTTACCCTTGGCTTTTTTCCAGTACTTGGACTTCAGTTTTAAGCTTCATAATCATTTTAGATATAATCTATTTATTGGTAGCATTTGAATACATTCACTTACATTAAGCATTTTTTTTGCGAATATTTCTATCATCCCCTCTGCTTCCTACTTTTCATGAGTTCATTTTAGAAAATAAAACCACCTTCCATTGGCGTGCATGAGACAAGCCTGAAATCTCCTGTGAATGTGCAAAATTCTATGATTGTACTTGACAAGTTACAGTCAATGTACTGAAATGTAAATTAATTAAAATATTAAATAAAACATTAAAAAAACAAACCAGTAAGTTTCCTAATAAAACACTATCTTAATCAGTTTATAATCAGCTATATATATACATACTGTGTACATACATACTGTACTATGTACACTTCATTATTTGCAGCAGAGAACATAGGGTTAATCACAGTCATTCAAGAGACAGTCCTATTGAGTCACGAGGTTGCTTTCTAAGTGCTTTCTCAGTGAATTGTAGATAAGTCTGGATCCACTCTTTGTACCACATTTGGTCAATGGTTTTTGTCTGAGGTACTATATGTGCACAATAAGATACAGTCTTTGCAAAGCTAATTAACTGTTAGACAGTTATTGAGGATCTGTAATAGCAAGGCATCTTGATATCAATACATAAAGGATCTTTGCAGCAGAAGTAATCTCCAGAGGTGTACCTACTCGAGAGGAGATGCTGTCATACAATCAGCTGCCATGTAGGAAAGCCCAAGGGGCTCTTGGGCTACTCACTATTTCTGGAGTAAAATGATAGTCATAGTCATAGTATTTAGCTCAATTGGTCCTCAGTTTTTGAACCCGGTGTTTGCTACCAGATCTTTCAGCCCTCCAGTCTGAGAAAAATTTATGGTAATTATTGGTCTTCAAAAGGCAGTGTTATCTTGAGCAAGGCCTTGGGCATCTTATTGTCTGCCTGAATAAGGCCTTGGGTGTAATGACCAGGGCAAAGGAGGAAGTTAGGGACAGAGAGGAACACACTGTCAGTGGTTTAAGGACTGGTTCAGCCCAGTTCCGTGACTAGCAGGGCAGAGGGATCCACAGATCCACGCCTTTGGAAAGGGAAAACAGGGGACCCCAAATAATTAAACACAATGGTAACGATCTGGGAAGAAAAAAAATAATTTACTAAATATGGTATCGGAATGCAAGATAACACATTATTATACAATATAATTAGAATTGAAGCTAATAAATCAAATATAATGAGAGAGAGTGTCCGAAAGGTGGAAAGGCATCACCATAACGCTGAGGTGAGACGAGCTGTCAGGTTGAGCAGCAGGGAGGGGAGACGAAGGAAAAGGGAAGGTCTCGTGACCTTGCCAGAGGTTATATCGCCTCTCTGAACGCAAAGTATTCTGGGGTATGTAGTTCTTCTTCTCTTCCAGTTTCCAGAACTGGAGCATTAACTCTTTAACTCCCCATGCACTACATGATGGTATGATGTGAAATACCAATAACCAAAAATCATAAAAGCATGACACACATCATCATAGATACTAGCTGGGACCACACAGTGTTTAATTAAAACTTTTAAAAGTTGATGTGCAAATATGATAGTGAGCTAGATTTTTTTACAGGATAAAATACCCTGTAGCAGATGTAGATAAGGAAAATGCAAAAGAAACTTTTATTGATGGCTCTTTTGTTCATAAACTGAAGCTTTTTCCCTAGTTTATGGAATGCAATTTATCTACATGCATATGGTTCTTAGAAAAGAATGCCAGTAAAAATGTATTAAGTCCATAAGGTAATGATTATTTTTATACTGGAATAAGATATAAGATATTCTTTATATCTCACCTATATTATAAGCAAGTTATTTAAACCATGAAACTGAAATTATAAATGAGCTAAATATTACACATCAATTAGTTTTATAATTTGATTGCATATGTGTCAGGATATGTGAAGATATTTAAAATACAAGCATATTCATTTTAGTTTCATAAAGCAAGAATATGCACTAACATAAACTATATTACAACATATAAGATAATAATATTTTATTAGGTGAATTTTTGTGGAAGTAATATTTATGAAACTGAATGAGAATTGCATTTCTTCTGTACGGTTTCACGTGTCCTGTAGAATTTTATAACAGTTATGTTATCAATTATAACTGCAGCATAGGAAGTTTCGCACGAATGTGCGTAAGAACTTCTTCACGGTGAGGGTGACAGAGCACTGGAACAGGCTGCCCAGGGAGGTTGTGGAGTCTCCTTCTCTGGAGATATTCAAATCTCGCCTGGACGCCTACCTGTGCGACCTGGTGTAGGGAACCTGCTTTGGCAGGGGGGTTGGTCTCGATGATCTCTAGAGGTCCCTTCCAACCCCTACAATTCTGTGATTCTGTGATTCTGTGAATTAAGTTTTACAGGAAGCTGAAAAAAGCCTTTTAGAACAGGTAGTAAGTTATAAAAGTCTTCTTCCATAAAAGTCAGTGAATTCCCAATGTCGGTTTTTACGCACTGAAGAAAAAGAATGATGCTGGTTACTTTATGAACTTTTGATTCAAATATCAGTATGTACCACTTCCTGAGGCTCTATGCTTTATATTAATCAATGTTTATCTACAAAAGGAAATTTACGCAGTGGTGGTACAACATATGTTTGGTGTTTGTATTTGGTACTGAATGCTGTTCTAGTCTGACTAAAGTCATGATCAGAAACCAAATGGAATTAATACGTATGCGTCAGCAGAAACTAAATATCCCTAAATCTAGACTCATTTTTCCTGAGCTCATATGTGTTGTATTTTTGTATGGAATATAACTTTCAAATTAATCAGATGTATGTGAAAATTTTCAGAGTCAAACCTGCTACAGTATATTTCAACAACTGTTGATTTACTATTATTTGGATAAATATTAGTACATGATCAATTTATGGCAGATGTAATTTTGGAAAATAAATGATATAATGACTAATCAAAAACAACCACAGGACTCCAGTGGGTATGTCTCCTCTACTAAAGATATGAAAGCCAAAGACCATTAGTGGTCAGGTTGTTCATGTCTACAGGGCTTCTAGATAGCTCCTTCTACAGTAGACTTCTCTAGGAGAGAAATAATTATACTGGACATAGCTAATGTGCTTGCTTCTGAACAAGATGCAAGTAATTATTTGCTTCACTTTAGGATGTGATGCTGTGTTAACTGAGAGAAAGCAGTTTAAAAACTCCATTTTCTGATGTAGTGCCCTCAACAGAAGTTCAAATTTTAATGTCTTTCAAATTTTTTATTATTATTTCTGAAGAAAAAAGTAAATCTTTGGACATTCGTGAAACTTTATCTCAAAAATTATATGCATAAACAAATATAAATAGATAAATATATTTTTACATGTCATTTCTTCTTGTGTCCATAGAAACTCTGGTTATAGTCTGAGCAGGATCTCTTGTCCAGTCTTTTTAGATAAGTTGTTCTGAGTGTGAAAGTCATTCCCTTTAATATATTTCCTTCAGGGAAGTACACTGCAGCAATTGTCACTTACTTGTAGTTGAACTGAAGCTTTTAAAGAGGTTTGTTTATCCATCTTGCATCAAAAGACAAGAATGGGGTAGCAAGACCACAGTAGCCTTCTTCACACTTCTGTTTAAAGGAACCTTCACATAGAAGATATTACTACAGATATTGATGCATCCATTAGAATTAACCAATTAGCTGTAGGTTTGCACATTGTTTTTGTTTTTTTTTGTTTGTTTGTTTGTTTTCCATGCAAATGAACTGATAAAGCTAGAACACCATACTGCCAACCTTAGATTCATTATATGAAACTGTGTGTAGGATGTGAAATGATTTAGATGTGTGTGTGGGATGTGTGTGTTTAAATTCCTTATACCTGCATATACATAAAGAACAATTCTGTGTAAAAGGAGATTTAACTTGACAGCTGGGCACAAACACAGCTAAAGTCACATTCATCCATTTGATATACAATATTCAGACTGGATACTCATTATTCCAGCATTTGGGAAATAGTCTTAAAAATACTTCATTTCTTTTAGTATGTCTCATTGGTTTGTCATGGCTTGTTACCATAACAGTATTTAGGACAGTTTGTGACATAACAGAATGTGACATATTCTGACCAAAAAGCAACATGATTTCATACAGAATGTCAGAAATTTACATTAAACACATGATTTGTTTTGAACTATCAATATGAATTTCAAGTAGTAAGAATGATTTCAGCTTGTAGAAAAAGCCAAAAAATCCAAGTCCTAGCTGCTGTATTGTAGACATTAGGATATCTTACTTAATCAAAAGATTTTAGAAAAAAATTAACAGATAAATCTGCATTCAAACAATAACCACAAATCAAACTAAATTTTTGCTGCATAAATTAAGGAGTTAGAATAAAAATACACAATTTTGCTTAGTGTTAAATCAAGACTTTCAACTTTCTATGTAACATCATAAAATATGAAATTGGCTGTGTGTTCTTTTAATAGATTTTTAGTTGACATTGCTGTCTGCAGAGAGCATCATATTAAATTATTTTCACTTCTCATTTTGTGAAAGAGAGAGGAATGGTAAAAATACATCATCAACATGGTAAACACACATACTTAGACCATTAACCTCGGAAAATTTTATATTTTAGACATGTATGACTTTTAAAGTATGTGTTTTAATTCCTATGGAATCAATGGAAATATTTTACTCCTAGTTACAGTCACTTATTAAAAAAGAGAAGTTTAACATCCTCTTTCCAAAGGCAAGCTCTTAAATTAGCAATGCAAAATCACATGCAAGCTAGATGCCTACATTGGTATTCTGAAATATATATCATGAACCATAGCTATATGCAGTCATAACATTAATTGTTCATTAATGTACATGAAGAAGAAAAACACAGTTTTACTGTCTGCAATGATTACTGATTACTGATTACAATGATTACTGTCTGCAATGTTACTGATACAACTCTGAGAAAGAAAAATGCTTAAAAAACATCTATTGCCTGTCTTTAGTAGGGCTCCAGCTCACTATGTTTACTCCATCACTTCAGAAGATTTCATGTTGTATATAAGAGTATTTGAGGACTGAAGACTGAACTTTGAAAGTCTATAACTTTTTTATTAATACAATGTCTTCTGAGGAATGAAATGATCTCTCATATTTAGGGTATCTAGAATATGTTATAAAGCTAGAAAGGTCAATGAAAGCAATGATTTATTTTCTATAAAAGTCTATAGATACTTTAATTCAGATATTTTTAAGATATTAAATATGTTTTGTTGCATTAATCCTTTTAAAGTTGTTTTGAATGTTTTAAAAGTGTTTTCACTTGTATTATAAGACCTGTCTGTCCATTTTCATTGCAGTTCATCTATTAGTGATATGCCCTTCTACTCTTACCAGCATGACTCTTTCTGACATTTTCTTGGTTCTAAAAAGAACAGGAAGTCCTTCAATGAATACTGGCAGAGAATTTTTATACAAGTTCAGGACTCTAGAGTTCTATTTTTTTTAACATGAAGATTCCCATCTTTCTGTTCTTCAAATATCTATTGTCTGAGGACACATAGCTCTGCTGATAGAGCTTTTATTCAAAATATTAAATGTATATTGCTATCTTCAGGTTTTTATTGAATATTTCCTTTGTCTATTTCATACATCACAAGAACAACCAGCCCCTCTCCTCTCCTCTCCTCTCCTCTCCTCTCCTCTCCTCTCCTCTCCTCTCCTCTCCTCTCCTCTCCTCTCCTCTCCTCTCCTCTCCTCTCCTCTCCTCTCCTCTCCTCTCCTCTCCTCTCCTCTCCTCTCCTCTCCTCTCCTCTTTTAAGTGATAACATAACTGTTATAAAATTCTACAGGACACGTGAAACCGTACAGAAGAAATGCAATTCTCATTCAGTTTCATAAATATTACTTCCACAAAAATTCACCTAATAAAATATTATTATCTTATATGTTGTAATATAGTTTATGTTAGTGCATATTCTTGCTTTATGAAACTAAAATGAATATGCTTGTATTTTAAATATCTTCACATATCCTGACACATATGCAATCAAATTATAAAACTAATTGATGTGTAATATTTAGCTCATTTATAATTTCAGTTTCATGGTTTAAATAACTTGCTTATAATATAGGTGAGATATAAAGAATATCTTATATCTTATTCCAGTATAAAAATAATCATTACCTTATGGACTTAATACATTTTTACTGGCATTCTTTTCTAAGAACCATATGCATGTAGATAAATTGCATTCCATAAACTAGGGAAAAAGCTTCAGTTTATGAACAAAAGAGCCATCAATAAAAGTTTCTTTTGCATTTTCCTTATCTACATCTGCTACAGGGTATTTTATCCTGTAAAAAAATCTAGCTCACTATCATATTTGCACATCAACTTTTAAAAGTTTTAATTAAACACTGTGTGGTCCCAGCTAGTATCTATGATGATGTGTGTCATGCTTTTATGATTTTTGGTTATTGGTATTTCACATCATACCATCATGTAGTGCATGGGGAGTTAAAGAGTTAATGCTCCAGTTCTGGAAACTGGAAGAGAAGAAGAACTACATACCCCAGAATACTTTGCGTTCAGAGAGGCGATATAACCTCTGGCAAGGTCACGAGACCTTCCCTTTTCCTTCGTCTCCCCTCCCTGCTGCTCAACCTGACAGCTCGTCTCACCTCAGCGTTATGGTGATGCCTTTCCACCTTTCGGACACTCTCTCTCATTATATTTGATTTATTAGCTTCAATTCTAATTATATTGTATAATAATGTGTTATCTTGCATTCCGATACCATATTTAGTAAATTATTTTTTTTCTTCCCAGATCGTTACCATTGTGTTTAATTATTTGGGGTCCCCTGTTTTCCCTTTCCAAAGGCGTGGATCTGTGGATCCCTCTGCCCTGCTAGTCACGGAACTGGGCTGAACCAGTCCTTAAACCACTGACAGTGTGTTCCTCTCTGTCCCTAACTTCCTCCTTTGCCCTGGTCATTACACCCAAGGCCTTATTCAGGCAGACAATAAGATGCCCAAGGCCTTGCTCAAGATAACACTGCCTTTTGAAGACCAATAATTACCATAAATTTTTCTCAGACTGGAGGGCTGAAAGATCTGGTAGCAAACACCGGGTTCAAAAACTGAGGACCAATTGAGCTAAATACTATGACTATGACTATCATTTTACTCCAGAAATAGTGAGTAGCCCAAGAGCCCCTTGGGCTTTCCTACATGGCAGCTGATTGTATGACAGCATCTCCTCTCGAGTAGGTACACCTCTGGAGATTACTTCTGCTGCAAAGATCCTTTATGTATTGATATCAAGATGCCTTGCTATTACAGATCCTCAATAACTGTCTAACAGTTAATTAGCTTTGCAAAGACTGTATCTTATTGTGCACATATAGTACCTCAGACAAAAACCATTGACCAAATGTGGTACAAAGAGTGGATCCAGACTTATCTACAATTCACTGAGAAAGCACTTAGAAAGCAACCTCGTGACTCAATAGGACTGTCTCTTGAATGACTGTGATTAACCCTATGTTCTCTGCTGCAAATAATGAAGTGTACATAGTACAGTATGTATGTACACAGTATGTATATATATAGCTGATTATAAACTGATTAAGATAGTGTTTTATTAGGAAACTTACTGGTTTGTTTTTTTAATGTTTTATTTAATATTTTAATTAATTTACATTTCAGTACATTGACTGTAACT
This sequence comes from Meleagris gallopavo, assembly GCF_905368555.1. Lineage (NCBI taxonomy): Eukaryota > Metazoa > Chordata > Aves > Galliformes > Phasianidae > Meleagris > Meleagris gallopavo. Next base: position 149,839,089 of record NC_139404.1, on the reverse strand, counting down.
TGTCAAGTACAATCATAGAATTTTGCACATTCACAGGAGATTTCAGGCTTGTCTCATGCACGCCAATGGAAGGTGGTTTTATTTTCTAAAATGAACTCATGAAAAGTAGGAAGCAGAGGGGATGATAGAAATATTCGCAAAAAAAATGCTTAATGTAAGTGAATGTATTCAAATGCTACCAATAAATAGATTATATCTAAAATGATTATGAAGCTTAAAACTGAAGTCCAAGTACTGGAAAAAAGCCAAGGGTAAAAATTGAGTGTATGGAAACATTTCAGAACAAATGATTACCAGACAATTTCACAAATTACATTTTATATTATACAAATCTTTTAATTTTCATTTAGAATTGCACTTTCAGGTCAGATTAAAATATGAGATGTTTCAAACTAATCTTGTCAAAGCCATTCTGAATAAAAGCTAGAGAAAGGAATTTCAGTACTTGCTATGGGCATGCACTGTTCTGTGCAGTTCCTAAGTCCTGGTTCTGGAATCCTTGTGCGGTTTCCTGGCACGGAAATCCTTGGACTATGACCATATGATATGACAAGGTATGTGTGACTTTATTCTGTGTAGTTTAATTCTTTTTAGAATCCATTCAGGAAGACTTTGCAGTGAGAAGATGTTTAGGGACTTATACAGTACATTAGCCCTATATCTCACATCAGTCATTAGCGATGAAAGATTAGAAAGGAATCTTTCTGTAGGTTGTATGATAACCTCAGTAGTAAATCCTGCTATCCCTTACTTTAAACAACATTAAAAAATTAAAAATGTCTGGAAATAATGAGTGCATCTTTGCACAAAATATAGGATCACATAGAATCATAGATATTTTCTCTCTTAGCATCACTACGGACAAAATGTCAAGCATGCAATTAGATGAGTACGTAAATGAACAACTGGTTGAAGGATTGGGTTCATAAAATTTAAAGTAAATGGAGTCAGATCCATCTGGTGACCAGTCACTATTGGGGTTCACCGGAGCTTCATTTTAGGGCCAGATCTCTTCAGTGTTTTTATAAATTATCCTCAAACTAAGTAGATGTGCAAATGATGCTAAATAGGAGCTGTTGAGTCCCTTGAAAGTGCAGAGGTCTTGTAGAGAGAACAAAACAAATAAGAGGGCTGGAAAATCATCAGCCATGTAAAGTTCAGCAAGAGCAAGTGTTAGATTCTGCACCTGTGATGGAGCAATCCTGAATATATGTACAGGCTAGAGAAGGAGAGGCTGGAGAGCAGTTCGGTGGAAAGGCATCTTGGGGTTCTGATTGATAGCAAGTTCAGTCTGAGCCAGCAGTTTGCCTTGACAGCCAAAAGGGCCAAATGTATCCTGGGATGCAGCATGTCCAGTACTGCTCCAGGTCACAGAAGGGACTGTCCTGCTCTGCTCTGTTCTGTGTGGCCTCACCTCCAGCGTTTTGTTTAGTTTAGTCCAAAGGAGGGCAACAAAGTTGGTGAAGGGTCTAGAGGGAAAGATGTATGAGGAGTGACTGATGTCCCTTGGTTTGAGCCCAGAGAAGAGGAGACTTGTGTTTTGTTCTGTCTTACTTCTCTCAAGTTTGCAATATTCATTTTTGAGTGATCTGCACATGAAACCACATACACTTCTCTCAGAAAGTTGCCAGGAAAGTAACTCCCATCATCAGCTCATGCTACTTGCCTTATTAAAGTGCACAGTGGATAAAGGAAAGAGCAGAATGGAATTTTGTGGAGAATATATTACTCGTTCAACTTCTTTTCAGTATTCAAACCCTTCCACAACTCCCCAGTAACGAGCAAAATCCATCACTTTAACAGATACTTTCAGAGTATGAAAGATGCCTTGAATATTTTGCTAAATGAAACCTTGACAGTTGCAAGTCAATATGATGACTGACTTCACACAGAATGAAATTTCATCTTTGTGGTTTGCTTTTCATCAAAAACTATTTTAGATGGAAGAATTATCCTAGTAATATAAACATACTAACTTTTTCTACAAAACTATTATCACTTCTTTCAAGTATTATATACTGACATGAATCGTATTTGTGAGTTCTTACTATTATTACCTTTTGGTTCTAGTTATTATTTGGCTTTTGGCTTTTTTTCTTTTTTTTTTTTTTTTTTTCCTTTCTATTTTTACCCCTCCCATTTAGAAGAATGCAGATTTTGGACTGAGCTGATACTTCTGTTATCCTCTTTTCGTAGTAATGGTTCAAGCTACAATAAAGAGTTGACAATCCTTCTACAAAAATGCATTGAACTTTTACTTCGGAATCCACTAAGGATTTTAAGACACTCAGGTCCAGGCAGAGGACTCCAATACAAACCTTTCTAAAAAAAACCTTCCATCAGTGGTTCCAATAAATCAGTCTGTCCTGTAGTAGAGAAACATAATAAAAATCCCCAAAGTCCTTGAACAGTAATTGAGCAGGTAAAACTTGTTTGTGTGGAAATTAAGCTATTAGTGAGGTAGGAATGGGATTTGAGAATCTTCTTGCCAGACGTGCACGTTATTTCATGCTGTATTGATTATGATTAAATAAAAAACATGATGTGATATAATGTGACACTGTTGACATAACTCTATGTGACATTACATAGTGAAAGAGTTTTGAGTTCAGTTCTGTATCAACTTCTATAAAACTGTAATTTTTGTACATTTTTAGACACCAACAATCACAGAACTGTAGGATCATAGAGTGACTTAGCTTGGAGGGGACTTAAACCTCCCATGCCATGACAGGATTACCAACCACTAGATTAGGCTGCCTAAAATCCCTAAAAGGCCTTGAACACCTCCAGAGATCGGGCAAACACAACTTCTCTGGGCAACTTGTCCCAGTGCATCACCACCCTCTGAGTAAAAGATTTCTTCTAACATCAAACCTAAATCTACCCTCTTTTAGTTTCAAGCCATTCCTCCTTGTCCTGTCACTATCAGACCATAAAAAATTCAGTTTCCCTCCTAATTATAAGCTCACATGAAGTACTGGAAGGCTGAAATGAGGTCTTCCCAGAGCCTTCTCCAGTCTGAAGGAGCTCAACTCCCTCAACCTTTCTTCCTAGGAGACGTGTTCCAGCCCACTGATCATTTTCGTGGCTTTCCTCTGGTCTCACTACAACAGCTCTGCATCCTTAATGCAATGAGGGTTTGAACGCAGTACTGCAGATGGGGCCTCACAACGGCAGAGCAGAAGGGGAACAATCACCTCCTCTTCCAGCTGGACATCCCCATTTTGATGCAGCCCAGGATACTATCGGCCTTCCGGGCTGCAAGTATACACTGCTGGCTCATGTCCAGCCTTTTCTCCACCAGAACCTCCAAGCCCTTCTTGGTAGGGCTGCTGTCAAGGAGTTCCCCAGTCTGTAGTCATATCTGGGAGTGCCTCCACCCAAGTGCAACACTTTACACTTGGCCTTGATAAACTTCCTTAGATTCTCATTTTTTGGGTCCCTCGTGATTGCATCCCTCCCTTCTACTATGTCAATTGCACCACTCAGCTCAGTATCATCAGCAAACTTGCTGAGGGTACAATCAATTCCACTGGCTTTGACATTGATAAAGATGCTGAAGAACGCTCATCCCAAGAATACGATACAGCATAATGATTTCTTTCCTATTCACACATATACATACCTAAAATGCAGACAAATATACACTGAGGATTCTGAAAAGTAAACACACAGAAGTACTCTTGAAATGATAAATTTCAGGGGGATTGTTCAAATAAATTATTGGCATAGAGGTAAGTTCAGCAGTATTTTATATTTATTACTAGAATATAATGAATTATTACAGCAAAAAAGGAATAATATGAAATAATATTTTGTTTTGACATGTGTATGTTTAAATAGCTACTACACTGGCTACTATCAAAACTATATTCAATATACTACTTTCCAATTAGAGTCACTACCATGCCAGAAATTATTTTTTTACTTTCATTAAAGAATCCATACAATTAATTTCATCAAATAATTTAATTAAAGGAATTGTAAGTTTTTCTGTTTAGAAAAAAGTGTATGGAAATATAATTACTCATTCAATATTTCTGCTGTCTGATGTTTCAAGTACACTTATTTTAATATATGTGTATATATTAAAAAAAAAAAAGAATTGAGAAAAAAAACTGTTTAAAAAAAAAACACCCTAAATTCTTATTTATCATGAAATGAATTATTCAATAAGTTCCAATTAGTTTCAACTTATGTATATATATATTTGACAATGTTATTTCAATCACCAGAAGTGATTGAAAATCAGGATAGTACAGAGAGGAAATAAATTTCATCAAGAAGGTATAAGTTCTTCATTAACAAGACATAAAAATTAGTCTATGTTTTCAGAAGAACTTCTTAAAGATCATTATTTTCTTGTCAACAAAGTCAAGTTAACCTTCAAATATCATGGCCTGCAAAGGTTCTACTGTGTACCTACTGATTTCTTTACCTTTTAGCATTACTTGTTTTTTGTTTTTCTGTTTTTCTGCTTTTACTTTTTCTGTGCGAATTTCTCTGCATCAATATTGCATGGTGAAAATTGTATACATGTTCGTATTGACTGTACTTACTGCTAATTTTGATATTGTCAGTTACTGAAATGTTTTAAAACGTAAGCACTAGAATAATGTGTTATCTTTTATAGTTTTCAAATAAAGAATAAATTAATATATTCATATTTCAAATAGGTATAATAGTATACCTATTCAAATAGGTATAGTTATAATGACTGCCTATGTATTACATCCTTAATTAAGTGAACAGCATCAGTTAGGAAAGATGGAAACATATTCAAGCACTTAATTTAGCCTTACGGATAATCTCAAGCGCCATCATGGACCAGTTAAAGGTCAAACAAGCGATCAGGCCCAGTCAGCATGGGTCTTTGAATGGTAGATCCTGTCTGACAAACCTGATTTCATTCTATGACAAGGTGACCCGCTTAGTGGATGTCGATGTGGTCTACCTGGACATCAGTAAAGCCTTTGACACTGCCACCCACAACATTCTTGTGGAGAAGCTGGCTGCCCATACTCTGAATGGGCGTACGCTCCGCTGGGTGAAACGTTGGCTGGCTGGCCAGACCCAAAGAGTTGTGGTCAATGGAGTTAAATCCAGTTGGCGGCTGGTCACAAGCGGTGTCCCTCAGGGCTTGGTATGGGGCCTCCTCTATTTAACATCTTTATTAAGGATCTTGATGAGGGGATTGAGTGCACCCTCAGTAAATTTGCAGATGACACAAAGTTGGGAGGGAGTGTTGGTCTGCCTGAGGGGAGAAAGGCACTACAGAGGGACCTGGATAGACCGGATTAATGGGCCAGGATAAACTGTATGAGTTTCAATAGGGCCAAGTGTTGGGTCCTGCATTTTGGTCACAACAACCCCAGGCAACCCGACAGGCTTGGGGAGGAGTGGCTGGAAAGCTGTCTGATGGAAAGGGACCTTGGTGTACTGATGGACAGCCAGCTGGCAGTGTGCCCAGGTGACCAAGAAGGCCAATGGCATCCTGGTTTGGATCAGGAATAGTGTGGTGAGCAGGACTAGGGAAGTAATCCTGCCCCTGTACTTAGCACTCGTGAGGCCCCACCTCGAGTGCTGCATTCAGTTTTGGGCACCTCAGAAAAGACACTGATGTGCTGGAGCATGTGCAAAGAAGGGCACTATGAGGAGAATATGTCCTACGAGGAGAGTCTGAAGGATCTGGAGCTGTTCAGTCTGGGGAAGAAGAGTCTGAGGGGAGACCTTATTGCTTTCTTCCAATACCTGAAATGTGCTTACAGCGAGAGTGGGGTTGGTCTCTTCTCAGTGGTGACAGGTGACAGGACGAGAGGAACTGGCTTTAATTTGCGCCAGGGGAGGTTTAGGTTGGATATCAGGAAACACTTCTTTACAGGAAGGGTTGTGAAGCACTGGAATAGGCTCCCGAGGAAGGTGGTGGAGTCACCATCCCTGGATATGTTTAAAACCTGTTTGGATGTGGTGCACAGGGGTATGATTTAGTGGAGGGTTGTTGGAGTTAGGATAGTATCGTTAGGTCATGGTTGGACTCAATCATCTTTAAGATCTTTTCCAACCTTAGCTATTTTATGATTCTATGATTAAATACTCGGACAGCACTCTCAAATATTTAATTTTTAGGTAGCCCCATGTAGAGCCAGGAGTTGTACTCAATTATCCTGTGTTTTTTCCAACTTGGGATATTCTAACTTTCTGTGATTCTGCATCTTTAGAATAAAATGCATGCCTACAAGACTGTTATGTTAGTGGTTTATTAAGGAATGGCGAAAAAGTGCTTCATGATTCTAAAATTAAATTTTCCATCTACACAGTTTTATAAATAATGTAACTTATACTTTATAGGTTTTTATCCTCATGATAAGACTTCACACTAGTATATGTAGTATATGTGGTATCCTTGTATATCCTTATATACCATATGTAGTATATGTATATCGTTGATTCTTTCACCATTGATTTGCACAGGCATATAGATGGAAACACAGAATAGTTTTAGAATCCACAACAATAGTAAGGAAAATTTACCAGTTTCAGCTAATGTAAGTTGAAGGTAGCATCACATTGTGTTATGTCAACTGTTTTTCTCCTCAAGAAAAAAGGAAAGTTTCATTACAAAAGGAAATAATGTTAAAACTTAGTAAGACATATAATACTGATAGCAAGTATTTTAGAAAACAATAGTAACAAACAAACAGAAACCTTTCAGATGGAATAACATTTCCTTTGTGTATTCCCTTTCTGTACAGAGAATGGAGAAAAGAAAAATTGTCAGCAAAGCTGCAATAATTTTAATTATTATTTTATTTTTCTCAAGAGAGCTCTGCTGTTGTGGAAACTTAATTGTCATTCCTACAAAAACTGAAATTACATATGTGGAATCCAGTTTTTTATGTATCTTATAAATATTATTATCCCACAGGTAAAATCCTTGCTGGAAAAAAAAAAAAAAAAAAAAAAAATCCAACCCATCCCTATAAAATATAAAATACTATCCTCCCAAAATATAGCATTCAGCAAACAGAATTATAAAGAGGAGTAATCAGTAAGGCAGACTGTGAAATCACAAAAAGGCTACACAGTTTTATAGCTGTTTAAATGACACTATAATTTTATGATCAGATTCTGTGGAGTCATTATGTTGGAATCGAGTCAGAAAGAACTACTTAATTGCGTACATGAGACGGGAAGAGAACTCTCTATGAACACAAAGGCTAGCAGAAAATTTTCTTCAGGGAAAACATTTATATCTCCCATTTTAGAATTTAGATTAATGTACATCATGTATTTGGCTTCTCTCTATGCTTTTCTTTCCCAGCATAATTTTTGCAACAGATTTGCCCTGCAGCATTTACTACCCTTGATAGTTTTCTCTCTTGCTGTCTGATTACTTGCTTAGCATAATGACTTTTCTGGTTTTTTAAATTAGTGTGGTGTCACAGGAATTACTGGCTAGAAAGTTGACTTAAACACAGAATGATAATATCAGTAATGTGAAAAATATACACAAAGTTAATGTAATTACATTTTAGATGTCCTTAGTATCCTTTCTGAATTTTCCTGTTTTTTTTTTTTTTTTTTTTGGATGATTAAAGTTTAAAAAGACATTCAAAGTATCCAGAACTGTGATACAAAAATAACAAAACAGAGTTGAACAAAATTTCCCAGCAGAACTTTTTTTCAAGTTAGGGATGGAATGAAAAAAGCCATTACCTCATTAAAAATTTATTATTTTTTTTTGCTATTACTATCTTGACTTACCATGATAAGATATCAAATTGTGATCGTATAAACCATACACTCATGTAATATTTCAGTAACAAGTATTTTCAGTAACAAGTTCTTCTATAAATACTTATTCTATAAATTATGCATAAATTGCAAATGATGCATTAGTTCCTTTTATATTTTTTAAAAATAAAAGGAAAGAAATTATTTGTTTTTGTTTTTATTTTTTCAAAAAAAAAAGTCTGTAATGAGTTTGCAACTTACATTTCATTGTGAAATTGGAATATTTTATATTTCGTTTAAATAGAGGATTTTTTAATTATTTTTCTTTTAATTGAAATTTGGAGTGGACAAAATCCTAATTTCTGATCCCATCTATGGTTTAGTCAGTCAATAACGTTGAACACTGTCCAATCATTGTTCCATTTGATTTTATTCAAATGTAAAAAATTTGTAAGAATTCTCATGTATAGATGATTTCTGATTCAAGAACCACTGCTGACAGTGCAGAATTACAGGTCTTTACTGCTGCTGTCAGTGATAATTTTAAGCAATATTACAGTAAAAACAAACCAACATAACATCTCCAGGAGTGTAAAGTTTTCTTCTTTCTTCCTGACTCGTGAAAAATAGTACTGTGAGAACTTCTGAAGGTATAAAAGCAGTTTAAGACATTAGATGGTTAAATTTTGTAACTCCACTCATTATTTTGAGGGAATCTTCACACCAAAACAGGAATTAACTTTTAAGGAGGAACCAGTGAGTTTGTTTTATTATCTTCTGAGTAGAAAAATCTCCACGTTATATGCTATACAAGAAGATAAATAAGTATTTCTAATAAATAAGCCACTAAAATTCTGTTCTTTTGAATATTAAAACTAGGTTAGTTCTGTTCTGCTTAGTCTCTCAGCCCAGGGAAATGCAGATATGTATGTGGATGATTTGGTAATAAGCAAAACTTTATTGAAGAGGTCAAATAAATGTTACATTAAAAAACATCACTTTTCACTATTTAAATGTCCCATTGGGCATATAAATACTGATACCTCATATAAATGTTCAACTAATACAAGAAAATGCAAAAGTTTATATATAATAGTTACTATACTTCTGTATAAAAGTAGCTTATGTAGTACAGCTGCAAAGAAATTGTCATTACCATTCAGGTACAAGGAATACTTAAACATTAATTATAAAAGAGTCCTTGAAATAAACAGCTTGAAGAAAATTAAATTGCATTCTTAAAATAGCTAACCTGAATCAGCTTTTAACTACTAGTAAGAATAACGTAGCTCTCAGTGTATTTACTATCTACCCTACTAACTACTTTAATGATTTCTTTCAAAATCCCATTATACTGGCATGTAATCAAAAACATAATAACTAAAAACAAATGTTAATGCTCCTGGAAGAATGAGATTAATAACGGAAGTGTGAGTTAACTATTATGTGAGATATATTGTTGCATTTGTCAAATATAGCTTTGCCACTGCTCTTCAGTTTCTGATCTATGTCTGCTTCAGTTAGCTAGTAAACAGTACAATAGTTTGAACAGATTAAATATATTTTAATTAAAGGAATTAAGGAAATTTTATCAGACATCAAAATTTAGTGGAAGACTTGATCCAGGAATTTTGAAGTACTAACAGAGGGCCTAAATGTGCTGCTTGCTCCACCCCTTATCAACTAGTTCAGCGCCATTCATTATGTTATCTTTGGTTCTGGATTATACACACAAATATAATTCTATTTTCCACACCTTCCTTTCTGTCAATTTGGATGTTTTTCCTTTCTTTTTCTACATATGAATCTTCGTGTTGAAATATTGGTGCTTTAAGGCTTTTCTGCACTTTGTAAAAATTCTTCAGTGGTTTTTCACACTGTAACATCCAAAAATCTCAGCCACACCCTGAGGCTGGAACTACATTTCAGTACTCCTGTAGGCAAATTGAATTTTCTGGCCTCATGTCATTTGCAAAAAAAATAAGCTTTAATTATCTTCATGAAGAGGCCTGCTAGAATGTATCTTTGTTTCTACCCACTGGAAGGAAATATGCATGTGCATTAGAGTTTTGAGCTAACACAGCTCCTCTTAATGTGCACATAAGACAGAACAAGACTAAACTTAGTACCAGAATTTAAGGATGTACTATAGGTCACACTCCCCTCATAGATACAGCCTTTAACTGTAGAATATGTATTGCATAATTACATGGCACCATCTTGCCACTTTTATTATGTGTCAGGGCCTTGTGTGTTACCCCATCACTAATAAATTGTGTTCAATAAACAGACACAAAATGTCAAAACTTGTATAATTCCCAAACCAGTAGGAACAATTGTTCTAAATCATGGAAATATCTAATATGAATTGCCTCTCATCAGTGCAAGTGCTCAAACAGTCTTTGGGATATTTCTGGGATTTAACTCACTAGAACAGGCTAAACTGTGCCAGGGATCATTACAGCACTGATGACAGTACAGCTGACTGAGCTGCAATGTATGGGACCTTTCTCTTTTTATGTATACTTTTCTAACTGAATCATAAAATTTTCATTATTACTATTTTTAAGGTAAATTCTGAATTTGCCTTAAAATTTAGGATTTGCCTAATATTTTTTCATTAAGCTTCTCTGTGGCATGTCCAAGAAATGTTTTTAGGAGTCAGTCAAATAATGATTCTGAAATTGCATGTTCAGTAAATACTGGAAAACAATTTACACAAATCAACAAGATCTCATGTCTTAAGTTTGTCAAGCAGATTATTAATTCACCATCCAAGACAAACTGCTTAGAAGCTATCCACAGTAGATAAATGGAGGGACACAGAGTGGAGACGGAATAAAAGTGAACAGCAATGGTACACCAGGAGGACTCTTCTCGTGTTCAGTATTTCTTTCTGAGCATTTAGCAGTCTATAGATAGCAGTTCTACTTCCCATTTTGTTTAAACACAGAAAATTAAACAGACTTAATTTCTTAGGTTTTCTCTCCATATTTTCCACAGGAGTTTAAGTGAAATAAAGAAATTTAATTTACCAAATTAAAATTATTTATCTGATGGATCACACAAGTACAGATAGGATCTTGCACTTCTGAGTGTATTTCAAGTAGCTTGTGATTCATTCAGCTGAATATCACAGTTCCCTGACAATCAAAAGAAGTAATTCTTGGTGAAGATTTTCAAGTTATCTGGAGATAGAGAATTTAAAACACACTCACAAAAGAACCACGAACAACTGCCTTTTTCATTAATGTTTAGTAGTTCCTGTAGCAGTTAAGCTGAATTAATCCTGTTTGCAAGAGTTGTAAACCTAAATCCATGAACTTGAATCAACCTGTTTTTTAAGTAGGCAATATATGAACAGCCACTTGTTAGCCACAATTAACCTTGAATTGTTCAAGAGCTCAAGGAAACGTATAGCCAAACTATATAACCAACCTGCCAATCATCATGTAATGCAGCATGTTGAGAATCTAGAAGTATGCCTTTTGACAGCCAACAGCAGCAACAACAAATCTGAAAGCAACTCTGTAGATTGAACAGATCTGACATCAAGGTGGTATAGTCTGTATAATCCTGTAATTAGAAAAAGAAAATAATTTTGAAGGAACCCAGAAAAACAGAGGTTCTGGGGAATCCCATTCCTGACCAAAACAGCTGGATCCACTAAACCAACTCTCCTACTGGAATACCTGATTGCTTCCAGGACGTAGGGAAATTGAACGAGGAACTGTTAAGGTGATGAACCTAACATCTCCCAGTTAGTACATTTCTCCCATTGAATAAGGATTCATGTCATTTCTAAAACTGCAATGTTTGCATGTAATGCTGAAAAAGTAGTTTGAAATCATACAAAGAAATAAACTATCTGTAGATTAGAGAATTTCCTTTTTCATGAAGACACCTAAATTGCTAATTATATTATCAGTGTTTGCTAAAGCTTTTCTGAGGAAAGAAAATGGTATGCAGTATGGTGAGAAGTGATATCTAATCCAGTGAGCCTTAACTCTGTTGTAGAGAAACCTAATCTGATCACAGAAAATTATATACATAAATAGGGAAATATGAAGGAAATAAAGTGCTTAATCCTACAGAGCTCATTCCATTGAGATTGGGAGTAAATGAACAGTTGTTTGAAAGATTATCAAAGTATTGTGCTCATATTAAATAGCTATATTAAATAGGCTTATGAAACCTATCAGTTTGTATTAAAATAAGGTAAGTTTTAGTTAGCTCCACTCTAAACAACCATTATGAAATTATTGTAAGTCTCAGGTGTATTTCACTAAATACTCAGACATGCAAACACGCTACTCAGACATGCAACCACACTAACCAAACTGACTAGAAGCTTTCAAAAGAGTGTTTGCTTCTAAGTCTCACACTGATAAAGTCAATGCTAAGGAGAAACCAAACCAAACCAAAATAAAACAAAAGTATACCTGTGTTTCTTATTCTATTTTGAACTTCACAATGACATTTTATGAATAATCCTGATGTTCTCTCTAAGATTTTCATAGTTTTAATGAACTTTTTGCCACTTACCAGGGAACAAATACTACACAGTAAGTAGTCTATACTTTTGTCAGTTTCTTCCCCATTTCAATGATGCCATATTAAACAGCAGCAGTAAGTTCTTTTGCTTGTTGAATATGTTCTACTTTCAGAATGTTCTATCAATAACACTAATAGCCAGCAGTTTTAGGAAAGTATTAAACTACTATCAATAAATGAACTTACTTTCAATAGTTCAGGTGGCCAGGTGGCCAGCTCTATCATTAACTTGAGTAAGTACTAAGTTTTATTTCACAGTTTTAGAAATATTTATAGTTTTTAAATTTTGTAGTATACCTTTTTAAGTTTGTAATTTGATTTTTAGTAAGAAAATAATACCTCTAAATTGCAAACTATGTATATGGGCAGATAGGATGCATCATCTCCTTGTTTTGGTTCATTTTACAAGGTGATTTTACTAAATATGCTAATACATTCTTCTGCTTGGCTCTCCTTGGGTTTGGAGAGGAATTTTTCTATCCCACAGAAGTGATGCTGGGATGCAGAATGGAAAAAAAGAAGTGCTAAATTATTATAAAAGAGAGTAGATGGGCATAGATGACTGCATGCCTTCTGTATTCTTGAGGCAATGTTCTGTGCACAGCATTTTGTTCAGGATAAGGAAATAATCTGCATGCATAAATTATATCCTTTAAATCTTTCTAATAAGACATAGTCATTATTCTAAGATTAGATCTTTTAGAGATCCACCTAGATCTTCATAACAACCTTCAACACTTTTCTCGGTGCAAAGCACACTTTAATGTAGATGGTTTTGAGCTAATTTTTTTTTAACAGAATCTTTGAAACTTTTTTGTTACCGCTCATTTTCTCCATTACTTTTAATACAAATCTTTTTTTTTAATGAAAAGAGTTTTTGTTTTCTAATTTCCTAAGCAAGCATTTTCTTTTTTCAATGTTTAATCTATTTAATTAAACAAGATTTTTTTCTCAACAAAAATTATGTTATAAAGAGTATTGATGTTTTAATAAGTGGCTCTATTTGCATATCTTCTAGCAAAAATAACTGGTTCAAGGAGGGTGAGATTATCTAAATACATAGGAAAAAGAAGTTTGCTGATCACAGTCAGGAAAAATATCCTTGAAATACTTTTATTATTAAAACATAGAGGTTGGAGGTTGTCATAAGTATCCATTTAAAGCCACTAAAAGCAGAAAGACATATAGAATTTAATCAATCTTATTGATTTTAGGTACACACTCTATTTATTTATTTATTTTCCCTGTGTGAACACTGTCCATTTTTCAAATTAAATTCATTACACTTTGTCCTTGTTAATATTGGCAACAGTATTTAATTCCTGGTTTTCATAAATTCTGCAGTCAATATGTTTTTCCTCACACAGGCATCTAATTATAGGCTATTTGATAGCTTGTATGTGTTTCTGTGCATCTGTGTGCATAGTCAAGTGTGCATTAACTAAACATACTAAGAGCAAAAAGTGCAATAACTTGTGAGTTGAGATAGTGACAGTTTAATAGGAAAGGGGGGAAAAAAAAGAAAGGGAAAAAACAAACAAACAACAGCAACAACAACAAAAAAAAACTCGTGACAAAAAACACCAAAGCAAATGGTGTATAATGCAATTGCCCACTAGGTGATGAATGTCAGTCAGTCCTCAAGTAGCATCAGCACTCACTTGGCCCATGGGATACTCCTTTGGTCGTTTTGGGTCAGCTGTACTCATTCTATCCCATCACAGCTCCTTGTGCACATCCTACCTCCTTGCTAGCAGAGAGGTGTGAGAAACCTGAACAGTCCTTGACTTATAGTGTAAACACTGCTCAGCAACAACTAAAACACTGGTATGTTATCAACGCTATTCTTATCCTAAATCCATAACACAGAATCATACCTGCTACCAGGAAGAAAATTACTTACTTGCATCTTAGATTAAACCAGGACATGGTGTGGCTTGAAAATCTTCTAAGAACTTGGAAATCTCCATTGTTTATTAAATGTAGACCAAGAGTGAGGGAAAAAAAAAAGAAAAAGGAAAAAAAAAAAAAAGAAAAAGGAATCTGATAGCTTTGCCTTTGACTGCCACTGGATTACTCATGTGTAAATTAAGCACATTCATAAAGGCAAATTTTCATGTCTAGGGCTCTAGGCTACCATTTGTGTTGTCTGATTTGCAATAAAATTATTTTCTTCATTGTGCCAATTACTTTCTGAACCACTTGCAATTGCTTCCAAATAGATTATTAGCCAAGTAACAATTACCTTGGGCAAAGAATGCCTCTTAACAATGCCCAAACTACTTGGCTAATGGAAGCAGTGATACTTGTTAACTGAAATTGCAGATTAGAGAGAGATCTTTAACAAGAGACTTATAATTTCTTTTTTTTTTGTTGTTTTTTTCAAGTGCAATTTTTGGTTCCAGGCATGTTATAATTTCAGCATTAGTGAAATGAGATTAGCATTAGTACTGAATCATTTGTTTTGGAATATTTGGTATCCTGTAACTGAATACATCAGGTACTGGTTACCTGCAGTTTTATTTTAAGACTTGATTTTTATATAAGGACAGTAATTATAAACTTAGGTAAATGCTAAAAAAAACCCACAATCTTAAATTGAAAAAGAAGTCAGTTATACTAAAATATATATTCTTGGGTATGTATATAAAATACGTTTGGTTGATTTTCTGTAAACAAGATTCTAAGTGTGACAATAGTTGAAAAAAACCTTTCTTGAATATAAGACAAAAAATATAAATAATAAAGTAATAATTCCTGTGTAATCTGTACTATTTTCTTCTATCTTGCATTTTTAAATAATCCAGATTTTAAACATTATAGAGAATATACACTAAGAATTAAATAGAAACAGTCTGAGACTTTGTAATTGCTATGAGCTTTAGCACTCTTCTTACCCTATTTTAGACATAATTACTCCATATCCACTTCTATTTCCGTTTAATCTGAGAAAACAGGTATATCAGCTGGCCATCTGCCATCTTACAATTAAGAAGGAAAAGTCACGCACTAACACATCACTCTCCTCAATGCATTGATAGGGACTCCAGAAAAGATGTCCCTGAACTCTTCATTTTGCCTAGATATTCTGGGAAAATTTTCTCCCAAAATTACTACTAGCCTCTGACTGTGTAGCTCCTGTCTCTCCCGCTGTACAGATTATACTGTAAGATTGTAAGCAGAGAAATAAAAGTATACGTATTCCTCTCTTGAGGACCTGGAAGCCTTCAGTGTAATGCATTAGCAGAAATCTCTACCAATGCCTGCCTCTAGGGCATGGGTAAGGTCACAGAGACAGGAGGCTGTGGCTCTGTTTATGAAGTCCACCTTTTCTGAGGAAAAAAAGCTGCTCAATCTAGCTGTAACACTTTGAGGTTCAGATTTCTTTTATTCATATCCTGGGGGAAACTGAGACACTTTGGCCTTACTGTAATGCTATCTTGGAGATATATATATATATTTAATTTGCAGAATTACCTTATATAATATTAAAATTAAGATAGAAACTGGTTCCAAAAAATGGATTCGGAAAGGAGTTTCTAAGTCCTTCTTTTGCTATTGCTTTTACTTTCCAGGCTAAGCATTGAAAATTGTTGATTAGGAAATGTCGGCCAGTGATTTCTTTTAGTGTTAATATAATAGAATATAATATCAAGATAGCATAATATAGTACAATATAGTTTTAAAGAATTATAACTAATAAACTATTCTGGCATAAAGCACATGATATTCTTAATATTATCGAAAAAATTTAGTATGTGGCCAATAGATTAATGGTTTAGATAATCTACAATGCAAATTGGATGGAAAAATCTAAATATTATACTTCAAATATGTCTTTGTGTTGAATTTAGCCCAGTCCACTAAGTTTAGTGTAGTTACATTTGAATAATTGTCTTTCAAGTAATTTTCAAGTTGTTGGATTTCTTTGAAGAAATAATGAAAAATGTACCTTTGTACCATTGTAAGATTTTTCATTTTTTTCAAATTGGCAAATAATTATAAGTAAGAAGAGATAAATATTGTATCTTTTTGTTCTCCTCTATCTCAAAGACAAATTAATGTTTGCTCACTCAAATTTAGGAATTATATCATCTATATTCTCCCTTTCTCTGTTCTCATCCCACCTCAATGGAGTCATTTTGGATCACAACATGCTTTTCTTCATAGTCTTATTCTACTTAGTCATCCACTCACATCAGTTTGCCTTTGGATTTCATCCTCAGGCAGGACAGCATCCCTGATGAAGCAAAACAAAGTAGTTCTTTTGTAAATTGGTAGATTAAAGTAAATGTTACAATCAGTAATGAGGACAGAACTGTTACAGATGATATCACATCTCACCCTCTATGCCTGACTTCCAGCATTTTCCTCTTCCTGCAGCTTAAGGCAAAACTTAATGTTTTGCCATAAAAGCATAAATATAGTGGACTTTCAAGATCGCTGTCTCATTCTCTTAAGAATGTTAGAAGAAAATGCTAGAAGAAAATATCAGTTCTTCTAAAAAAATATGACAACAGTTTCAAAAGTGCAAATAAGTCTCAGAGTTCTCAGTAGTTGTTTCCAGAAACAGAAAGGAAGATTTGTTATCACAAGACACCTACAGAGCTATGAGAAAATATCTTTAAATGAAAGCATTTGAATACAGCACCAAGATTTTCTCCTTAAAGTTAAAAAACTTCATAAGATTTTCCATTATGGCCATCAGCAAGAATATCAGTAATTATGTAACATGGAGGGTACATGTGCATAATGTGCTAGACAGGCATCACTCCAGAATATGTCAGTGCGGATATTATTAAGTCTAAATGTTACTACAACCATTTTAGTTTATGGATTCAGCTAGTCAGTCTTGTCAGACTTTAAATATGAGCATTACTGACATAAGTTATGGGACACTTATCATACAAGGTAATGCAGTAACTCGCAGAAAGAGCCATGAGCAAACAGATGAAATTTAGTCAAGTCTCACAGTAATTTAAAGGTTGATTCAGCTCATGCTACAGTAGACTTTCACCTCCAAATGACCTTAAATTTATTTTGAGATCATACTAAGATTGTTAGCAATGCATTAGCAGGTTTCAGGTGAGTGGAAGGAAAGGTTCACGGTAGGAAAATTTTCCAGCCTTTATGAGAAAGTATACGTGTGATTTACCGTGTCAAAAGCCAGTGTGAAATATTTGCAAAAGTTCCAGAGTTAAACAAACTTACTTTCTAATCTAATCATTCTGATGGAAAACATTTACAGATCAGGTAGTCTGATACTTTGAAATAAATATTCAAATTAGTGTGTATTTTATTCTAATCTGTGACATCTTGTTTAAAGACAAATGTGATGGTTGTCTTTCAAAATTTGAACACAATATTTGTGATTCATCGAAAAAAATCCAAAAATTTTTGAATATGTAATGAATCATTGTTAAAGTTTGTGGTTTTTTTTTACTATTATTATTTCCTCAAAGGTGATGAAACGCTTTATTATTTTCATAATTTGGAGCAGATTAATGATTATGGTAGCTTTCGTAAAATAGTGAAATGAGTACTCTGAAACATGCTGACAAGGAAGAAGTAAAGAGCAATTTCAACTAATCTCTGAGCTTTGATTTGTGCAGAAAGACAGATACACAAAATACTGAAAAAATGGTAAATTATTAAATGATTTAACAAGAATGATCTCAATTTTTTACTAAGAAAATTTGCCTCAACAGTCTTAGGGGTACTATGCTCAGATCATAATTAAGTCAATAAAGTTAATGGAGTCTAGACAACTATTCATCTTAACAGCCATTTGTTCTTTATTGTGTATAAATGGAAGTTCAATATGGCATATAGACTCCTGAATTTTAGTGTTCTCATATAGATTCCAAGCTAAAACTAGAACCTTAGGTATTTCTAGACATTCACTAGACAAATATGTGCAGAATTCTCTGTCTCAAATATGTGCTTCTCTTTCAACTAGTAATGGAAAAACACTAGATATTTTCTGTTGTTTTGTTAAAAATATAGCTACAAGAATAAATTCAAGTATTAATATGTCAACAGAATATGAGTTATCTTTTCAGTAATAATACCAATAAACTACATCTATAATTATTTTTAAAATCTCCTTTCCCAAATTTAGAATTCATTTAACAATCTGAGACAGAGATACAATATAATAGTTTTAAGATATTTTATTCTATGTACATCTTTCTGATTCTTGTTACTCTTAGATTTCCATGCATAAAGGCAGTGTAGTACTTCTTGGATGATGTTTCTGTCATTTTCTTTCAGAATTGTGGTTTGATTGCTGTCTTAGCACATTGGGTGATGATAGATTTTTTGCTACATTTCTGATCTTTGTTTAATATATATATTTTTTTTGTCTGTGTCTTTCTAAGGCATTTAACAAGGTCTTCTTAGCCTTTCAGGTTCAATGAGCATGTGAAAGTTGCAGAATTGTCAGTTTCCAATCTTATGTGTTGAGAATCAGAGGAAATTGAGGTGGTTAGGGCTGCTGGGCAGCAGAGAGCTATTACAGTACAAAAAAAAAAAAAAAAAAAAAAAAAAGCAATAATAACCTTCGCTCACTAAAGAAGGTAGCAAGAGAATACAGAACTCAGCTCACAGCTGAGCAAAGAAATATTGACTTCCCAAAAGTAAATAGTACATTCAAAACACAGAAGCTTTCTCAAAGTAGTTCAGAGACTGAATCAGACTTACAAACTTACTAGGAGTCTACTAAATTAATGATATGAGATTATTTCATTACTGTAACATTATAGGATTTCAGATTGCAGAAAGACAGCCTGATAGATCATTTTTCTTTGGCTTTCTTCCTCTTTATTACCTTTGAAACTTCACAGTGTTATTTAAAAAGCTAAATCATGTGATATCTAAAGTGGGACATCAGTTGAGAGACTGCATGTAATTAATGAACGTAATTTTAAGAATATCAGGGACAAGTACCATTAGCAAATTATAGACATGTAATCATAGGAAGAAAATAAAAAAATGTAAGAAAAAATATATATATTTGTAGACTGTGCAGTGCATTTTATTTAAAAAAAAAATGAAATATTTGTGGTTGCCTATGCTATCAACTGTTAGAAATCATCACATCAAAATTAAGATAGACCATATATTATAAATTTGTGCAATAGTACTGTGCAGAGTAGTAGTTTCATCCTGTAGAAATACGACACAGCTCTACGTTTCACTGTTGTTTTTTTTACTGTTAAAAAATGATTTTGAATCTTTTGAAGAACAATGTCAGTCAGTAACTTAAAATGAAAGGTTAATATTACTGTGACAGTGAAAAGATTTCACTTGTAATGACAAAAATGACTGCTTATGATGGACACGGTACATGTAGACCACTGTATAGCATACTCCTCTGTTTCATACAAAGAAACTCTTTACTGTGACACAATGTGCAGCAGTGGTCAGGATTCCAGTTCCTATTTTGTGACATCACTTTATTTCCAAGATTGAAGAGAAGATACCAAATGTGGCTGTAAACAAATAAACAAACAAAATAAAACCAGAAAACTATATCTTGAATGTGAAATAGAGTAAGAGATCTGGAGTCTGTTTCAGATTGTAAGAGCATTGTCTGTCCATAACATATTTAGTCCAGAATAACCATTTGATTAAGGCACTGAGAAATAAATTGTTTTCTACTGTTCCTCACTCATTCAGAATTCTATGACTGACCTGTTTTTTTTTTTTTTTTTTTTTTTTTTTAACATCATACATTTTATTTAACGTGTGTTTGACATTTGGGTAAATTCTGCCAGAGGAATTTTTGGTTGTCAGTGCCTTTAGCCATTCAGAGCCGGCTTTCCAGTTCACACATTTCACAAGAAATACCAAAGGACAAAAAAGGACATTTTGACTGCTGTAAATGGGAACCTAAATGACCTATTAAGTAAATATCTCATAAGAACATGGCTTATTTCTAAGTTTGGAGGCAGGGTTCCCATAACCACTATACTGAATGCTTATGTGACATTGACTCTTTTATAGTAATGCTATACATGGTGTATTTGATTTAATTTGATATGAAAATAGAAGTAAAAAATCTTGTCTTCTGATTTTCCCTTTTATCTCTGTCAGAGTAGCTGCAGCCTTTTCTTGGTAAATCATTTTTCTTTTAGT
Source organism: Meleagris gallopavo (assembly GCF_905368555.1). Classification (NCBI taxonomy): domain Eukaryota; kingdom Metazoa; phylum Chordata; class Aves; order Galliformes; family Phasianidae; genus Meleagris; species Meleagris gallopavo. The sequence goes on along the minus strand of NC_139404.1, from coordinate 149,818,659 downwards.
CAAAAAACTATGATAACAATTAGATGAGAAAAGATATTTATATTCCAATCAGAACTGAAAGGCCTGCTGAGAAGATTCAGAATTAGGGAAACAGGGATGGAAGGTGAATCATGAGGATATTGCCTCTGAATACGAAAGTAGAAATTTTAATGCTAGTGATTTACTTACTTACTCTAATGTTTTAAATTTCCAAATAATAATGAAGGATTTTATCATCTATCTTTAAATTTACTCAGGCCAGATCTTCGATGTAGGAAGACTCTAGACATATGATTTAAGAAATTAATTAAAAGTGATTTTTCCTCCTTAGAGAAATGAGTAACTATACCTTCTTCTCAAGCAACTTAAGTTGAATATATCATAGTTATATGTTACTGTTGTAGATTTGCAGTGATGAAATCTCAAGCTTGACAAATACTAAGGCTAAGCACATATATTAGTGAGATTTTTCCATATATATATTCCCACTGACGTTCTGTTTCTTACACGTCTACTCGTGCCATGCATTTTTTCCTTTGTCTTTGAAATAGCTAATCTACAAACTCTGTATTGCACCAAAAACCTTATTCCTCTAACAAATTGCTTTTGTATTCAGCATACTACCTTAGCTATCTGAACGTTTTTCTCACTGAAATATGTTGTGATGCTGAAAAACACAATCACTGTGAATGAAGCCTAAATGAATGTCAATTTCTACAGTGAATTTTTTGCTCAAAGTTAAATTTACTAGAATAGGGACTATCCTAGCTTCGTAGTTCCATACATTCAATAAAAACAGTCATGGTATCTTTTCATAATAACCTATACTTTTTTTTTTTTTTAATATAGTTTGTCTAACCTGTAGCTATGTAGTTATTTCAATTTCTTATTCAGTAATTGATGATAATCTATTTCACTTTTAAGTTTTCATATTATATCACTGGATTAAAAAAAAAAAAAAAAAAAAAAAAGAACAACTGTATACTGCAACCATTGAGGAGAAATCAGATTCAGTACAGTGCTGATAAATATAAAGTAAGATGTTGTCTGAACTGTAAAGTATATCACTTTCTGTGATGGGATGAGACAACACCGTGATTTACTTTTTGCTGCCAACTGCTCTTCTTGCCCTTTTCCTGAGCTATATTGAGTTTGTTCTGCTCATCTAACAAGTTCAGATAGTTAACCAAACTTTGGATGCTTGATCTCAGTTTATGTAAGCCTCTTGATTTGGAAATCTGACATAAATTGTGTATACCTTGTTTTCCTAATTGACCTTTTATTTTAGGGAAAGAGGATTTTTTTGGGGGTTGCTTTATATTTTTTTTTTTTTGTCATGCTGTGATTTTTGTTTGTTTGTTTTTCTTCCTTTTACTGTTGTTGAGCAAATACATAATACAAAAAGATATTAAGAGAACTCCTGCAGAATACAAACTGCTTCTGATCTCATTTATTTTTAAGGAAAGAGAATAAGAATTTGTCATCTGAAGCTCTAATTTAATGATCAAATGAAGGTATTAACTACAATGAGAACAGTGTAGTATCTTAAGACATTGTCTTCATTTACACAACTATTTCTATTCTATATTATCATTATTTTGGAATATCTACCTGTTTTGGCTTGTGTGTGTGTGTGTGTGCGTGTGTGTGTGCGTGTGTGTGTGCGTGTGTGTGTGTGTGGTTTTTCTCCTTTCTTTAAAAAAAAAATATATATCATCTACTGCTCTCACATATCCTAATGCTTCTTTTTATGCTTAGAATTTGATGTGTAAGGTGAACAGATTTCAGCCTGAATACATAACTGTATGCTGCAATCAGGCCTAGACAAGCATCAGAGGGATAGCGTTCTTTCAGTCTCAGCTCTCTCCTCCTTCCCATTGTTACTTCTCAGAAGAAATAACAAAATATCTAATCTTGTAGCTATTTATTTGGTTGTTTCTCTACCTCCTTCCAAATGGACATCAAGCTTAGATTTGAAAAGGAAATAACCTCTACTTATGACAAATTAATCTGTATTTTTGCTTCCTTTTTGGAATATATTGAAATAAATTTTATTCACTATTGTTTTTTTTTTATTCAGTATTTGTATTCTGTTTGTTTTTAATCAAGTATATAATATGACTGGAAGTTTCTTTGATGTAATATCACGGTCAGTATAATTAGTAAATGACTTCAACATCGCATGAACAATAAAATACTATTGATCTTATTCTCTGCACATGCATTGTTTCTTCCAAAAATGTGTCTGCTCTGTGGAGTAAAAAAGGAAACCACATGGAAGGTGACATATATAACGTTCAGTGTATCATTATAAATTATGTCCTTAGTGTAAGCCCATTAGATCACTCTGCATGGACTCTCTATTTGCATATAATAAACTAATCCTATACTAGGTAGCATGTACAAAAGAAATCAGGATTGTTCAGTGGTGCTTTTCCATAGCATCAGGGTAGTCACAAGTCATTTTTTCAAATCATCAATCGGCATGAAACTATGAGAAAAAATAAAGTGGAATTGAAAAAAAATATATATTTTTAATCAAATAATTAAGCATGAAGAGGAAGAATAAATTAATAACAAATTGATCTCATTTTTATTTTTAATTTATTATTTTCTCTTATCTTCCAAATATGGAAGGTTTAACTTTGTATGACACCAGCTAAGTTTATATTTCCATGTGAGATGACGATGCTGTCTCTACAATGATATTTTCATTTGTTTATACCTGGGATGCCAGATTGGACTTTGTAACTAGTATTAAAAAAGAAAAATGCTATAAGAAACTTTCAGATGAAAGGTTATATATGTTGTTTCTTCTGTTGTTTTAGAGGCATACAGAACTCACAGAGAAGGAAAAAATGCAGGAAGAAAGAAAATAAAGGGTTACTCTACTCCACAAATCAAAACTAACAGGTACTGTATATGATTTTTGCCCTTTTTTGTATAACCTTAAACGTGTTTATTGCTTTTTCTTTCTCCTCCTTTTTCTTTCTTCTTTTTTTACATTTATACTATATAATGCACAAATAATACACATTTTAAACACATTTTCTCTGTCCTTATGACAGATGATTTCCTCCATGAATTAAAGACAAAAGTCATAATAATTGGTGAGCACGTTTTTACAAAACATTCATAATTAAAATAAGTGTCATATATTTATCTTTATCTTTTCTAAATAGCACATTTGGACTCTGCTATTTAGCTCCTAGCTAATCAGCTTCTACACAGAATACTCCTGAGTAGATTGCTTTTCTCATTCTAAGCAGTGTATTCTCTTTTACTCCTTCATTATTTATTTATTTATTTATTTATTACAGCATGTCAAATTTTATTTTCTGTTATCATTGCATTCCTGCTTTAGACTATTTTGTTCTAACTTATGTCCTCCTGTCCTATCATCTTTTCTTCCCTTTTTCATACAATATGTCTTGACTGCTGCTTGCCCACCCTATTATCCTTCTCCTGTCACCTCAGATCTTTGTTCTATCATTTTTTTTCTACTCCTCATATTTCCACTTTTATCTCTTGTTTTCCCTTTCTAAAGGAATATCTCACCATTTGATACCGTTGCCTGCATTCTTTCTCATTAAAGATCCTTTATTCTGGCTCTACATTCATCAGAGCTTTGTCACTTGTATTTCTCTTCTACCGCCCAATGATGTTTTTTTTTTTTTTCTTTTTTTCTACCATTTAATTAATATTTGTAAATGTATGATGATTTATTTTCTGCTCTTTGAAAAGCAATGATATTCATGAACATCCATTTATCTTACCTATTTTAGATTTCTACAACATTAATGATTACAACTTTTTTGATCATAACATTTTCCTTTTACAGATAAAAGCAGAACATACAGAACAAATATATGGTAGACAATTGAGATGTACATATCCTCAATGAGTTTTTCTTCTCTATAGGTGTCATTCTTTGATTTCAGAGTTTTCCTCACTTCAAATGAGGAAAAATACTCAATATTTGCTGCTTGTAATCTTATAAGTCAAGGGACATTTCTGCGTATGAATACTCACAATTAAAGCCATATCTGTAAAATATTTTTCATGAAATTAAGTAGTACAAGCAAATACATCTCTACACAGCATAACATATATTTAGTCTCATGTTTTTTACCTGCATTTTCATTCCACTTTGCACAGAGTAGTCTCAATCCTCTGTGTTTGGGACATGACTGATGAGGCCACTACATTTCTGTAGACTGCTGAATTTTTCTTTCTTCTAAAAGGCTATTAAAAGAGAGATTGTGAGCTGTATTCTCACAAAAAAAAAAAAAAAAAAAAAAAAAAATCAAGTTGTGGTCACATATTCTGGAAATTTAGAAGCACTCTCAAGACTGCTAATGTAGGTGTCACTCATACAGAGTGCAAAGTTTGTTCTAAATTTTTGTATAAATTTCTAGAACTTTAAGATAAGAAACACTTAAATTTCTTCTTGAATCCTATTCACAATGGATTGTAGTCTGCAATTACACCAAAATTATGAATGGTTCAGGGAGCTTATAGGCAACATTACTTGAATCATGGATTAAGTTTTCAGAATCTCTTTCATGCATCTATATCCTTTTCCACCCTTTTCATACATGCCAAACTTTAAGAATAGTGATGCAGTAGTGCGAGTAGCTCTTTTAATTTCTATTTAAGAAGAGCATACCTCTGTGTGCTTACATGCTGGCTCTAATTGATCATGCATTTCTCTATAACTATTCATACTGGATAACAATGAATTTATGCAAAAAGGATTAGGAGATATCTCACTTGGTGCGTTGTTGCAAGGATATGTTTTCTGGCTTATTATTTACATATACCTTGGGGGGGGGGGGGAAATTACTTCTTCAGTAGGACTGAGGCAGTTCTTTTCTTGATGTGTTTACAAGTATATGTGTTTGGACATTTGTAAACGTCATGTATGTATGAATACATAAGCATAAATTGATAATATGCAACCTTTTAACTGAAGTGTCTAACTTATAAGGCAAGGGGGCTGATTTATCCTGTAATACTCAGGTTCAGAAATAAGTACATAAATATTTACCATATAGTTTGAACATAACAAGATTTTAGTATTTTTTGTTTTCTACTGTCTCTGAAGTGACTATTTGAATACACTCAATCCATTATAATTAATTAACTACTCAAATATTTTTTGTTTTGTAATAGTCAGTTACTGTATCTTCCCTAAACCAATGTGCAAAAAGTTTTGATTGAAATCCCACTGCAGACAGAACTTAAACAATCTAGTAAGCATTATATTCTGTATCCCTGTTTGTAGACTATACTGCATCCTAATTATGACAGACAGATAAACAGATAGGAAATGATACTTAGTAGTGTTTTTATGCATCCAGAGTTGAAATGTATGTCAGCATTTGTAACAAAATTAAGAAGACCATTAGGAATACTTTGACTTAATACTAGTCAACAATTCTTATTTATAATTTATAATGATAGAGATGCTTGAGTTTTAGGTTACATTGAAACACAAAATAAACCAAACCTGCTAATCACATCAGGGAAAAAAAAAAAAAAAAATCCCTTAAAATTAGAAGCTTCTGACAATCTAGATTCAAATAAACAGTTAAATTTTACCAGTTTGTGGATTATTCAGGAAATTCAGTTGCTGGAGTTGGTATATTATGCAAAACACATTTTGCCCAGTATCAACAGAAACTTGCTTTGTTATTGGCAAAGCAGTGATGAAAATAAATGACATCCACTGTCCACATGGTATGTATGGTACTTTCTGACAGTTTTTCAAGATTATATAACTTCTCTTGTGATTTATTTGAAAGCTTAAGGAACAGTTATTGGAAAAGCTGCCAGTCTGTTCTGTGTAAATAAGAGCCCTAAATTTACATATATGAAAGGGAGAAATTCAGATAGCACTGAAGGCTGAAATTAATGGTTTACAAAGTGCATGTGTAGGGAATATACAATGGAGAAGAAAGTGCTTTATTTCTTGCTGGTAAATTAAACCATTTTTAAACCATTTCTTTAAAAACTCATTTAAAAATATTATTTTCTTATCACTCTGAGGTCCTGTGAGTTTTTACAGAACAATGGTACTAGTTTTAGCTTCTTTGAACAAGTTATTTGACCTAGTTATTTGGATTAGTTATAGCTTCTTTGGACAAGCATATAATCATTAATATACAAATATAGGCTGGGCAGAGAACTGTTTGAGAATAACCCCGAGGAAAAGAATTTGAGGGTGTCAGTTGATGAAAGACTCAACGTGAGATGGCAGTGTGTGCTCACAAGCTAGAAGGCCAAAGGTTGCATCAGGAGAAGTGCAGACAGCTGGTCGAGAGAGGTGATTTTGTTCCTCCATTACAATGATGACAGCTCACCTGGAGTACTGTGTCCAGTTCAGAAGCCCCCAACGCAAGAAAGACATCAAGCTGTTGAACGGGGTCCAGAGGAGGGCCACAAAGATTGTCAGAGGGCTGAAGCACCTCCACTATGAAGGTAGGCAAAGAGAACTGTGGCTGTTCAGCCTAGAGCAGAGAAGGCTCTGGGGGGATCCTGTAGCAATCATCCAGAACCTCAAGGGGCCCTACGAGAAAGCTGAAAAGGGACTTTTTATAAGAGCATGTAGAGACACAATGAAGGCAAATAATTTTAAACTGGAAGAAGGTAGATTTAGAATAGATATTAGGAAGAACTTCTTTACTGGGAGGGTGATGAGACACTGAAACAGGTTGCCTAGCAAGGTTGTGGATACCCCTCCCTAGAGGCATTAAAGACAAGGCTGGATGGGGCTTTGAGCAACCCGGTCTACTGGAAAGTATCCCTGCCTGTAGCTGGGGGGATAGAAATAGATGATCTTATAAATATCTTCCAACGCAAACCATTATATGATTCTATGATTAATGAAATGCATTTTTAATCAGATTTTTCGAAATAATTAAACAAGATTGTGAATTACACACTATAAAAATTTCATTTTCATTAAAGAATCCACCTTTGTTTCCTCTGCCAACCTGTGCTGAACCTGTCATTGTTAATGACATTCAAAAATTATATTTTCAGAATATAGCTTGAAGGGTGATTTCAACAGAAAAACTAGGACAGGCAGCACTAACTAGCAATATACTTAATCACTGGACACGTTTCTATTACAATAGAATTTCATACTGATTGGTTAAAAATTTGTTAAGTATCTGCTAACGTGTCAGTAATAATTTGCTACAATTATGATAGTATCCCCACACAATAAGTGACTTTTTATGGCTTCAAACAAGGATAAGTGATAAAACCAAGCTCGCCAGTTTTCAGTTAGATAGTGAGACTATCTGACCTGATATTATCTTCAGGTACATTTAAATATTTGTGTTTACATATGTGCAAATAATATATTTATATTTTTAAATGATAAGTAATATACTTTAATGTCAGAGACCCTTTACTCTGACAAATCTCAGCACTGTACACTGTACTCAGCACTGTACTACAGGCCAGTGAGTCTCACCTCCTGAGAAGATCATGGAACAGATCCTCCTGGATGACATGCTTGATCACTGAGGAATGAGCGTGTGATCTGAGACAGCCAGCACGACTTCACCAGGGGAAGGTCCCGCTTAACCAATCTTGTGGCCTTCTATGATGGAGTGACGGCACTGGTGGACAAGGAGAAGGCGACCAATGTCATTTACCTGGACTTGAGCAAGGCCTTTGACATGGTCCCACACCACATCCTTATCTCCAAATTGGATGTGGATTTGATGGGTGGACCACTCAATGGATAAGAAATTGGTTGAAAGACCACAGACAGAGGGTGGTCATCAATGGCTCTATGTCCAGGTGGAGGCTGGTAACAAGTGGCGTCCCCCAGGGGTCTGTCTTGGGACCGGTGCTCTTTAACATCTTTATCACTGACATCAATGACAGAATCGAGTGCACTCTCAGCAAGTTTGTTGATGACAGCAAGCTGAGTGGTGCGGTTGACATGGTGGAAGGAAGGGATGCCATCCAGAGGGACCTCAACAGGCTTGAAAGGTGGGCCCGGGTGAACATAACAAGGTTCAACAGGGCAAAGTGCAAGGTTTTTCTCTTGGGCCAGAGGAATCCTAGGCATCTATACAGACTGGAAGGAGTGGTCCTTGAGAGCAGCCTGCGGAGAAGGACCTGGAGGTCTTGATGGATGAAAAGCTTAACATGAACCAGCAGTGTGCTTTTGCAGCTCGGAAAGCAAATGGTAACCTGGGCTCCATCAAAAGAGGGGTGGCCAGCAGGGATGGGGAGGTGATTGTCCCCCTCTACTCTGCTCTGGTGAGGCCCCATCTGCAGTACTGAGTCCTGGTCTGGTGTCCCCAGTACAAGAAAGACAGGAAGCTGTTGGAGAGGGTCCAGAGGAGGGCCACAAAGATGATGAAGGAACTGGAGCATCTCCCCTACAAAGACAGGCTGAGGGAGCTGGGCTTTTTCAGCCTGGACACAAGAAGACTGCAGGGTGACTCACTGCAGCCTCCCAATACCTAAAGAGAGCCTACAAACAGGAGGGGAATCAACTCTTTCAAAGGGTAGATAATGGCAGGACAAGGGGAAATGGTTTTGAGTTGATGGAGGGAAGATTTATTTTGGATGTCAGGGGGAAGTTCTTTACAGAGAGATTGGTGAGGTGTTGGAACAGGCTGTGGATGCCCCGTCCCAGGAGGTGTTCAAGGCCAGAATGGATGGGGCCCTGGGCAGCCTGGTCTAGTATTAAATGGGGAGGTTGGTGGCCCTGTGTGTGGCAGGGGGTTTGGAGATTCATGATCCTTGAGATCCCTTCCAATCCTAGCTGTTCTGTGATTCTGAGACTGTATTATAATGCACAGTATCAGCTATGTCAGTTATGTTAAGGAACGCAACTACAGTAACAGAGTGACAAGAGCTGAATTAAGCAGTATTTGTCTTAGAAGAAAAGTTTTCAGGAAAATAAAATATTTTCTTGTATCTTGTAACTTTTATTTGTAACTTCAAAAGATACATTTCTGTCCTGACTTTTTGTTTTCTTTGTTTAGCAAATGTAAAATTATTTTCTTATATTTTCTTATAGAGTAAAAGAAGAAATGGAATTTATAAAAAAAAAATACCACCCACTAAAAATTAAACTTTGTATCATAATGTAAAGAATAGAAATATTAAAATCTCTATGTCTAGTGAAATTAAATCTTTTTGTCTCATATGGATAGTATTAGAAAACATATGTATGTACATGGTAATGACATCAAAGGAATAAGGTGTTGATTAATATAATAGTCTTAAAATGCAATGAAATGCATTTTTAAGGTAAAGTAGAAAAAAATGATGAACAGAGAAAGCTCACATATTCCTAACTGGCAAATTGGCAGGTGTGCTGCTTTACAACCTTTTTATGACTCACCAGTATGTTAGTACTACTGCCAAAGACAGATGGATGAAAATGCCAAGCATATGTAAAGAAGGTCAACAGCAAAGATTCTTATGGAAAGAAAATGCAGTGTTCTTGCTAACATTTTTAAAGCATTCTGTGCTGTATAAGAATTTGGCTTCTTGAGCTGTCTAGGAAGAAAACCTTAGTACACTATCACTGCTGTGTTATGCAGCATAACGAAAAGTTGACTGTATATTAGCTTTTCTGCTTTTGCATTGTTTCAATTTCTTTTCCTGATTCTCTGAGTTATTAGTTCTGAACAAAACTACAAGAGGAAGTTTCTTTATGAGTCTCCACCTTACAGGTGTAAAATGATACTCTATATATTTCTGAAATATGTAACATAGAATTTTAAGTTCTATCTACTGGTGGAATTTTAATGGCTAAATTATAGTATTTTTATGAAGAGACATCTTACTACTGTGTGCACTTTTATTTTACATTACAACAACCACATTTATGCATGCACATTTTGGAGAAGTATTTATGTCCTATAAAAGTAAAATTTTAATATACATGCATGCACATCAGTATATGTTTAGCCCAAATACACAGTACTTTGTAAAGTTTTCTGCACAATAATAATATTTTTGTTTGATTATTTTATTTTATTGATAGTAAGTTTCTGGAGAAGAGTTGTATTTCCTGTCTCTAATCAGCATTTAGAGATCAAAAATTATCTGAACATTTAAAGAACAGAGACTTTTTAATTTTTTAGACAGATTTACAGATTTCTCCTCTCTTTGTCTCTTTTTTCCTTGACTTTAGCTCCAAAACAGTTTTCTTCTCTGGTAGATCCATGAAGAGGACATTTGGTCAAATCTGATGTTAAAGTATTTGAATGGCTGAAGTTATGAGAGGTGAAATTAGGATGCTAGAAAATCTGGTGAATTTTATATTCTGAGTTCCTCTAATAGCTAGCACAAGTATATCATGTGAATTTTTACATAATCAGTTGCTGGTTGGGGTACAGTTTTAACTTTTTTTTCATTTATAATTTGAATAACTTATTCTTCCACACAACTTTTATGGTTTAAGTTTATTTTCAGCAGCAAGATTATTTTGGCATGAAGTTGGCTGTTAGGCTTGTCCAGCATAATTGGTGATCTACAGCACCGGCAAGTTAATTTATTACATAGCATGTAGTGCAGCCTGCTAAACACACAAAAAAACCTATTTATAAAGTGTTCCAGTTCCTATTCAGCTCCAGTATTCAGATTCCTTTACAGTGAGCCAATGTATGAGGAGCACTTGGGGGACACATTCTCCTGTTGTCGTTTTTTTTTTTTTAACTAGTTATTCTGATTATAGTACCTAGTTCCTCTCAGGAGTTCAAGTATGTCAGCTTGGACACAGCTTTGTTATCACTCTTTTGCCAAGCTCCTAAAAAATTCCTTTTTCTAGTTGTATGAATAGCCTTGATATGTGAATAGGCTTGAGAAATACTTTAAAGGCATAAGAGTTTGCTTTATGATCAGAAAGTGTTGTACCTTATTAGTTGGTTATAGCTTATTTGGTAGATTAGTTAGACTGAGACAAAGAGGAGACTGGCAGTGAACTGAGGTAACTATAAACTGTTTGTACTATAAAGGTCCACTTGGAATTAAGTCTGTTGAAGGAGATCAAGGGCAACAAGAAAGGCTTCTTTAAGTATGTCAGTAGTGAAAGTAATACTAGGGAAAACGTGAGCCTGTGGCTGAATGAGGTGGGTGCCCTGGCACTGAGAGACACTGAGAAGGTATATTTATTGTACACCTTCTTTGCTTTGGTCTTTGCTGCTTAGAAATCCCAGATCCTGGAGGTAACAGAAAGAGTATGGAGAAAGGAGTACTTCCCCTTGGTTGAGGAGGATCTGGTCAGAGACCATCTAGGCAAACTGGATGTACAAAAATCTACGAGGCCCAATGAGATGGATGCATGAGTGCTGAAGGATTAGAAGTGATTGCCAAACTGCTCTCTGTCGTTTTCGACAGGTTACAGAGAATGGAGGAGGTGCCTGAAGACTGGAGGAAAGCCAATATCACTCCAGTCTTCAAAAAGGTAAGAAGGAGAACCTGGGAAACTACATGCCAATCAGCCTCACCTCCCTCCCTAGGAAGGTGAGAGGAGCTTATTCTGGATCTTATCTCCAAGCAAGTGGAAGAGAGAAGGTTATCAGGAGTAGTTAACATGCATTCATCAATGGGAAATCATGCTTGACCAACATGATGGCCTTCTATGATGTCATCTGTGACTGCTATATGAGTAGAGAGTAATGGATATTGTGTAACATGACTTCAGCAAGGCTTCTGGCACTGTCTTCTCTAACATCCTTTCAGGTAAGTGGAAGTGTGGGATAGATGAATGGACAGTGAGGTGGATTGAGAACTGGGTGACTGGCAAAGCTCAGAGTACTGTGATCAGTAGTGCAGATTCTATTTGGATACCTGTAACTAGCAGTGCTCTCCAGGGGTTGGTACTGGGTCTGGCCTTGTTCAATACCCTCAACCATAACCTGGATGAAAGGACAGAAAGCACTTTCAGCAAGTTTGCTGATGATACAAGCTGGAAGGAGTGGCTGAGCCATCTGAAGACTGTGCTGTCATTCAGCAAGACCTAGACAGGTTGGAGAACTGGGTGGAAGGGGACATTAAGAGGTTCAACAAGGGCAACTGTAGAGTCCTGCACCTGGGAAATAATAACTGTATGCGCCATTACAGGCTAAAGACTGGCCTGCTGGAAAAGAGCCCTGCAGAGAAGACCTGAGTGTCCTGGTGGACAACAGTTTGGCCATGAGCCAGCAGATTGCACTTGTGGCCAAGAAGGCCAATAGTATCTTGGAGTGCATTAAAAAGAGCATGGCCAGTAGGTCAGTGGAGTTTCCCCTTCCCATCTACTTTGCCCTGGTCAGGCCTCATCAGGACTGCTGTGTCCAGTTCTGAGGTCTTCAGGTTAACAAAGATATGGAATTTTTAGACAGTCCAGTGGAGGGCTGCAAAGATTATTATGGGCCTGGAGGCCCACATTTCCTTGTGAGGAGAGGATGAGAGACCTGGAACTCTTCAATCTGGTGAAGACTGAGAGGGAATATCATGAATAATTATTATAACTGAATGGGTATCTTATCAGTATTTATAAATATCTAATGGGTGGTAATAAAGTGGATGAGGCAAGGCTATTTTCAGTTGTTCACAATAGCAGGACAGTAGACAATGGGAAGTAACTGGAACATGGGGAGTTCCATATCATCATGAGGAAAAACTTATTTCAAGGTAGCAAGGCACTGAACAAACTATCCAGAGAACTTATGGAGTCTCCTCCTCTGGAGATATTCAAAGCCATCCTGAATGCCTTCATGTGTAACGTACTACAGAGAACCCACTTTAGCAAACGGGATGGATTAGATGATCTCCAGATGTCCGTTCCAATCACTACAATTATGTGATTCTGTCATTCTGATATCCCCCAGATGAAATGTGGATTTCATAGAGTTAAGGAATCATTAAGGTTGGAAAAGACCTATAAGATCATCTAATTAAACCAAAACACAATTTTGAACATAATTTGAAGAAAATTATAATCTAGTTTGCAACAGTTGGCACTGTTCATCCATTCTTGCTGTCAGTGAAGAGTAGGAAAATGCAAAGCACGTATATAAGACATTTCTTTAAGACGTTTTAAACAGTATAAAGAACTATATGTTGTATGCAGAGTAAAGGTATAGTACTAATTATTGGGCAAAATTTATAATCATTGGATAATTAATCTACTAAATAACTGGATGATGCATTCTAATCTCAACAACTGAGATTTTATAAGACCTTATGCTAATGTAATTTTCTTTAAAATTTTAAGTAAAAGAAGGTGATGAATTTTCCCTAATAATTTTTAGGTTGTTAATATAGTTTTATTATTCATTGCAGTGCTTCATAATAAATTTATGTAGTGCCCTAAAGGAGTCCTTTTGTCAGTTCAAGCGAAGAAGTACCAAACCTTTTTAAGTTACCTTATAAAATGAAGTTTCTTGAGGCACCAATTTATAGAAGTAGTTCCTAATGCTAAAAATACTATAAAGCAGAACATTTTCTTTAATATGCTGCGGTACTTTAAAAAAAAAAAAAAAAAAAAATTATTTTTTATTTTTTAGTCCAGAACAGTTCTTATAAAATATGTGCTGTCAATGACCATCTGTTCTTATTAAAAAGATTCTTATAAAATAACTCTTTTGAAGCATTACTTCAGGCTCAGAACTCATTAGATTTCATAGCTACATAAAGACGTTTATGCATCAGATCACTAAACCAGCATTCTGGAGTTTGTGGTACTGGTCATTCAGTGAACATGGTTTCTTTTATATCAGTAACAGACTTTATTTACATAGATGCACCTACTTCTATTTTTCATTTCTCATTTTTTCTCTAAATACAGTTATGAAAATCTCATGCACACCTGTGCACTTCTTCATAGTTTAATAGTGTCCATTAGATATCAAGCTTTCGATTACCTATTTTTGTTTTCTTTAGTCCATTCTGAATATCCTTCTGTTTCCCACAGATTGTCTACAATTAATTCTCAGGTATACTTCAAAACCATTTTGATCTGAAAAGGTAAATATACTGGATCTGTGTACCTTCTTCTCAGTTCTCAGCTACAGTCTTTCTATTAACAATCTAAGAACAAGCAAGTACTTCTTTGTGACTCTTATTTCCCTTTCTAATATAAGCCTTATAGCATAGACTATTCAGCTAATAGTTTCATCTGATCTACTATAGGTAACAGAATCACAGAAATGCAGAACATTTGAGGTTGGAAGGCATCTTGTGACATCACATGGTCATATGCTGAACACAGGGACACCCACAACAGTTCGCCCATTACCATGTTTATATTGTTTTTAAGGGTCTCCAAGGAGACAGAATCCACAGTCTCTCTGGACAGCCTGTGCTAGTGCTAAGTCACTGTGGTCTCATCAGTGCTGAGTGGAAGTATCACCTTCCATGAACTGCTGGCTGTATTTTGTCTTACACAGCCAGGATATCTATGGCCTTCCTTGTATCAAAAACTGTATTAAGGGCTAAATTCATAGAATCATAGAATATTCCGAGTTAGAAGTCCTCTGGTTGTTAGGCCAACTTAATCCCACTAGGATTTAAGATATAAGAAGAGTAATCTTTAAACCTGAGGATATTAATATACCAAAGACGAAGACTTTCAGAATGATCCTGCAACAGCCAAGGTTCCCTGAAGAACAGATGCATATTATATATCTGAGATATATACCAGGTGAGTCCTTGGGAAGGGAGGAATCAGGAATATGGACTATAGACTGAAAATCTAGATAATTTAAATATTCAAGAATATTTAACAGCAAGGAAATACACAAGAAATATCACTGCACTGCAAGAAAGTACATTTTACTCATTCTGAAGTGTCTGTAGCAAGACCAATGTCTCAAGTGAAATACTGGGTTAGTGTGACTCAAGTGAAATACTGGGTTAGTGTGACTCAACCTTACATGCACTTATCAAATGTACAAGGTGATATTGCACATTTGCATTCTTCTGTACATAAATATATTTGACAACTTTGTATTCTTTCCTGGATCTTTTAAATACAGATATAACTACTACCGAAGGTAAGAGAAAAGACTTCAGTAATTATATATCAGAACAACTTAGTGTAACAGCTTATATATTTGTATGGAAATATTATACATTGATTGCACACATTGCTGCATGCATCTGAGAGAACTCTCTGATTATTAATTAGAAAACTCTTTTTTTTTCCCATCTTTTCTTTAACTTTCATAATGTTAAAAAATGACTTATGCTACTTTGTTATTGTTGTTTAACCTACATTTAAACTAGTTTGTGGTATAGTTAACAGAGGGTGATAAGGATTAAGAAGTTTAGACTGAAGTAAGCACTTTTTGTGAAACTAAGAGAATGACTAAGGAATCACTCAGAGATATCCCAAAAAACACAAGTGATCAAAACAAGAACTAAAATCTAGACCTGCATGTTATTTTAATTCAGTTCAGTTGGAAGTACCTATATCTCACAGGTTTCCAATTTGCTTTCTTTAGTTCAACGGTAATTGTACAAATAGAGCTCATTTTAAATGTTTTGGTCTTGCTACGGCTGAAGAACTTGGCGTACAAATGACTATACAGTTTTTAATCAGAAAATGAAATGTTCCTGGAATTGTTTTGACTCTATGGATCCAGTATCTTTGACATTCTCTTTCAATAGACAATGTATTCGTAAAGACCATGCTCCACAGAAAATTTAAAGAAAGCTGACTCATTCTTTCCAATCTTGCATATGCTGTCATGAAGAAGTTTATTTTTAGTCTGTCTACTCCTAGCAGTGAGAACTTAATAGCTACTTGTTTCCAAGTGTGTTTGTGTGTAAAATCTAATTTGATATCTAGAGAAAGAGAAATATCCAAAAAGACATTAAAAATTGGATTCTTCATAGAATCCACAGAAATAAAAAGTGCCTGAAGAGAAAGAAAGGGATGTTTGACACCTCTCCATGAATTAGACAATTTCTGATCAAATTTAATGGGTTGAAACTTCTCCCTGGATTTAGTGCTTAGTAATATGAGGTGTATATTCCTGCCCTTTGCTTTTCCCTGCTTCAGAACTTGGCAAAGAAAAGAATGAAGTAATGATGTCTTGTTGTCCTACATACTAGTAAGCATTCTAGCTGTTAGAAAGAAAATATATCAAAAAGAGAATAAAAATATGGGAACTAGAGAATAAGAGTATTTCTTGCCAGCTTACAAGGGGAGAGATGAAACAGACTTTTTTTTTTTTTTTTTTAATTTGTTTGTTTGTTTGTTAGAAATACTAGTTGTTTTTCTGGACACTGCATCTCAAGTGAAGCACCTCTGAGTAAATTATATACATGTGAAGAACTGAAGGAAAATTTCTATCATCCACTCTTCCCCACTTGCTAGCTTTGGACAGCATCACAAGACAGATGGCTGTTGGTATATCCCAACAAATTTTCTGCTGGTCCTGGATATCATTTCAAAGCCTGATGGGGATTAAGTTCTTCTCTCTATGCTTTCTAACAGAAATGGAAACTTCTAATATGAGGTTCTGGATTTCACTCTAGGGAAAACAATAATAATGCACAGTTCATCAATCCTTGTAAGATCTTAATTTCCACTTACATAAAAAAAATAGATTTGTAGGTGGAGTTGAAAATCTCACCTAATATTTGCATTCAACATAGTGAAGCTATGAGACAGTACCTTCGTATGAGATTTCTATATATTTTGCATTCCTGCAATGTTATTCTCAAAAACTCCCCAAATGTGGCAAAAGGCAACATACCTTATTTAGTACCTCTGAAAACAGTTGCTAGTCTAATTAAAATGTTAATATTAATTAAAATTCAGTAAATTTTTACCAGTCTAGTTAAAGTGATACTAACAATCTGAATTATCTCATTAGTACTGAAAAACACATTAATTAAACTGTTAAATTTGTTAGAAAATCTTAATAACTATCTGTTATCTCTGGTGATGTTAATCCTCTGAGTCCTAAGTGTTTCAATCCTGCTCAAGAGGAAAGGATATGGGACATATGTTTGAATGAGCTAAAATGTGAAATTCTTTGCAGGGTAACTCAACTGAAAGAACACATTGCTTTAGCAGTGCAATTCAACTCTTTACTTTTCATAAGACATTCTTCTTCCTTCTGTGCTGTAAGTGGATTAAATAAAATATAGCGTTGATTGCCTGGTTTAACTACATATACAGTGGAACAGTGAACATCTACTTCTCTGAAAGATTTTGCTGTTGCTGTTGTTGATTTTTTTAGTTACAAACAAACAAACAAACAAACAATGTTCAGGTTTGATTTGGGCATTAAAAATTTGTGGCAAAAATGTAAATTTAGTGGAACAGTACCCCTAGATTATCTTTCTGGACAGGAACAGATTTTCTTTTAAGAAAACACTGCTGGTTTTTGATGCTCAGAAGAGGGAGCTCTTGAACTACATCACAATGCTTCTGGTAGATTCTGAAAAGTACATATTTATTCCTTACAGTATTAAAATTAAACTGTAGAATACTTAAAATACCTGAAAGTAGTCTACTCAGTCAAAATGCTGTGTACAAGGTGTTAACATTGCATTTTAAATGTATGTAAACAAGACTGTAACAAAACGAGGCAAAAAATTGCACAACCAGTAGGCAACAATTAAAGCAGAAATAGCTAGTCTCTACTATTAATAGAAACCATATGCATGTAATCTAAAGACAGAATTAATATATTTAAGACTCTTAAGACATTGGTGAGAAATGGTACTTTATGTACTTAATAATATATATATTTGAAAAGGGTGTTTGTTTTTTTTTTTTTTGTCTTTTTAAAGTAAAGAAATAGATGAATAACATAGATCTTAGTAATCTATTTAACTAGACCAAAATTCTGAATATGAATACACTCATATCTCAAATTGAATCTGATATCTTATTCTCATTTCTCAAGAAGACTTTTCAAGCCAACAGATGGTAATTAAATTAATACTACTCATATATTTAGCATGCATATCACTTAGGATGGATTTATTTTATCCGTGTTAGACATTTTGTAGTTAAGTATCTAGTTGCTGAAGTCCTTCCTATTGGCAGTATAACGTAATGGAAAGGACCTGTTCTGATACATCCCAGACAGTGGGAATGAATCATTCCCTTTTTAAACTCATTTCTTTTAGTTATACAGATAGCTCAAAAAGCTTCAGCTTTACACTGCAAAATAGACTGTATACAATGCCTTCTTGTTATTGATTAGACAGTAGCTCATCCTTAGGTTACGCAAGTAATGTAAACAGAACTGAAATACATTGTTAAGAAGAGCGTTCTTGTAGCTGAAGCTAGTCGTCAGATCTAAGATTGTACGAATAACAGAAGCTAAACTATTTTATGGTTTTACGTTTTTATATAGAATTTTAGTGTTGATTCTGTACCCATCAAGAAACTCATGGTGTATATAAATGAGTATGTGGATTTTCTACTTTTTACTAGTATAAACAGGAGAGAATAGAGTAAGAGAGCATCTGCCCTCCACTTCTGAGAACTTTCAATTGAGACTATGTGAAACACAAGTATTTGCTAATTTGTGTTCGTGCACTTACAATTAAATGGGGAAAACAGCTTACCAAAACAGCTATTTTTCATTCAGTTAAAGTCACAATGCCATACTTCAGCAGAATCTACTTAAATTTTAATTTTGTGTGTGTGTGTGTGTGTGTGTGTGTCGGGCAGAATGAGAAAAAGAAACCCAAGTATCTCTTCAAGTCTGTCAGTAAAATTATAGAATCATAGAACCATAGAATTGCCTAGGTTGAAAAGGGCCACAATTATCATCGAGTTTCAACATCCTAGCTATGTGCAGGATTGCCAACCATTAGACCAGGCTGCCCAGAGCACATCCAGCCTAGCCTTGAATGCCTCCAGGGATGGGGCATCCACAGCCTCTTTGGGCAACCTGTTCCAGTGGGTCACCACCCTCTGTGTGAAAAACTTCCTCTCAGTTTCTAACCTAAACCTCCCCTGTCTCAGTTAAAGACCATTCCCCCTTGTCCTGTCACTGTGCACCCTTGTAAATGGCCATTCCCCCTCCTGTGAAACAGTCATTGGTTTTACTGAAACACAATGAATATAAAGGAAATTTCCCAAATTAAAAAAAAATAGTATAACACATAAGGAATCAAAAGTCCAACATGACATAGAACAATGGCTGGTCAAGTAGGTCAATAATGAGTAGCCATCCTTCTGAACTATCATGTTATTTCTGTTACATATGAAGTCTTAAAACATGATCTGCCTACCTAGCAATCTAACAATATATCTCTATTTTACTTTACTAATGAATGATCAATCAATAAATAAAACTTAAGAGGGAAATTCTTTGCTATGGCTAAGAAAGATATCCAATGAAAGAACCTGCTTAATGAAGAAATGTGAACAGAACAGTACAGAAAGTTAGAAATTATACTTCAAGTTAACTGAAAGAAAATCATCAATGGGTTTGCTGTCTTGATGGTTTTTTTAAATAATAATAATAAAAAAATGTTTCTTATAAATATGAACATATCTGTTCGATCAGTCAGATTTCTTGAGAATAAAAAAGCTCTGACAGCTTTTGTTCCAAGAGCTATAAAATTTTGCACAAGATGGCCCTCTGCCATTTATATGTGCTAAAATGACATTTATATAATTCATTATGATATGACATCTCTGGATTAATTACAGACACTGCTTAGTGGTAAAACATATTTTTAGCAATTAAAGCAATCTAGGAAAAGTGAGGAGGCAAGCTAGGAAATCTGATCAGCAGTCTCCAGTGATCATGAAGCACAACATGAGAACCACTATGCTAAACTACATTAATATTTTTTTTCTGACCTTTTTGTTTATACTGTAATGCTGCTTTATCTAATAACCTTTTGATGTTAGAAGGATGAGTAACTTCTAGCAATTATCTAATAAAAATTATCTATCTCAGACAGGTCTACTTGAAACTACTCCTTGAAAAGTTGAGGGATGCTATTTAATACACTCTATGAAGTTTAGTGTCAAGGTCAAATTACTACTTTTTTTTTTCCTTCAGTAGTTATATTCTGACAGGTATGAATTTAGCCAATATATAATTATGGATTATTATTATTATTATTTTAAATCTGTTCTTAAATATATACAGTGTCTGGAGAAATTATTCTGAAAAGAACTAAATTTGTCATTCCCTTAACTATTTTATTTATTTATTTTTTACAAAACAAAACTAAAACAAATCAAAGCACATAATCTTGTAATAAAAGTAGTAAATATGCTCTTCCAAAACACTTATTGTGTAGTACCTCAGTACATCTCAAAACATGCCAGTATTTGAGGATATTGCTTCATGTGAATACCTCGTAGTTGTATATTCGAGTTTTTCTGTTGTGAGCTATTACTCCAGATATTATAATCTCTGTAAATTACAAATAATTCAGAAAAAAGTAGTGCTTATGTACACAGGCTAGATCATACAACATGAGTGCTTCAAAATCTGAAAATATGAATTTTTTCAAAAGATGTGGAATTCTGAATTGAAACATACAAGAATAGGAAATGATATAATGAACTATATATGAATTTAACATTCAGTACAGAAAAAGACTTCAATTCATCTTCAGCTTATTAGTAGCTCCTAATAAAATCACATAAAATATTTGAATGATCTATTTATTATTTTGATAGATTTAATAAATTTATATATCTATTTAACATATTTATAAATAGAAATAGATTTACATGTTAGTAATGAAATCTGTATTTCAGTCATGTTTTTTCAGTTCCTTTATGTTCCATTTAGATGTGACTTCATAGTCATAGGAAAGGTTTAGGAATTCATAATAGGAAAAAAATAGAACTGGATATTTCAACATGTATAGTGTTATTATTTGTGAAGTGAAATTCTCCAAGTGAGTCAGAACTTATAGTAAGTGTGAATTTTGAAAGAAAGCATGTCTTCAAATGAGGAGCCTAAAAATACTGACTGCATTTTTCATGAGCAGACAACTGCAGCAGCAATATCTGGAACATTTCCCAATTTAACAAGAACGTTAAAATGTCTTCTTAAAAAATACTCCTCAAAATAGCCCTTCAAGTACTAAATTTAAAGATCAAACTGAAAACTCCTCAAATTTAACAAAAAAAAAAAAAAAAAAAGGGCACTGTCACTACTATTAACAGTTTTAGATGATGACATTAGCAATTTTACAGGAAAAAAAATGCATATGGAAAACGGGAAAATTATAAATAATAGGTGTAAAAATATACAATCATTTTCATGTCATGTTTTGACTGCATGGTTTCGGTAAGATTTGTCTTTTCAGACTAGTATCACACAATCACTGTGTGACTAACTGCAAGATTATTCTCCTTGACACTAGCCATTCTAGATAAGGTTAGAACTGGTTGCAGGTATTTAAGTCAACAGTTACTCTTTGTTATGCAAAATTTCAAAATTATTCATGAGGACAAAAAAAAAGCTGCAATGGAGTCATATTCTTAGATGATTTGATTAAGTATTTGGCTCATTATTCTTTTGAAATAATAGGAGGAATAAATAAAATACTTCTAACGTAAATCAAATAAGGTAGTTCTGAAAAATAGGAGAGCAGAAAGTAATAACAACATAATAAAGACACCTTTCTTTATCTAGCAGGCAATTCCCTGGGGTAAAAATTTTTTGGAAGGAAATTTAAATAATGATAAAATTACTCTTGCAGCAAGATTTTCAGCTTAATGGTTGACATCAGTCATTTAGATATTTTACTTAATCTTGTAAAAAGTATGCTTCTTGAGGAATTCTGGCACTCAACCTAATATTTTTCTTCTTGAGGGGAAGGAAAAAAGCAAAACAAAAAAAAAACAAAACAAAGCACAAAGATAAACCTGCCAGAACCAACATTTGAAATTGCTCTGTATAGTAAGGATTTACAGCACAAGAAGGTTTACTAGACAAATTTTGAGCTTTAGGTGTCCTTTGCTAGGAATATCCAAATACTTAAAGATAGCATGTAGCCGTAAAAGCAGTTTTCTCCCTTTGGCGTGACCAATATTTTTACTTATTTTGCATTAAACATACCTTTGAAAAAGCATTTTAGTAACTTAATTTAGGAATCATGTAAATAACCAGTTGAGTAGTTCTGCTCTTGTTATTGTTTGCTTGATTGCTTCATTGAGTAATGAATGAGAATACAATCCCTCTAACTTTGCGGGTTTGAGCATAGCATCAATATTAGCAAGTTTTTGTAGACTTAAATGGCAAAGAGCATAGAAAAGTAAAGCCAGGAGCTAGACTGATAAAACTGTGTCTGTGTTCAGGAGAGTCCAAATGAATGAAGTAAGGAAAAGGGAAGAGAAAAACTAACATTTCACATGCTGAATGAAGTGAATGGGCATTACTGAACTCAGGAGGACAAAGAAAGAAGATTCTATAGCAAGGAATTAAAAAAAAGAAAACAGAGATAGGCTGGTGTCTTTTAATAAAACAGATCAGAGTATGTATGTAAATTCAGAGGAATTAATTTATGATGACAAAATGTAAACAGTCATCAATATTAAAGAAATTAGAAGTAACCAGAAATAAAAATTCTTGTTGGGTTTTCTTTTTCGGTGGTTCGTAAAAAAAGATTTGACAAGCTTTGAACTATAGTGCTGAGCATGTGAGCATAGGAGACTGAAAAGGGAGTGGAAATACACTTTCCTGGCCTTTAAATTTCTTCCAACCTTTTGTTTTTTGTTCCTGTCATGGTCAGAAGATGGAAGAGGACATTGCTATGTGTACCCTGAGCATGCTAACTTTTGGTACACATGCAGACCCATCTTAGAAAGAGTTTTCTTTTGAGTATTTAAACTGAAACTTGATGATGTACCCCACTCCAGCTTTTTCTTAAGTTCCTTGTCTACACAGTTATTACATTTAACAAGGACAGATTAATTTAATGTTTTATCTGTCCTGGTAATGGTACTTGAATGTAAGGTAAATGGGTTTTGGATCACTATGACCTCTGATGATTTCTGTTTGATCAGCACAAGTCAAAGGAGATTGCTTTGTATCACTGTGTATTTTTTCTTACACAATGAAATTAATCATATTAAAACAATGTTTCTGTGAAACTGTTTTCAAATCAGGCAGTCACAGTCTTTAGAAAAGAACTGAAGTTTATGTTTTTATTCTTAATTATGTGCACCATCACTATTTCAAATTATTTTTGTAAAGAAAATGTCACAAAAAATTGGAATATTTTTCAGAAATCTTTTCACAACTGAATTTATATGTTAATTAGGACAGTATTTGATTTATGGATTATATCCACTGAATTTTAATAACAAGTACTAATTGCTTTAACTAAAGGTCCAGTTGTTCTTTTCAGCATTCTCTTGAGTAGTATTCTCTTGCTTGTCTGTGTATTATACTTCTTCAAGCTGTTCATCATTTGTCACATACATGAAGCACAATCGAGCCTTGTTTTGGGTTACGTTCAAGAATTATGAACAAAATCTTGCTTAATACAGGAAATGCTTGTTAGTCAAATAAACTGATCTCTTAAACTGAATAGTACTTTGTAATAATGCAGAAAATTGCAATGTCATAGATATAACTTTTTCAGCTGATATATCTGCACCTCATCTCTACAGACACTTCAACATTTTCTACTGCACTAATACATACTCTGTTGCTAGATTGAGAACACACTTGTAACACAGCTATTTAGACTCTTCAATAGCTAGAGGATAATATTATATATATATAAAAAAATGTATATGTGTATATATATATATACACTTTGCCATTTCTTCTGTGGTTTGTGTGTGTTTGTGTTATGTGAATAAGATTTTATTTGTGAACTATTTTGAAAGATTTCAAACAGCTTTAAGAAAGGAATAGTGTAATCCCACACTTCAGCTTCCCCATATCCCCCTCCAAAACAAACAAACAAACAAACAAACAAACAAACAATTTTAGCCCAATTCTCTCTTATTCTGCCTGTCTATCTTCTTTCCTTCGCTTATATATATATATATACATGTATATCAAAACCCACCACAGTTGCAGTTGTGAGTAGATAGAAGGGTTTGGAAGAATGGTCATAAGTAATAGAAAATCAAGTTTTAGATCCCAGTTTTCTCTAAGTATCAGCTAAAAATCAAACTGCTCAGATTTTATGATGTTTGGTAAAGCATATTTAAAAGTAGAAATTAAAGCAGTTGAAAGACAGATAGAAATGTAGGCATAAAAATTTGTATAGGGTTACACGTCAGTCAAAAGCTGAGTGCATTTTAAGCTATATGTGAGATAATAAAGAATCCTTCTATGAATCCGCTCTTCAGTTAGCATGTCTTGATCCAAATGTGTAAAGTAGGTCTTTTAAATCATAAAATGTTTGAAATATTCCCACTGATAAAATCAGTTAACACACCTGTTATTATTGTTGTGATTATAATTTCATTACATTTCATTAAAAAATTATTCAACTAAAAGTAAT
This sequence comes from Meleagris gallopavo, assembly GCF_905368555.1. Taxonomy (NCBI): domain Eukaryota; kingdom Metazoa; phylum Chordata; class Aves; order Galliformes; family Phasianidae; genus Meleagris; species Meleagris gallopavo. The sequence goes on along the minus strand of NC_139404.1, from coordinate 149,794,233 downwards.
TTCCATCTCTTCAAGCACAGCTTATGAAAGGTTTTCCTAGTAATGGACTTCAATTACATACATTACACTGTTTTTCAATAGTTTGTCAGCAATATCGTCAACACATTTACAGTTTTTTCCCCCATCAGTATTCTTTTTTAGATTTCAAAATAAAACTGTGTTTTAAAATAAATTTCTCTGATCTTTCAATTTCTCTGGTATTGCAATATACAGTTTTCCCTTTTCCTTCAATGATAATGATGGCATTGATTGTTAAATGCCTTGATATGAAATTGTATTGATTATAGACCAAGCCTAGAAAAGTAAATGAAAAGTATGTCCAAAACAGAGTTAAAGCAGAAATATTTAAATGTATCAGCTGCTAAGTAGGAAAAAAAATCATTCTATATCCAAACTGAATATGAAGACAGTGATGGGACATGGAGAAGGGCAGGGGGAGCCAACATGGCCAAATAGCTGAACTTCAGATGTAGTAGACAGCAAGAACCAGATTACCTTCTGATAATGTATATCCACATATAACTTAGGAATCATGAACCCAAAGCAATAACATTTTTTTTCCAATAACTCCAAAAATTAAAAATCCAGTCGTTGGTGGATTTTAAGAGGTTTTTGTTGTTAGTTTGTTTAATTTTGCTTTTTTTTTTTTTTTTTTTTTTTTTTAATTGAGGATGTAATGGTATACGTGGAATGTTCTAGTGCTTCTTACAGATATATCTCACCACTGGCATTCAATCCTGTAAATACTTAATCATGCTGGCTGTTTTTCTCCCACTGAGGGCTGAATTCAATCATAAATCTAGTCTTCCAGTATCTAATTCAAATAATCTCACATGAGAATATTTGACATAATATTAACATAGAAAAATGACAAACTTTTGACTCCTTTGACGGCAGTCTGAAACTACTTGTACCCTTGATAACACAAATTTCATATACTTTGTTTAGAAACACATAAAAAAAACTTACTTGTTTGAATGATTACAGAGAAAGACTAACACAAAACGTGACCTTAGTAACACAGTGACCTTGAAGTCATTGATACGGAGCTACAACTAAAACCAACCAATCAAGCAGAACAAATGCACTCTAAAAAGTCTTCCTGTAGTGTCATCTAGGAGGTGAAAAATATTCTTTTTTTTTTTTTTTTTTTTTTTTTTTTTTTTTTACATATTTGATACAAAAGTGTTTGATGTGTGGTATACAGTTTACTTAAAATGATCTATTTTAAAAGATTAAAGGGAAGGAAATAAATGGCTCTTCTGCCAAGATATACTGGAAAGATGGTAACCAGAACAAAGTGTTTAAAGTAGAAAGACATGACATAAATTTTACTGAGCAAAAGATGAATATTTTATTTATGTGCAATGTTAAGGAACATATATTAAATGACTCTATGTTTACTAGGAGATTATGCATGCAGCTGAAGAAATGACCAGGTATAATTGGTCACTGCCTCAAGGGAGCCAGGGATGATTCTCGTTAGACTGGAATGACATAAATCTGGCTCGTGACCAGCTGGAGCAGACTTTCCTTTTCTAATATGTCCATATTTCCCTGCTGAGAACCCTTCTGCCAGAACAGGCTCCCTTCAAAGTTCTCAGTGTGTCTTATCCATCACAGTGATGAATCAGCATTTTATTCTGTAACAGGTTTGTAATGAGAATTAGTTTCTTGTCTGCTTCAATCTTTAATGATGAATGATATGCACAATTATTAAAAATCAAATTAGATTCTAATTAGTCTATTTAAGGAGCTTCAAAACAAAATTCTATGTTTCTTATAGTACTTTATCTCCTGGGTACATCACATATCTACCTTAAAGAGAAACCTCAAACCACATTCTGAAATAGATTGCGTAAAATCTACATATGTCAATAGAAAACTTATTCAAATATCAGGAGAAAAATAATACAGTAGCCAGTACATATGTAAAGTAAATGTTATTCACAGCAAAAAACCTAATTTGTAACTCTTTAAATATTTTGAATGTATGTATCTTTCAAATTACAACTTCCCATTTAGAATTTGTTTTTGCAATGTTATTTCCTTTTTCAGTTGCCTTATGTCTATGGTTAGATTCATGTGTTTAATTTATTATTAGTGTTTGTTACGAATGATCTACATCAAATGACAATTGTAAAATAATCTCTTTCTGTCTTTTCTTTTTATTTAGAAAAATATGTAAAACATACAGAGCTAGTGAACATTCAGTCATTGCTCATTAGACACCAAGAAGTGCTAATTAAGTTCTATGGGGTTTTTTTTGTTGTTGTTTGTTTTGTTGGGGTTTTTTTTGGTCAGAACTTAATTTCTCTTCTCAAAAATAAAAAACATTTGTGTTCTTTCCTCATTCATTCTTTCAAAACTTTTAAAATGTAATGGATATTGCAGTTCCCAGTGCTGTACATGCTTTGTCTATTTTGACTTTAGCAAATTAATTTCTTCATTCATTTTCTCCTTCAGTTTGTACTGTTCCTTTAAATAACAAATTTTTTTGTTTGGTGCTTTTGTGTTTTTTTTTTTTTTTTTTTCCCTTAATTCCACAAGTAGGTGAAAGGATTTTGCCTCTGTAATAATTTATGGCAAAGGATAAAGAGAAATATTTTTATAAGATATTTTCCTCAAGCATTTTTTGTTTGTTTGTTGGTTGGTTTGTTTGTTTTGTTTTGCTTTGTTTTGTACTGGATTTTTTTTGCTACGACACAGCATTTCAGTCATTGTATGTCATCCGAGAACTCCAGTTGATCTCAGTTGTAACTGCACCATTGATCCAAAGGAGTAAGACTCTCTGTGACTTAGTCTTAGGTCCTAGTCTTAAGATGGATTTTACCCCATAAGGAGTTACTGTCTTCATGTTTAATCAGTGTCATGGCTTTGTATTGGACAGAGTTTACTTTCTTCTTATAGAATTGTATGACAACATGTTTTGGAATTTTGATGAGAATAGTGGTTATAGCAAACATTTTAACTGCTGCAAAGCAGTACTGGCAGAGAAGCAAGTACTTTTCTATTTCCTGTGTTGCCTGCTAGCTGCAAGTGTACAACCTTTGGTTTCTGAATTATATTTCTAAAATAATTTTGGAAATTTGCAAAGTACTAGGCCAACTTCTTTGCTTTTCCCAACACCTACAGCCAATTAAGGGTTCTTACAGAGATTCCTATTACTATCTGATCTCCAGATGTGCAACAAGGGTGTGAAGACGGTGCACTAAATACTGAAGTTCATTTGTGCTTCTCTGTTTGAGATCAGACACTGGATTAATCTAGTCATTTAGATCTGGGCAGATTTCCAGGTAACATTTGCCTCAGCAGTGTTTTCAGACATGCATCACCCCATGGTACCTAAGTGCTAAATTCTTTCCTTATTGTACTTGTCAGATCTTTCTTAAATTCTCAGCCTTTCTCCACTGTAACATATAGGCCTCTGCTAGACAAAAGAATAAAATGTGTATACGCACCATCTGACTGAACCTGTTCCTGTTCTCAAAAATCTCCCGTCCGTAATTTTGAATAATCCAACAGAGAGACATATCTTCCATCATATTATGACTCTTCCAGTAATATTATAAATATACTTTGAATATAAATATTCAATTTTCATTTCGAATGGCTTTGCACCCTCTTCTCATTCTCATTTGCAAATATTTATGAAAGAGAATGTTTATTCATTTGAGCAATCAGATAAATGCCAAACTTATAGTTGATATTCATTCAGTTATACGCATGCATTTCAGATTGAAAAATGTATTAAATTACACAGTTGGAACATCAGCTCTTGTATATCAAAAAGCAGCAGTTGGCTAGTAAGAATTTGGTCTTAATAATTTTGTGTTTTGTTTTGTTCTTTCACACAAAGCACTTGTGTGGTAAAGACAAACATATTTGAAAACAATAGCTTTATAACAGAAATTCTGACAGCAGAAATGGGATTTTTTTTTTTTAATGATTGTATGAAAGCTTTTTTTTTTTTCCCTAGATGAATCTATTACTAATGATACTGAGTTGTAGAACAGATCAAAATTGTAAGCCTAAGTGAATAAATATTTTAGATGCCTTCATAGAAAAAAAAAAAAATCTATCTTTCACTTTGTATATTTCTTTGTCCATTTTTAAATAACATCAGAGAATTAATAAAATCATAGATTTATCTGCAAGAAAGATTTTAGAAGTTTCAGGATAGCACCAAAAATGCAACAGAATGCAACAGAATTTTTAAAAAAATGAGGTAAGTTTGTATCTCTCTGCCTTTATTGTTTTCCTTCCAAAATAAATAAATAAATAAAAGTTATTTTGGTTACTGTAACATCATAACAGAATAATTAATTGGACTTAAAAAAAACTAAGGGTGATGAAGAAAGTTTTTGGAATTTATAAATCATAATATCCCTCAGATTTAAAGGGAACCCAGGAGATGTCTAGAGTAAAATCTCCTCTCAAATCATGGTGACACTGAATTGAAATGAATCACTCAGGCATTTGTTCATCACTTTTACTGCAGTGAACAACCAAAGGCCTGGGATATATGCCGGTTCACAAGCTAGGGATATTTCTCAAAATATTTGTGTATTTTTCTTAATATAAAAATAAAGTTGTCAAGATTTATTGCTTAATACTGCCCAAATACAGTCAATTTTGAATAAGAATGCCTCTTTTTCTCCAAGGAGAGGTTAAAGACATATCAGTGAATATATCCTGTAAAGTTCTAAGAACAAAAACTGTATGTGGTCATAAGGATTGATCAGTATATGACAGCATGAAAATTAATGAAGGGTGATATAAATACTTAAAATATAAATTATACAGAGTAATATGAATATAGGAAAACAATGATTCTATGCCCATCTTTACCACTGGATGCTCTTGTGCATGTAGTATCCTTTATCTCATTCAGATATTTTGCTGTGTGCTGTATTTCTTTTAGTGAGATTTATTTCAGTATATTACTCCTTAATATTGTGATGTGACAAGTGGTTGACTAAGCTTTTAGGAAGGTGTAGAAATCAAAGATATTCACTGCCTTACTAAAAGGAAACGTTCTATGACAGAGGAAGGAATTTTCTTGTGTATGTGTCTTAAATTGTACATTAAATCTTAAAGACAAATCCTACTGTTTCTTATTTGCACTGTGTAAGCCAGAAGATAACTTCCTTCTGCTCTACATCAAAGAGCCAGCATCCTACTGTTTTCATCTGTACCTGTTAAAAGTACAGATGCAAGAAATCTGTATACCAATAAGACTCCCATCATACATTCAGCCTGAATGTATGAATTGATGGCAGCTTTTCTGAGTTGCTAACAGCTTTTAGTTGGATGTATTTTGTCAGAGTACGAGCATTTTTTGTGACATAGCTGTGTCATGCCCTATTGTACTATACAATATGACATCACGGAAAAAAAAAAAAAACAACCAACATGCTTACATGAAATTCTGCCTTCTGAAATGAGCAAACAATAAAAGCCAAATCTCAGCACTAGACCCTCAACACATCATGTCTCCCAGGTGCTTATTATACTGCCCTGCAAGCCACTTCATAATCAACTTCTGGTTCCCTATCCTTACAGGTGGCCCAACCTCACCACTAAGATCATTTGAATCTTTAAAGATGAAAAAAAAAAAAAAAAAAAAAATTCCAATGCTTTTGGTCTGTGCCTTAATATCAAAGTTGAAGAAGAGAACTGACAAATATGATAATGATTTTGCATTTCCATGGGACAGAAATCTCTAGTAATTATATCATTTTTAACTTATGGGAAAAGTACTTTTATAATTAGAAAATACTGATGCAGAACCATTCAACTAATATCCCAAAATAACTTTATCTTGCTACATTAAGTAAGTCAGGTTGTTCACTGAATAATGAAGAACAAAGATGACTGAAAATTATCTTCTGGATCTTATTCCTATGGAGACACATTTCTAGTTTACTTAAATTGATCCATTAGTTACAAAGGACATATGTGACACTAAGGAGGTACGTAAAGGAAAAGTCATCAGTAACACTGGCATTCTATATCTTTGAAGAATGCTTCAGTATGTATCAGAAGTTCATCCTTATAATAATATTGCTGAATATTGTATTAAACAGGAGATAATAAAGTTTGATTTTCTTTTGAAATTACCAGCACAAGAGAAAAAAATAAAGAAAAAAGGAATTAATGCACCAGAATCTCTGGATTCTGAATGATGACTGTTTAATTGTTTGTAAAAGCTTTGGCAAGTTCCCAAGTTAAGGAAGGGAAAATAATCTAGATATACAGAAGAAAATCCTTTTTTACTGATAAATTAAAGCATAAGATGGTTCAAGTAATTAAGTTTTTGAAATTAGTATTGATTCTTAGAAAAAAAGAAAGAAACAAGCAATCAATAGACCTATGATAAAATAGACCAATATAGAGGTCTTCTATTGTTGAATGACTACATTACTGGACAAGGGAATATCAGCTGATGTCACCTACCTGAACTTGCGCAAAGCTTTTGACACAGTTCTATACAATATTCTAGTTTCTAAATTTAAGAGGTACATACATGATAAATTCAGTGAATAAGAAATTGTCTGGATAGCAGCATCCAGAGAGTTGCAGTCAACAGCTCAGTGGACAGATGGAGATCAGTAATGAGTTGTATCCTTTAGAAGCATGCATTTCAACTAATGAAGCTATTAAACACGATATCATTAAACAGTACCATGTTTAATAGCTTTATTAGTGACATAGACAGTGGAGCCCTCAGTATCTCTGCAAATGACTGCAATGCTTCTCATTCCCCTGTCAATACGTATGTACAGGGTTGTTTTGTCCCAGGTACATAATGTTTCACTTGCTCTTGTTAAATTTCATGTGGTTGGTATTGCCAAGCCATCTAATTTATCAAGATCTCTCTCAAGGGATGAGAGATCCTCTCTCAAGGGAGTAGAGAGTTCCTCTGAATTTAGTGTCATCTGCAAATGTAATCATTTTAGATTTCATCCAATTAATCTATGAAAACATTAAAGAGAACTGATCTAAACAGAACCCTGCTGAGCCCTACTACCGACTGGTCACCAGCCTGATATGACCCCATTTTCTATAACACTTTGAGCCCAACTCATTAGCTAATTGTTCACCCATAATACTGTGTATTTTTTCTAGCTATATGCTAAGTGTTTTGTCCAGAAGAATACTGTGAAAAATAGTTCCCTATCTGTGGAAGTTTTCAAGGTCATTCATGTCCCATCCCTGGAAGTGTTCAATGTCAGGATGAACATGGACTTGGCTGATAAGATCGAAAGAAAGATATCTCTGCTCATGGCGAGTTGGATTGACTAGATGATCCTTAAAGGTCTCATCCAACCCAAAACATTCTATCATTCTGTAAATAGCTCTTGTTACACCAACCTAGTGTTGTTTTTTCATTAGATTAAAAATGCAATTAATAAAAGTAATGATGCTGGTTTAATAAACTTCTGTAGAATACTAGAAACATTTCCATACATATATTTAACTTAATAAAAATACATAGTACTTTTAACCAATACAGTGCACACTGTATAAATTAAAATATTGAATAGAATAGATTAGACTCACAAAAACTCTGCCAGAAAAAAGAGAAAAGAAAAGAAAAGAAAAGAAAAAAGAAAAGAAAAGAAAAGAAAAGAAAAGAAAAGAAAAGAAAAGAAAAGAAAAGAAAAGAAAAGAAAAGAAAAGAAAAGAAAAGAAAAGAAAAGAAAAGAAAATGCAATTTATTCTATACAATTAGTTTCTTAATATCTACCTATAGAGATATCTTTAATTTTAAAGATTTTTTCAAGAATATTTTAAAGAATATATTTGACGAAAGAAATATTGAATGGATGCCTTATAGTGAAAACATCCTGTCAATTCAGAACACACAATCTTGGTTTGATACACTGCCCATATAATTGTGAACTTCCAAGAACACAGACCATAAGACAAATATAAGATGCTGGATACTACTGGAAGAAGTGACTTTGAAAATCTCTCAGGTACAGTAGATAATTGGAAATCAGTGCAGTCACTAGTGAAAGCAAAGGCAATTTGACCCTAATGACTTGATGAGCACATGGTGTTACATAACTAATACTGCTTTGGAATGGAACTAACATGACTTTTATATTATTTCAGTTTCTTAGATCAGAGATAGAATACTGGGAGTTGAAAATATACCTTCGAAAATACCTGAGGAAGAAAGACGTTTTTTTCCCCTCTTTCTTTTTGCAGCATTTTGTATTATATATCATCATATATTTCACAGTGACTTTTTCCATGTTCCACCAATAAAGAATACAATTATGGAGATAAACAACAGCAGACAAAAAGAAATGTTTGGAGGCAACTTAATAGAAAAATACATTCTATCAGGATCTGAAATGAATTGGAAATTTACTGAGGTAGAAAGGTACAGAGAGTGTTTCAGAAAATCAGAGTGGCAGAAAGCTTTCCTTTTGTGTTAATCATATCAATATTGTATGGAGAAAAATAAAAGAAACTAGTTGATGAACAAAGTATAGAAAATCATCTATGTGACTCCTCTGACACACTAAAATTGTGCTCCTGTTTGACATTCAGGGGAATATAAAGCCTTTTCATATCATCACTTATGTTGGAACTTGATGTAAAATTGCAAACAGAAGAAAAAACTAGTATTACTAGCTTCCCAGAATTTCTAGTGAAAGCTGAAAGATTATGAAATAAAAACAACTGATCTGAAAATTAAGCATTCTAGGGCAGGCTTTTTAAGCAGTTTAGTGCAAACTGATGAGTGGCAAATACTAAGTGTCCATTTGCAACTTTGGAGATAGCTGAGAGCACGACTTGTTGCAGTAGGAAGATGGTTCGTTCTCCATCTAAGGACCTACAAATATAGGTTCTGTGACTTTGTGCCACAAACAAACACTGTCTGTCCCCTGGTGCTCTTCCTAGGAGAGGCACCACAGCAAGACAAGCCTGAACTTTTCATTTACAATTGGAAGAAGTGGTGAGTGATAATTATGGGAGACTCCCAACAGTGGTAGAGAAGGCTAAAACCTTCCAATCTGACTTGTCTGAAGTTTATTCCTTTCTGGAGACTCTAATCAGCAATGCTGTGAAGAGACCATTGAGGCTTGTCCAGCCCATAGACCGTTTCACTGTGCTGCATGGCACCAATTAAAAGGTGAGGGGATTAACCCAAGTCAGTCTTAAACTGTAATGATCAAGAGCACCAAGACTCAGGTGGTGTTTTGCCAATTCTGAAAGTGAAAGAGTGAAATTATATGGAAAATAAATAAATAAATGAATAAATAAATAATAATAATAAAAAAGAGTAGGAATACTACCAGCATTCATAGTAGCAACTTGCAAATACTCAGACAGACACTGTTGAAAATTTGAAATAAGTCAATTCCTGCTCTGTGTGGAGTTTGTCACTATTGTGACAGGTTAATGAATAATAGAATTATAATATCTATCATGAGGCCAGGAAAAGAAACAAGCTTTTAAAGATACTAAATCATCTTTTGTAGCCCTTAATTGACTAAACACTCTTTAAAAAGTCTACTGAGATTGTTGTTACTTTGAGGATAATCTCGATATGGGAAGGTGTATAACATAAGGTAGGTGATTTACATGCCTGTTTATATTTTATTTCAGCACTTGTACTTTATCATGTTTGCTGTTTGTCACATTAACTACTACATTTACAAAAGACATAGTAAGATATTATGGCACTTTTTTTTTTTTTTTTTTTTTTTTTAATAACATACCATATTGCATTCCTCTCTTTAGCCACTTCTTGAATTATTCATATGGACTGAAAGTGTATATTCCATCATCACTTTGTGTGAAATATTTGTCAGAAAACATATGCTACTGACTTTCTTTCCAGGAAAAAAATAATCAAAATTCCATCTGTGTCAACCTGTGGATTTCTGCCACTTAACATTAAAAAACAAACAAACAACAAACAAAAACAAACAAACAAAAAACCCACACTCCAAAATCAATGTATGCATTTATTTTTATTTTGTTTTGTTCTCACATCTTTCAGGATTATGTAACGAAACACAAAGAAATGAAGGTGTAATGCATCTTCTGTTTTGAAATCTGTGATTTGATAGTTGTCCTGGTGTTAGTTGGGATAGCCTTAATTTCTTTCATAATAGATTATATACAGTGGTTTATGATAAATAGATCTTTCCACAGTAAGCGAGTGCCATTTTTCATTGGATTCACAATACAATTAATAGAAGTCATAGTGCTGGTATAATAAACCATTTTATTTGGCTTTGAAAATTCAGATGAATAAAATGTCAAATTTTAAAATTACCTTTATCATCACTAACAATATTTACAGTCATATAAGCCATTATAAGCAATATAAATGATAAAGTATCACTTATCTACATTTGGATAGATTGGGTATACTTAGTGTTCATGTAAACCAATGGCAGGAGGAAAAACATTATAGTAAATACAGATGACAGAGTACTTTTTTTTTTTTTCAGCGGGAGGATGGTAGTTTTATGACAAAAATCACAATCAATGAAACAGTTGCTAAAAAAACCTTATACATGGATTTTTAGACAGTTTTTAAAAAAAGTCTTCCCTAAACTAGTCAAAAATTTTCAAATACAAAAAGAAAGAAAAAGAAATAATTATAAATAACTGCACTTAATCACTAATTATAGTATAATTTCTGAGAGAATCACTCAGTGGGAAGAGACTAACAATGATCACCAAATCCAACTGCCTGACCACTTCAGGGCTAACGAAAATAATGCATATTCACAGAAACACAGCATTGTAGGAGTTAGAAGGGACATCTAGAGATCACCAGTTTCAACTCTCCTTCTAAAGCTGGTTCCTGACAGTAGGTTGCAGAATTAATCCTCTTGAACACTGACTGCTATGCAGTAGCAACCAAGCTGCTAGGAAGACTCTTCCAATGTTTGAACACCCCTAAGGTAAAGAAATTTTTCCTAATGTCCAATTTGAATATCCTCCAGTTCAGCTTTGTGCTGTCCCTGTGAATCCTAGCATCAGTTACCAGGGAGATCAACACATCCTTTTTCATTTCCCTTCCTTGGGAAGCTGTAGAGAAGCAATGATATTGCCTCTTAGCTTACTTTGGACATGGTTTAGTGGGCATAGCAGTGATGGACTGACAGTTGGACAGGATTTTTTTTGTGGCCTTTTCCAAACTTAATAATTCTACGATTTTCTCATCTTAGGATTTGCCTTCCAGCCCTTTCTCCAGCTTTGTCACCCTTCTCCAGATGCTTGCAAGTATCGCAGTATCTAGAGACTAGAACTGCACATTCAGGGTTAAGTTGTGTCAATACTGTAGCATGAAAATTAACCCTTTCAACCAGCTGGCTATGCAATGTTTAATGCACCTCAAAATGGGGTTTGTCCTCTAGACTGCTAGGGCCCACTGCTGACTAGTGCTGAGGCTGTTGTCAACCAGCACTCACAGATCCATTTCTGATGAGCTACTCTCTGGCCAATCCCAGTATGTACTTGTGTCCAGCATTGCTCCATCCCAGGTGCAGCAGTTGGCATTTACCTTCCTTACAGAGAGAGTCTCCCAGTAGCCCTTTGTAGGCAAAACCATGTAGAGTTAGAAATGTTCAAACAGCGGCAGAATATTAAATTATTCTGGAAAGTATGATAACTTTAAATGTTTTTTTTTTGTTCTGAAATTCACAATAAATAAATAAATAAATAAATAAATAAATAAATAAATAAATAAATAAAACATTTCTTCTGAAAAGAAAGAACTTGAAAACTATATCTACTCATATCAGTACTTCCCTATGAAAATAATACAACATATAAAATATTACATAAGATGGAATATGCAATATGTCTAAGATACACCAATAGATTTAATTTTAAACTTATAAATAATTCATTGTTTCAATTTTATACCATAATTTCCACATATTTAAACTTGTTTTTAGTATCTCCATGGCAGTTGAGAACTTAATTGATAATACATATATATGTATATATATTTTCAGTTAACTACCATATCCAGACAAAAACAAACAACAGAAAGAAAATCCACATCCTTTTTCACTGAATTTCATGGGTAGCATTCCTCTGTGAGAAGTATGAATTTCAGTTGAAGATATACCACTAAATATAATTAATACTTAAAAAAATAAAGTATTTAAAAATACTTTAAAAAATACTTTTTAAAATATATTTGTTCATATGTTGTCTACATTCTTTGTTCCATTAATATATATTGATGCCTCTCATTCATTAAATTAGAAATGGTTATTTTTCTTTGATTCTCACCTAAGTATTGACCATGTAATAACAAGTACTGGCTCAAAGAAAAGCAAATTACTTCATTCTTTTAGTACTTTATTTTGTACTGTGTGTTTTTATCCTGTGTTTGAGAGATGGGAAAAAGGACTATTGTTTCTTACTTTCCCTTGCCAGGATTGAGAAAAGGTGACTAACCCCTTTCTCCAAAATTGCCTTTTTTTTTTTTTTTTTTTTTCTTTTTCCTCCCAGGGATACTCTACTTTTGCATAATCTCTTTGAAAGACTTTGTTTTCCAATATAACATAATAATACAGAGGTATAAAAGCCAATCTTTTACTTTAAGACTATTTTCTGTATAAATTAGTAACTGTGTTGCAAAACAATTGTTTATTTTCTGCCACTCTTCTTCAATAAAGAACATTATTCTTTTAAGCTATTGTATGAAATGCTGAAAAAGAAAATCCTGCAACAAATACTAAAAACAAATCCAGTTTGAGAAATAAGGAATAAAATTTCTCTCAGAAATAATTCATTTTGTACATTTTTTTAATATGAATTATATTTTTTAAACTCTTGTATACCGTAACTTATATGTTTGTTTGCCTGTGGAAAGGGGAAAATTACAAATGGGAAAAAAAAAAAAAAAAAAAAAAAAAAACAGGAAAAAATAACAAATAAATCTCATGAGAGATACTATTTCCAGCTGAAACAAGCATGCAAACGTGATCCCACAGACAGATTTAAGTTCATCCTGTGCTTAAAAAAAAAAAAAAAAACTAATTAAAGCTTTTTATTTCCAATGAGAAATATGCTTCATAAACATATATTTGATAAGGATTATTTGTTCTGAAAGACAAGAGTGCAAAAATACAGTAATTTTTCAGCATAAAGAGTATCTTGCTGGTTCCAGGGCCTGGAATCAGTTTTCAGTCACATACACACAGGTCTCACTAGTAACTGTACTGACTGCTTGCAGCACTCAAACACACAAGGTAGAGAGAATACACAGATAGTTAAGAAAGGATTTAATAAGAAGATGTAAAAGGTGGGAATGCTACTGGTGATCCTATGCTGGGCTCACCGAGGCAAACAGACTCACCATCCCAGTTTAACATGCACCTATCCCTTTTGTGCTCAATTCTGCCTATGTCTCTCAGGCTCTGTTGCTGACAGCTCCCCCTTCTCCTGCACATTGCCTCATCGGTTGTCACAGTTCTGCCACCACTCCCTACAGCATCCTAAATCCTCAGGTTTTCATCATTATAAGATGCAAAGTCCTGGTTATCCTGTAGGTTCTTGAGAGCCCATCAATTAGCATTACTGACCAGGCTTGCTTCTAGTTGTTGTGCTTGTTAAGGCTAATTGGCCAGGTTTTATGAGTTTCTGTATTTGTAGCCTTCACTTTCCTTTTTCTCCCAACTAACAAAATAAACATTTTCAGAATCTGTATGGTGCCAATTAGTGCCACTAACCAGGTCTATCTCTGAATGTTTTGGTTCGTGGCTCCTTTGACCATCCACCTTTAGAGGAGCAGATATTCTCCTTCTACGTACTCTTACAACCTTTATTAAATTATATGTAAAGCAACTAAAGATACTGTTCCATAGAAGTATGTGCTCTTTCATCTGACAAAACAATTGTCTATATCATTTTTTTTTCACATATAGATTGCATTTCCATAACATACTAGTTTTTTCCCTGTTGTTCCATCTTTATTTTTCTGAAGTACATACTTATATGCCCTAAGTTGTATACTGCACAGATCAAAATTTATTAATAAAATACATATATCTAAAATTTAATGTCACGATTTATTAAGAAAAACAAACAAACAAACAAACAAAGAACAACAACATGAACAAACATGAAGAGTTTGTTACAGGTAATGAAATTATGACCTTAAAGGAGGCTTTGGGACAGCAGATACACTGATGTAAGAAGGTACTGCTCTATTGGCATTATTGTTCTGGGCTGCTAAATCTACATCTTTTTCCGTGCTGATATGTCCTTGGCTTGCTTTATTTATATGTTTCTATCAGTGCTTCATTACTTAGTTGATTTGTTAAAAAAAAAAAAAAAGAAAAAAAAGAAAAAATGTTCACAGAAATAAATGCTCTGAATAAATATAAAATATGAGCATTTTTATATTCTTTGAAATTTTAATGAGTTAAAAAAAATAACCTCTTATAATTATCAATATACCCTTTCAATTTTTTTTTTTTTTTTTTTTTGTAGTAGTAGAATTCATAGATTTCCTAGATTTTTATTTTTTTTCATTTTTGTTTTACAAATTGTGGGAATACAAGTAAAACTGTTCAGAGCAGAAGCTGTGGAGCAAGATAAACAACATGAGAACCAAGGACACCTCTGGAAGAAGAAAAAATGTCTCACGGCTCTGATTGGATAAGTGCCTGTGTGAACGGTTGAGGAGTGTTTTGTAGATTGCTCTGTTGACATGTAAAGGTGGATGGGAAAGCTAGAAAAAGAAAACTTGTGAAGGTATATACGTGATGTGAGAACTTGTAATAAATGATTTGGATCATTCACATCTGAGTCCGTGCATCAGACACTGCAACAAATTATCTTTGAAATAGTAAGTTTAAAAGAATACTAAAATCAAGCAGCATAAACAAATATGAACTTTCAGGATAGCATAACTGAATTTCATATAAACAAGACTAATTTTTTCACGGCTTTATATATATCAAGGAAAGCCTGCCATGTGCTGGGTCTTTGAGGGTTTTTTTTTCATTTTTTAGGCGGAGGTTAATAATTATGACTGTAGTCTTACTGAGATCAAATAACAGCACTATCAATATCGAAAATCAAAATGCAAACTCCAGTGATCCTGGAGGTACTGCCCAGCTCCTTTCTACTCCCACATTTTACTTAGGCTTTGAGGAATTTATTATAGCTCTAATACTATGACAGCCTAATACTGAACCCCTTATGAGACCTAAAAGGTGCAATGGTTTTAATTAGTGAAATTCTTCTTTTATCCCTAGATAAATCTGATGAGGAATGTGATCTGAGTCTCTGTAGATTTCGTAGCCCCTTAAGGTTTTATTAAGAAGTACTTGAAAGCATTTCTTTCTTCATAAGTTCCATTATACCACATCAACCTTGCCACCTCGCTAGTCCTTATTATTCACTGCATTTTTTATGTTTTGTGAGAGTTTAAATAAGATGAATTTATATCTCAGCTTTCCCACTCTAACAGCATTCTTGCCATTTGGATTTCTCAAAGACATAGGGATCTAATAGAATATCGATGGAAGTTACTCAGTTTGACTATAGACTGATGGGTGTATGAGACCTTGACAGAGGATCATTCATCTTATCATTGGATGTGCATATGACAGCCAGAGTTAGTTGAAAGGAATTTTATCCTCACCATCATTTGATCATGACATTTGCAAATATTATTTGTTTATGGTTCAATAAAAATGTAGGGCTGCCTTTTAGGGATCCCTGAACAGCCCTGTTAAGGTAATGTGCATACTTTGCCATTCCTTTCCAATTTTTCCCTTATCATTGCCTTTTTTTGCCTCTCCCTCTCTGTCATAATCATCTTCCAAACAGCCCATCCCAAATTATTTTTGCTTCACTAATGCCAAGTATAGTATTTCTGCTGTTATTTAGATTTTCTCTACATTCCATGTATCACCAGTGTAGTTATTAAAACATTGCTGGCCTATGCTTTTCAGAGGTCCCTCAGTAATCCCCTCCAGCTGTCTGTAGTATTTGAATGTTTTTCATACAATTTCCCTCTACCTGCTCTGCATTCTTCACGGTGTTATTGGTGGTTTTATCAGCTTCTTACATTGTTAAGATTATTGACCTCTTTTTTTTCTGTCACAGTGCATGTTATTCTTTGTGCCGTATTCTGGGATGATAACATGGCACAGATGCAGGGAATCACAGAATCGTAGGGGTTGGAAGGGACCTCCAGAGATCATCGAGTCCAACCCCCCTGCCAAAGCAGGTTCTCTACACCGGGTTGCACAAGTAGGTGTCCAGGCAGGTCACGAATATCTCCAGAGAAGGAGACTCCACAACCTCCCTGGGCAGCCTGTTTCAGTGCTCCATCACCCTCACCATAATGAAGTTCTTGCACACATTTGTGCAGAACTTCCTTTGCTCCAGTTTCTGGCGGTTTCTCCTTGTCCTGTCTCCACACCTGGCTGTGGCCTCGCCACTCTGCCCCCCACACTTTAGATATTTGTAGACTTGGATCAGGTCCCCTCTCAGTCTTCTTTTCTCAAGGCTAAACAGACCCAGTTCATTTAGCCTTTCTTCATAGGGGAGATGCTCCAGGCCCTTCACCATCTTTGTGGCCCTCCGCTGGACTCTTTCCAAGAGATCCCTGTCTTTTTTGTACTGGGGAGCCTGGGGAGCCCAGAACTGGACACAGTACTCCAGATGAGGCCTTACCAGGGCAGAGTAGAGGGGGAGGATCACCTCCCTCGACCTGCTGGACACGCTCTTCTTAATGCACCCCAGAATGCCATTGGCCTTTTTGGCCACCAGGGTGCACTGCTGGCTCATGGCCAACCTGTCATCCATCAGGACACCCAGCTCCCTCTCCGCAGAGCTCCTCTCCAGCAGCTCATCCCCCAACTTGTACCGGTGCATGCAATTATTCCTCTCCAGATGCAAGACTCTACACTTGCTTTTGTTAAACCTCATCTGGTTTCTTACTGCCCAGCTCTCCAGCCTGTCCAGGTCTCTCTGAATGGCAGCACAGACTTCAGGCATGTCAACCAGTCCTCCCAGCTTCTTATCATCAGCAAACTTGCCGAGGGTGGCCACTATCTCCTCATCAAGATCATTGATGAAGATGTTGAACAAGACCGGACCCAGCATAGACCCCTGAGAAACACCCCTAGTTACAGGTCTCCAACTGGACTCTGCACCGCCAACAATGACCCTCTGTGCTCTGTCACTCAGCCAGTTCTCAACCCACCTCACTGTCCACTCATCTATCCCACACTTCCTCAGCTCTGTTATAAGGATGTTGTGGGAGACCGTATCAAACGCCTTGCTGAAATCAAAGTAGACTGCATCCACTGCTCTCCCCCCATCCACCCAGCCAGTGACAACATCATAGAATGCTACCAGGTTGGTCAAGCATGACCTCCCCCTAGTGAACCCATGCTGACTCCTCCTGGTAACCTCCTTTTCTTCCAGTTGTCTGGAGATGGCATCCAGCACAAGCTGTTCCATCACCCTTCCAGGGACAGTGAGGCTGATTGGCCTGTAATTACCTGGATCTTCCTTCTTGCCCTTTTTGAAGATCGGAGTGACACTGGCTACCCTCCAGTCTTCAGGCACCTCCCCCATTCTCCAAGACCTCTCAAAGATGACAGAGAGCGATTCAGCAGTCACCTTCGCCAGCTCCCTCAGCACCCATGGATGCATCCCATCAGGTCCCATGTATTTATGAACATTGGTGTTGCATCGGCGCTCTCAGACTGCCTCTTCTCTGACTAAAGGGAAGTCTTCCATTCGCCAGATCCTCTCACTAACCTCCGGGGTCTGGGATTCCTGAGGGAGAGCTTTTTCACTGAAGACAGAAGCAGAGAAGGCATTCAGTATCTCCGCCTTCTCAGCATCCCCCGTTACCAGAACACCCCCCTCACTTAGTAGGGGAGCCACATTCTCCCTTGTCTTCCTTTCACTGTTAACATACTTTAAAAAGCCTTTTTTATTATCCTTTTTCACCTTTGCCAGATTCAATTCCAGGTGGGCTTTAGTCTTCCTCTTCGCATCCCTGCAGGCCCTGACAACATTTCTATATTCTTCCCAAGTGGTCAGAACCTTTTTCCACATTTCATGGACCTTCTTCTTTCCTTTGAGTTTGTACACAAGCTCCTTGCTCTTCCACACAGGTCTCCTGCTATCCTTTCCAGATTTCTTGCTCACAGGGACACGCTGATCTTGAGCTTGGAAGAGAAGCTGTTTAAATGCCAGCCAGCTCTCACAGGCCCCCTTACCTTCTAACACCCTAGCCCACGGGATAGCTCCAAGTAGGTCCCGGAAGAGATCAAAGTTGGCTCTCCTAAAGTCCAGGGTAGCAATCCAACTGTTTGCTTTGCTTCTTCCACTCAAGATCTTGACCCCACTCATCTTGACCATCTCATGGTCACTACAACCTAAGATCGTAGCCATGCGACCACACGCAGATCTCCAACTCTTCCTGTTTATTTCCTATACTGCACGCATTAATGTACAGACACTTTAGAGAAGCAGCATCCCCCTGCCACTCTCCATCCCTTCGAACTCCACCCTCATCACCCATCAATTCAATTCCAGGCAGGAAAAAAAAGTAATTGGTGAAACCACGAACATGCAGAACATGTTTGTCTCACTTGATGATAGGTAGGAAGTGTACCTTGTACTGTAGCTCTCTTCAAGCTCATAGAACAGTTGTACAGTATTGGATTGTGGTAGAGTCTCACCAACATTTTCCTGTTTAAATGAAGTATCAAAGGATTTCTGTATTTAAAATGCTTTTCCAGCTGATGAATGTATTTTGGAATGAGGTGTTCTAAAATTGTGTTCTTTTTCATATCTTCATATTTTAGATATGATAGCTATATCACACCATTTTGCCATAAAATGAAGCACAGGAGGTTTCTTTTGAAACTGGAACAGTTTGCACAGAGAAGCTGTGGAGTCTCTGCCCTTATAGGTATTTAAAAGCCATCCAGATGCTGCCCTGGACATATTGCATGCCCTTTGTGAGCAAGGAGGTTGGACCAGAAGACCTCCAGAAACCCCTTCCAACCTCAATCATTCTGTGATTCTGTCGCCATGACGTTGCTTAGATTTGTTTGTTTGCAGTGCTTATAATCTTCTTGCTAACCTTAGTTCCCTTTATTACTTGACCATCTTTTTGACTGCATGTCTTCCCTACCTTTGAATTCTTCTGCATTCAGTACGGAATATCTTGAATTTCTAGGCTGATCCACTGCTGTATATAAAAAATAGTAGGTAGGAATTAAAGAGTTAAAAATCAAAGACCCATTAGTAATATTGGTAAGATTTTTTTTAGAGTCTAACAAATGTAGGTAGAATGAAATGTGGTCATTTTTATGAGATGAACTATTATGGAGATAATTTCACAATTTTCATTGAAATTTATGATCATACTTTGATTCAGTTTGATGCATATACATGAAATTAGGATATGAATTATTAAAATATATTGGAAAGCAGCTCCAATTTAGAAGTCAATAATTGTATCACAGATGAACAGAACATAAGGCCAAGTAACAAACGTTTTGTCCCTCTAAGACATTTGAATTATTGCTGAAAAAAAGAGGTTATTCCTATTAGACTAATTATTGTGCAAGTAACATCATTTGCTCTTACATTAAGGAAGGAATAATGATTGATAAACTAATAAGAAAACTCCCTCCTGTGTGCCAGCTCATGTCAACATGTCAGCTTGGTTTTATCAGCAAATTTCCTGAGGGTGCACTCAAGTCCATCATTGATGTCATTGATGAAGATCTTGAAAAGCACTGGTCCCAAGACAGACTCCTTGGGTCACTGCTTGTCACAAGCCTCTACCTGAACACCATGCCATTCAACACAATACTCTGTCTACAGTCTTCCAATCAATTCCTTAACCCCCAAATAGTCCACTCTCAAATT
Organism: Meleagris gallopavo; assembly: GCF_905368555.1. Taxonomy (NCBI): domain Eukaryota; kingdom Metazoa; phylum Chordata; class Aves; order Galliformes; family Phasianidae; genus Meleagris; species Meleagris gallopavo. The sequence goes on along the minus strand of NC_139404.1, from coordinate 149,774,313 downwards.
TTTATTGCTCCAATTTAGAGACCAGGATATGGTGAGAGACCATGTTGAAGTCCTTGCACAAGTCCAGGTAAACGACATTGGTTGCCTCCCTTTTTGAACCAATGTCATTCAATGCTATGACTCCATACTGTGAGAGTTGGTCTTAGAAAGTATGCATAAGCACAGATATGCAAACACTAAAGAACATAATGGCATCTATCATCCATTCCAATCATCTCTAATTTATTTAAAATACATGATATTATCCCATAGAGTTGCCCTCTATGTTAAGAAGTAGATAGATTGCGAAGAACTGTGTCTGAGGAATAGCCATGATCAGGTAAAAATCAAGGTGGTTGGGGTCTGCTAAAGGCCACCTGAGTTGGAGAAGACTGTTGACGAGGCCTTCTTGCTTCAGCTGCAGGAGGTGCTGTGATCGCAGGCTCTTGTTCTGACGGAGGATTTCAACCACCCAGATATCTGCTGGGATAGCAGCATGGCAGGTGGCAGACAATCCAAGAGATTCCTGGAATCGGTTGAAGACAACCTCTTGGTCCAGGTAGTAGATAGACAAACCCGAGATAGAGACTTACTGGACCTGGTGCTCACTAATGCAGAGGAGAATATTAGAGATGTTAAGAACAGAGGCAGCCCAGGCTGCAGTGACCATGTCTTGATGGAGTTTGTCATCTTGAAGAATGTGGGCCTGGCAAAAAGCAGAGCTAGGTCCCTGTGCTTCAGGAGAGCAAAATTCCGGCTGCTCAAGGAACTGCTGAGTGGGTGTCAACGGTTTACGGGCTGGTTTGGTCCGGTTCCATGACTAGAAGGGCAGAGGGATCCGCGGATCCGCACCCCTGGAAAAGGAAAATAGGGTACCCCGAAATAATTGAAAACAGCGGCAACAATCTGAGGTGAAACAAACTAATTTACTAAATATAGTGTCAGCAGAATATAATGAGAGAGAGAGAGAATGTGTGTCTGGAAAGTGGATCGGCCTCACCACAACGCTGAGATGAGAAGTGCAGTTCAGTTGAGCTGATGGAGAAGCGCAGGCAGAGAAGCGCAGGCAGAGAAGCGCAGATGGAGAAGCGCAAGCGAAGAAGAGAGCATCAGGTGACCTTGCCGGGAGTTATATCTCCTCGCTGACCGCAAAGCCCCCTGGGGAAATGTAGTTCTTCTTCTCCTCTGGACAGGCACCCGGAACTTGAGCATCAGCAGTCAAACCCCCAGTGCATTACATGATGTTATGATGTAGAATGCTGATAACCAAAAATCATGAAACCATGACAGTGGGATGGCCTGGGAAACTGTCCTTAATGGCATGGGCACAGAAAAAAGCTGGCAGCTTTTTAAGGACACCCTCCTGAGAGCGCAACAGCTCTTCATCCCCCAGCAAAAGAAGACGAGCAGGGGAGGCAGGTGACCATCGTGGCTGTGCAAGTTCCTGCAGCTTAAACTGAGAGAAAAGAGGGTAATGTACAGAAAGTGGAAGCAGGGTTGTATAGCCTGGGAGGAATACAGAGCTGTTGTCCGTGAACGTAGAGATAGGATTAGGAAAGCCAAGGTGCAGATGGAGTTGAACTTAGTGAGGGATGTGAAAGATAACAAGAAGGGGTTCTACAGGTATGTAGGCAGGAAGAGACAGGCCAAGGAGAGTGTTCCCTCTCTGATGAAAGGTAATGGGGAGCTGGCTTCCTCAGACAAAGAAAAAGTTGAGGTATTCACTGAGTGCTTTGCCTCAGTCTTCACGAGTGGTCAGGCTTCCTGTTTCTGCCAGGACCGTGAGCCTCAAGGTGAGTGTGTGGGGAGTGGTTTCTGTCTCACTGTAATGGTGGAACAAGTCCGAGTCCACCTCACAAAATTGAACATGCTTAAGTCTATGGGGCTGGATGACATCCATCCTAGGGTTCTGAAAGAGATGGCTGATGTGGTTGCTATGCCCCTCTCCGTCATATTTGAAAAATCATGGCTGTCTAATGAAGTTCTGGATGACTGGAAAAAGGGAAACATTACTCTCATTTTTAAGAAAGGGAGAAAGGAAAACCCGGGGAACCACAGGCCGGTGAGCCTCACAACTGTGCCTGGAAAAATTATGGAGCAGATCCTCCAAGAAGCTATGTTAAGGCACAAATGATACAAAGAGGTGATTTGACACAGCTGGCATGGCTTCTAAGGGCAGATCGTGCCTGACCAATCCAGTGGCCTTCTATGATGGAGTGACAGCTTTGCTGGATGTCATCCACCCGGACTTTTGCAAGGTCTTTGACTTGGTCCGTCACCACATCCTTCTCTCTAAATTGGAGAGGTGTGGGTTTGAAGGATGGACTGTTTGATGGATTAGGAATTGGCTGGCTGGACGCAGCCAAAGGATTGTGATCAATGGTTCTGTGTCAGGGTGGAGGCCAGTCACAAGAGGTGTCCCTCAGGGGTCGGTCTTGGGACCGGTGCTCTTCAACATCTTCATCAATGACATAGATGATGGCATCGAGTGCACCCTCAGCAAGAGTTTGCAGATGACACCAAGTTGAGAGTTGCAGTCAGTACACTGGAAGGAAGGGAATCCATACAGAAGGAGCTGGACAGTCTGGAGAAGTGGGCCCATGAAAACCCAATGAGGTTCAACATGGTCAAGTGCAGGATGCTGCACTTGGGTTGGAACAATCCCAGGTGTTTGTACAAACTGGGGGAAGAGCTCCTGGAGAGCAGCCCTGCAGAGAAGGATGTGGGGGTCCTGGTGGATGAGAAGCTGGACATGAGCCAGCAGTGTGCGCTTGCAGCCCTGAAGGCCAACTGTGTTCTGGGCTGCATTAAAAAAGGAGTGGCCAGCAGGGAGAGAGAGGCGGTTGTCGCCCTCTACTCGGTTCTTGTGAAGCCCCATCTGGAGTACTGCGTCCAGGCCTGGGGCCCCCACTACAGGAAGGACATGGAGCTCTTGGAGCGGGTCCTGAGAAGGGCCACTAAGATGATCAGAGGGCTGGAGCACCTCTCCTATGAAGAAAGGTTGAGGGAACTGGGCTTGTTTACCTTGGAGAAGAGAAGACGCTGGGGAGACCCCATTGCAGTCTTCCAGTACTTGAAGGGAGCATATAAACAGGAGGGGGAACAGCTGTTTATGAGGGTGGATAGTGATAGGACAAGGAGGAATGGTTTTAAACTGAGACAGGGGAGGTTTAGGTTAGATATTAGGAGGAAGTTTTTCACACAGACAGTGGTGACAGACTGGAAGAGGTTGTCCAAGGAGGTTGTGACTGCCCTATCCCTGGAGGCATTCAAAGGCAGTCTGGATATGGCTCCGGGAAGCCTGGTCTAGTGGTGGCTATCTTGCACATAGCAGGAGGATTAAAACTCAATGATCATTGTGTTCCTTTTCAACCCAGCCCATTCTATGATTCTATGATTCTATGATTCTACGATTCTATGATTCTATGATTCTATGATTCTACTTGTTTTGATTAGATTTAAAAAAAAAAAGGAAAAACAAAACAAGCAAACAAAAATATTGAGTCAAAGACTGAAATCTGAACATTAGGTATAATTTGTTTCATCCACACCTGTCCTTATACAGGCTTTTTTTTTTTTTTTTTTTAAACTTCTTTATGTATGGAAATGAGATGGAATGTTAGATAAACTAATAGAGAGTTTCATTTCTATCTTCTGAACTATTTTCTGATGAGAAAGTTGCTAAAGCTGGATAATGTGAATCGACATTCTTTCTGGAATTTCTAACTTGCACTCTGAGTGTAAAATGTTTTCTACCTTCAGAAAGTTAGTTTCTAAGTTCATTTTTTCTTCAAATTAAATAAATAGCTGAACTCTCATTGTCATCAATTTTGTCTATGAAGGTAGACAAAAAAGATAGGAAGCTGAAAATTTACCTTTTCCCTCAATTTCATGAAAAAGAATTACCAAAACTAGATGAATGTGTCATAAAAATGGAAAATATGTGTCATAAAAATGGTGAATAAATAAATAAATAAATAAATAATCTTTCACCATCAAACACTTTTTCTTAACTACAATTTTTGGCTTTGAAAAATATGGTTCTGAAAATTGCATTCTGCCGTGCTACATTCTCTGTCTTATTTAGCTTTCTAATTTGGCAAATCTGGAGAGCTGTCTTTTTGTCTGTCGTTACCAAAGTTTCTGAAATAGTCTTCACTTCTTCACTTCACAATATCTATGTCTAATTCTTTGACTATTTCCTGCGTAATAAAGGAATATCTAATTACAGAGCAATATTCTTTCAGAAATACTTATGGTCTTCAATCAAAGCCTATATATAAACATAGTGGTATAATAAGTAACACTCACATTTCCTACCTTATAACAATGTTTTTTTTTTTTTTTTTTTTTTTTTAGCTTTCATTCCCTCTGTTGAATAGGCTAAATTTGCCCTAATCAGTGAAGTAAATGTGCTGTGAATCCAAATCTCTGTATTATTTCACTATTCACTCTTTTTTTTTTTTTTTTTTCTTTCTCCTGTATATCTGTCTGTTTACTAGGTCAATCCTTGTCTTCCCTTTCCTTCCTTCCTTCCTTCCTTCCTTCCTTCCTTCCTTCCTTCCTTCCTTCCTTCCTTCCTTCCTCCCTTCCTCCTTCCTCCCTTCCTCCCTTCCTCCCTTCCTCCCTTCCTCCTTCCTCCCTTCCTCCCTTCCTCCCTTCCTCCCTTCCTCCCTTCCTCCCTTCCTCCCTTCCTCCCTTCCTCCCTTCCTCCCTTCCTCCCTTCCTCCCTTCCTCCTCCTCCTTCCTTCCTTCCTTCCTTCCTTCCTTCCTTCCTTCCTTCCTTCCTTCCTTCCTTCCTTCCTTCCTTCCTTCCTTCCTTCCTTCCTCCTTCCTTCCTTCCTTCCCTTCCTCCCTTCCTCCCTTCCTCCCTTCCTCCCTTCCTCCTCTTCCTCCCTTCCTCCCTTCCTCCCTTCCTTCCCTTCCTTCCTTCCTTCCTTCCTTCCTTCCTTCCTTCCTTCCTTCCTTCCTTCCTTCCTTCCTTCCTTCCTCCTTCCTTCCTTCCTTCCAGATTTTCCCACAATTGTCTTTAAAATTGCTCATCCATGTCATCATTCTGGTATAGTGTCAATAGCAGACCCCCACAACATCTGCTTTGCTCTCCATCCCCCTAATCCTCACAGAGGTTCTCTACCATACTATCCTTAGTGGCAAGTACTGTACAGTCTAATCTTTCTCCTACATACAACACAACACTTTCACCTCACTGGTCTTCCCTATTGCTCCTGAATAGCCCATAGTCCTGCATCCTAGCACTTATCCTACCAAGTCTGATTAATAACAAGACTATAACTATGGGAAAAAATCAAAGCTTGCAGTTCATTCTATTTCTTCTTCATACTGTGTGTGTTGGTAGACAAGAATTTCATATGTTCCCCTGAACCCTCAGTGTTTTCTGGAGCATAATGGATGCTCTTATTAGCATTGGATCTTTTTCTGTCACTGAGCATCACTGAAAACATCCTGCTGTGTCCTCTCTGCACCTTCTCTTCAAGTATTTATATTATATTAATTATAATTATATTATAATTTTTGTGAAATTGCCCCTGAGCCCTCTCCATGCTGAATAGTCCCAGATCCCTCATCATCATATCCCCGTAGGAGAGGTGCTGCTGTTCCCTGGTCATCTTGGTGACCCTCTTGATATACCATACTGGTGGTATCTTTCCAGTATGTCCATGTTTCCCTTGTAGTGGGAGGAGCAAAACTGAATACAATTTTACATTCCTTCTAAAATTAACTGAAGAATCAGATTGTCATTGTAATTTTTTCATTTTTGTTTTCTTTGTTGATGTTATTAATTGCTACATAGGAGAGGGAAATATTTATGAAGACAGTAAAGTTATAGATTTAATATAAATTATTTAAATAGGATGAACACACGCATCATTTTAACTCTCCCAGTAAATTCCTGTTTGGAGGACTTTTGCTCGGAAGAGAAATATGAGCCATGATCATTTGAGGCATTTTTTATTACCAAAAGCTGTGCTAAATATACATATATATATATATACACACACATACACACACATATATACAGATACGTATACATACATTTTCTTTGGTATAATTTCAATAAATTTCTTTTCTTTTGACATATGCTGTTATGAACTTAACAGTAAAAGGCTTCATGCCTTTGGAGATGGCTGGGACTTGGATATGAGAAGGTCTTTAGTTATCCCTCACCTCACTTTTTTTTCCTTTTTTTCTTCTGTTTATTCATTCTGAAAGTTTGAAAAGGATTATCTTGAGCTTGCATGCAGCACAAACTCTCATGAGATTTCAAAAAATGTAATTCTTCCTGTTCAGAAAGCATACAATACCATTAAGGATGTTACTGAAGTGGTTTGGTGTTGTATGAAATGCATTTCATAGTGTGTTGATGACAACAAATTCAGTATGTGCATCTTATCTAAATCATTTAGTGTAACAGTGAAGTTATTAAAAGAGACAGGGCATGCAAGACAGCTGTTCGGAATAACTTTCAACTTGGATAGATCTGAAAGGGATATATCTCAGTTGTTCCAGACTTTTTTTGGCATTGAGGATTACATTTTTCTTTTCCACAAGATCTTGAATACACAGAGCACAGAAGAGCACAGTAATTTTATTTTTTTTCTGTACTTTTACCACAATGTCTTTCTTCCCTGGAAAGCATTTTGCTTTGTTGAGCTTAATGAAGTTTCTGTCAGCCCGTTTATCTGGCCTCTGGATGGCAGCCTTGACCTTGGGTGTATTGGCTGGTTCCGTCCTCTGTCAAAGCTTGTGTCATCTCCACAAAATTGATTCAAAGTTGTTTGTTTTATTTTTTTTTTTCTTCTGATTTTCTTTCTTTGTTTAACTCTAATAGTCTTTATTATGTATGAGGACTGCTCTGAAAGTAATGCCTCCTATTTTATTATGTCAGCCCATGATATCAGAGGAGGATTTTGGTGGTATTGAAACAGGTTGAACCTTCCCACCAATATTCTGTCAATTTTCTTGCCACATGACAGATAGCAGCAGAGGGACAGTCTGACAAAATGATGCCTGACATGGAAGTGCATTATGAAACAAAGGTGTGTCACTGAATTCCACCAAGTAGAAAAAAATTGCACCCATCGACATTTGTCAACACTTGCTGAACATTAATGGAGATCAGATAGTAAATGTGAGCTCAGTGAGGTGGTGGGTCATGCGTTTCAGCAGTGTGGTGGTGACGGCTACAGTAGGTCACATCTGCTGTTGCAGATATTTATGTGTGTAGCACGAGGCTTTCATTCACTATTGGTGAAAATGCATAATGGTTGAAAAAATGCGTAAGTTGAAAAACAGTGATTCGTAGCGTACAATTTTCTCTATCAAACATTGCGCTCTTCATATCTGTTGTACTTTCCATGGAAATAAATAGGAGGCATTACTTTCATGATGATCTATTTAATACTCTTGCTTGGAAATGCTTAGGGAAAAAAAAAAAAAAAAAAAATTAACATTTCTATCCTAAATACTATTATTTTGCACGCTGCTAAGTTATTGCATTTTCTATAGTGGCTGAGACATTAATTTTAAATGAAATTGAGGAAATATGATTTGAAATAGCATAGAAATTTCTGCACATTTTATGCACTAGATTGCTTTACAAATGCATTTCTTAAAATTGGCCTTCAGGTAGCGAGAGCCAATAATTTTCCTATTAACATACTGCTGTAAGGATAGAGAGGCATGAAGAAGTTCCATGTATACACTGCTGTCAAACACAAAGTCATTAAAATGATGCAATATTCCGTAACATAGTTTTTCATACACAGAAAAATGTGACAAAAAGTGTCAAGATCAGTAAAGTCCTATCTACTGCTTCAGTGAGGACAAGGGGTAGATCTTACCTTTTTAAGTTAATAGTATCTTAGTTTCTATGAAAAACTGAACGTTATAGTAGCAAGAAATTTGCAGTAAACACGTGAGAAGAACCTTTCATTAAATTTTGAGATTTCATCAGACATATTATAGATACTTAGCACTGGGAGGACTTACAGTTCACATTTTTATTCACATAAAAAAACCAACAACAACAACAACAAAGAAAAACTCTTTGTACTCAAAGTACAGTACAGTAGTCAGAAGATTAAAGGAAAAAAAAAAAGGCAAATCCAAAAATTACCTCCATTCATTAGACCGCACTTAAGTTATTACATTTTTGGACTTTGGGATCAGAAAAAAAAGTAGATTTCTCCCTCCACCAATATCTAGTGCCCTTGAAAAACTTGACTTCCTCATTGAGTAGGTAAAGAAGATTATCACATACAGAGTGCTTAAGCTGCCATAAATCTCCAACAAAACCAACTATGTTTTGCCAGGAAAAGAGTAAAGAGCAAACGGCATTTTTTCAATGACCGACTTCATAAAGGAAATTTCAGTATTTCTGAAAGGCATCTTCCACAATTTCCACTACCTTATACTATTTACTTACGAGAAAACAAATTGAAAATATGGGAACTGTACTAGTGCCTTTACACACATGACATATCTTCTCATTTGATCTATGATAATGACACTGGTGATGAGAAGGAAATGTGGCCACTGTTTATGCTCAGACCATCGACATGTGTTCAGTTAGTTTTGAGTAGGGCATGAATTTGTGCTTATTAGGGTATTAATATCCCGCCATTAAAAATGAACTGTCACAGAGACCATATAAGGTCATTATGTGTTAAATTTTAATCAATAAACATTCCAAATCGGGATTGAGACAAATGTCACTCAGAAGAAAACTTAGTAGAATGACCTTCAGAGCCCAGAAATCCAAGCATGTCCTGGGCTGCATCAAAAGAAGTGTAGTCAGCAAGGCAACAGAGGTAATCCTGCCCCTCTACTCTGTGCTGCTGGGAGGCACATGGACCTGTTGGAACGCGTCCAGAGGAGTGCCATAAAAATGATGCAAGGCATGGAACATCTCTCCTATGAGGACAAACTGAGAAAGCTGGGACTGTTCATCCTGGAGAAGAGGAGGCTCCATGGTGATGTGATAGCAGCTTTTCAGTTTTTAAAGGGTAGCTACAGGTAATAAGGTACAGACTCTTCAGCAAGGTCTGAGGTGATAGGACCAGGATAAATGGTTTCGAACTTAAAGAGGGTAGATTTAGATTGGATTAAATTTGACATGGGGCAATTTCCTCGGCTCCTGGCATGACAGCTGCAGATGGAACTCACCAGTCTGCAATGGGTAAAAGGATCCTAGCCCAGGAACAGGCGGGCCTCATTGAAAGGTCTTTAAACTAGGTAAGAAGGGGGAAGAGGACAAAATGAAGGCTGCTGGGGTTGAGCGGGTAGCTTGAGACTCAAAACAGAGCTTGATGGGTGATGAGGGTGGAGTTCGAAGGGATGGAGAGTGGCAGGGGGATGCTGCTTCTCTAAAGTGTCTGTACATTAATGCGTGCAGTATGGGAAATAAACAGGAAGAGTTGGAGATCTGCGTGTGGTCGCATGGCTACGATCTTGGGTTGTAGTGACCATGAGATGGTCAAGATGAGTGGGGTCAAGATCTTGAGTGGAAGAAGCAAAGCAAACAGTTGGATTGCTACCCTGGACTTTAGGAGAGCCAACTTTGATCTCTTCCGGGACCTACTTGGAGCTATCCCGTGGGCTAGGGTGTTAGAAGGTAAGGGGGCCTGTGAGAGCTGGCTGGCATTTAAACAGCTTCTCTTCCAAGCTCAAGATCAGCGTGTCCCTGTGAGCAAGAAATCTGGAAAGGATAGCAGGAGACCTGTGTGGAAGAGCAAGGAGCTTGTGTACAAACTCAAAGGAAAGAAGAAGGTCCATGAAATGTGGAAAAAGGTTCTGACCACTTGGGAAGAATATAGAAATGTTGTCAGGGCCTGCAGGGATGCGAAGAGGAAGACTAAAGCCCACCTGGAATTGAATCTGGCAAAGGTGAAAAAGGATAATAAAAAAGGCTTTTTAAAGTATGTTAACAGTGAAAGGAAGACAAGGGAGAATGTGGCTCCCCTACTAAGTGAGGGGGGTGTTCTGGTAACGGGGGATGCTGAGAAGGCGGAGATACTGAATGCCTTCTCTGCTTCTGTCTTCAGTGAAAAAGCTCTCCCTCAGGAATCCCAGACCCCGGAGGTTAGTGAGAGGATCTGGCGAATGGAAGACTTCCCTTTAGTCAGAGAAGAGGCAGTCTGAGAGCGCCGATGCAACACCAATGTTCATAAATACATGGGACCTGATGGGATGCATCCATGGGTGCTGAGGGAGCTGGCGAAGGTGACTGCTGAATCGCTCTCTGTCATCTTTGAGAGGTCTTGGAGAATGGGGGAGGTGCCTGAAGACTGGAGGGTAGCCAGTGTCACTCCGATCTTCAAAAAGGGCAAGAAGGAAGATCCAGGTAATTACAGGCCAATCAGCCTCACTGTCCCTGGAAGGGTGATGGAACAGCTTGTGCTGGATGCCATCTCCAGACAACTGGAAGAAAAGGAGGTTACCAGGAGGAGTCAGCATGGGTTCACTAGGGGGAGGTCATGCTTGACCAACCTGGTAGCATTCTATGATGTTGTCACTGGCTGGGTGGATGGGGGGAGAGCAGTGGATGCAGTCTACTTTGATTTCAGCAAGGCGTTTGATACGGTCTCCCACAACATCCTTATAACAGAGCTGAGGAAGTGTGGGATAGATGAGTGGACAGTGAGGTGGGTTGAGAACTGGCTGAGTGACAGAGCACAGAGGGTCATTGTTGGCGGTGCAGAGTCCAGTTGGAGACCTGTAACTAGGGGTGTTTCTCAGGGGTCTATGCTGGGTCCGGTCTTGTTCAACATCTTCATCAATGATCTTGATGAGGAGATAGTGGCCACATTCGGCAAGTTTGCTGATGATAAGAAGCTGGGAGGACTGGTTGACATGCCTGAAGGCTGTGGTGCCATTCAGCAAGACCTGGACAGTCTGGAGAGCTGGGCAGTAAGAAACCAGATGAGGTTTAACAAAAGCAAGTGTAGAGTCTTGCATCTGGAGAGGAATAATTGCATGCACCGGTACAAGTTGGGGGATGAGCTGCTGGAGAGGAGCTCTGCGGAGAGGGAGCTGGGTGTCCTGATGGATGACAGGTTGGCCATGAGCCAGCAGTGCACCCTGGTGGCCAAAAAGGCCAATGGCATTCTGGGGTGCATTAAGAAGAGCGTGTCCAGCAGGTCGAGGGAGGTGATCCTCCCCCTCTATTCTGCCCTGGTAAGGCCTCATCTGGAGTACTGTGTCCAGTTCTGGGCTCCCCAGGCTCCCCAGTACAAAAAAGACAGGGATCTCTTGGAAAGAGTCCAGCGGAGGGCCACAAAGATGGTGAAGGGCCTGGAGCATCTCCCCTATGAAGAAAGGCTAAATGAACTGGGTCTGTTTAGCCTTGAGAAAAGAAGACTGAGAGGGGACCTGATTGAGGTAGAGTCTTGGAATAATTAAGTTTGGAAAAGACCTGTAATACAACTGTCAACCCCTCACCACCACACCAATTAAACACTGCGCATAAGTACCTCATCTACCTTTTCATTGAAAACCTTCAGAGATGGTGACTCCATCATCTCCTTGGGCAGCCTATTGCAATATCTAGTCACTTTTAATGAAAATATATATATATATTTTTAATATCCAACCTGAACCTCCCCCAGTGCAACTTAAAGCCATTACCTCTCATCCTATTGCTAATTACAAGAGAAAAGAGGCTTACCCCCAACCCACCACAACCACCTCTGTGATAGTTTTGGAGTTGTAGAGAGTGATAAGATCTCCCCTGAACCTCCTCTTCTCCAGACTGAACAGTCCCAACTCCCTCAATTAGTCCTCATAAGATCTGTGTTCTTGATCTTTCACTAGCTTCATTGACCTTTTTTGGACACACTCCAGGGCCTCAATGAATTTCCTGTAGCAAGGGGCTCAAAACTTAACATGATACCACAGTACTCAAGATGTTGCATCACCAGTGCTAGTACAGAGTGATGATCACTTCCTTAGTCGTGCTGACTACACTATTTCTGATACCACTGACTTTCTTGGCCACCTGGGCACACTGCTCCTGGTCAGATGGCTGTTGTCTAATATCCCCAGATCCTTTTCCTTTTCCTCTGCTCAAGAAAAACACATTATAATGTCCCTTTTGTAAATGTGGGATTATTACTTTGTGTATGATACACTTTCTAGCAATTTTGCTAGACTAGATTTAAACTTTAAGAAGTTTCCATTTCTCTCAGTAAATTGTTTCATAGCTTCCTGTACGCTTATATTGCTCTCAAGAAAAAATAAATAAATAAATAAACCAGGGAGTAAATAAGCTACTGAACAAGAAGAAAGTCCGCTACTGTATTTCTAAACTTGATGAGACACTTTACCAAGTCCTGAATCCTAACTTTAGGATGCTGTGAGTTTTATGTAGTCTGCTGATCTAGGATCCCTTGCTATGGAAATAGGACTGAGAGGCAGGGCTGCTGCATACCGGGCTGCAACACTGATTAAAAAAAAAAAATCAAGACTGGGCACCCATCATGGACTTGGGAGCTCAGAGCTGTTTGAAGACTGGTAATGCAAACATTGCAAGTTCATTTCACAAGCCACTTCAAGGTTTACAGATGCTGAAAGGGTCTGGGTCTTTCTGTGCTAGGAAGGAAAACTTTCGCAAGGTCACAATACCATTTCATAGAATCATAGAATAATTTGAATTGAAAGGGACCCATAAGGACTACTGAGTACAACTCCTGGCTCCGCATAGGATCACCCAAAAAATCAGATTATATATCTGAGATAGTTGTCCAGATGGTTCTTGAACTCAGGCAAGCTCAGTGTCATGATCACTGCCCTGGGGAACCTACTTTAGTGTCTGAGACAGGACCCCAAGTGCTGCTTCTGAATTCTTCCACACCATTAGGCTTTTATCTCTTGATGCCATAAGCTACAACTGTGCTCAAGGAACTACTTAATATGTAAAGATGTAAAAACATGAATTTTATAATGGTGCTGATTTAACCAGAGTGTCTACTACTTACTTTTTTTTTTTTTTTTCTTTCTTTTTTTTTTTCCAAAGGGTATAATGGTGATTCTGGGACAATATGGACAATATTAGCAACCAATGCAACCCTTGTTTTTAATTCTTTTTTTATCATCTACTTGTCAGAACATCATTCACAGGATTTTTCATTATTAGTGCTGCCTTTTTATGCATACTACAATCCTTTTACATGTTACTTTTTTTTTTTTTTTTTTTTTTTTTACCAAACTGTCTTGAAAGCAAGAGTATTTTGTGAAAGAAATCACTGAATGGAAATAAAAAGTGTACCAGTGGTGTAACAAAAAAGTTCTTAGAAATCTGTGGACATGAACAAAATGCATAATTTTCTAAAGGATTTTAAATTAAGCGTGTCTGCAGGATTCAATTAATAGAGCTTATTCTCTTCAAGGCTCGCACCCACATTACATGTAGCGAGTACTTGAGAATAGTCTGCCAAGCAACAGTGACCTTAGCCTCAAAAAAGAACTTGAGTCTCAATGAAATAAATTACGCCAATGCTGAATTATTCAAGGAAGGATTTATTTATTTTTTTTCTTTTTCTTTCCTATTTCAAGAACAAAATGTTTTCCCATAAAACACAATGCTTCTCTTATTCTGCCCTGTAAGCTGTTTATGCATTTCAGTTTATAAAATGCGTGGTTAAAATACATAAGTAGTCCTGGGAGAAAGCACTTGCAAATCTCCTTTTCTAGGTTATGCAGAACAAAGCTCTATCCCTGTGCATGGCCACTTGGGTTTTGTACACAGGTATCTCAAAATAGTATTCCTCTGGTCTAAATTCTCCTCTATCCAGACAATTGCACTATCCTGTTAGAAACTAAAGCCTGTAGCTTTGAAGCCACCACACTATGAAAGGCTGAATCCCTAGGTTTCCTGATTTGTGAGCCTTTGAAACACTGTGGCAATTCACAAGAGTGAGGAGACAGGTACATGGCATACTGAAATTTGAGGTAATCAAGAGCTCAGAGAATAGAAAGGAAAAGATCACTTAAAATTAGTCCTGATATTTGAATTCCTGTCCAAGCAGTGAATCTGCTAATCAATGGATTGGCCAACCTTTAATTGTGCACTTTGGGAAATTTTATATTCCTCTGACTTTTGGCCAGAGATGCCATAGCTATGTCTGTACTACAGATACAGCTTAGTACTGACTTCACCTAAGTCAGTGTGAGTGAATGGCTAAAGGATGTGAAAATTTGGGCCCATATAATCCTTAACGGACTCTCCTGATACATGAAAAAATTTGTTGGAATAATATATATGAACTCAGGCTTAGCAAAGGCAAGGCTTTTCTCTTCACTGCCTGAGACCATGAATCTTAGCCATGATGAGCAATATGGATTGCAAGCTTAACTTGCATTACCATAAAGATTTTTATTCAAAGATCCATACAGGAAATCTAGGATAGATCAATATTAATAAAATCAGATCTCAGTCCCCCATTCCCTTTCAGCAGAAATGTACCCCCATAAATGCATTATACTCTATATGTCAAAATTGTGAGATCCTATGATAATCTGAGCAAAGACATTCCAAAGATTATGGAATAAGGAAAAATGTTTGTAAATCATAATAAATAGCTCACTTAAGCTTAAAATAAGCAAACAAACAAATAAAAAACAGAGTAAAACATGTGACACTAATGTCAGAATATCAAAAACTCTATTACAAAGTCATTTAATGGACCATTTCATTCTTGTCAAAGATGTTTTTGATTGATATTCTCAAAGCAGCTCTTAATTTATTCAAAATACAGTTAAACAACATTCTGAACAGTGCTGAAATAAGCTACTGATCCCTAACTAAACATACTTGATTGTTTTTGTTTTTAATCTGATCTTATTTACTTTGAAATTGGTAAACAAAATGGCAGAATCTCTGTAGTACAGGCAAGGAATGTGCTTTACAACCCCCAAAGACCACAGAGCTGAGAAAATTCTTTTTAATCCATTATACAGATGGCTTTGTGCTTTGGTCTATAAAGGTGTGAGTTAATTGTTCTTCTATCAGGAGAAAGCCTGAGAAAGCTTACAGCTCTTTTAATCTTCCTGTGAAGAAATATAATATATTTTAACACAGCAGCTCTCTCAGCTCTCATCATGGCACCTTGCTAGTGAGGGAAATAATAATATTCTGCCTATTATGATAGAAAAGAGTGAGAGGTTCTTATTTTTTTTTCTCCAGTTCTCCCATTTCCCCACTGAGTTCTGCTGAATTTGTTGAGATGAGATGTATAAGATGAGTCCTTAAAATGCCACAGGAGTGGGTCCTAAATGCTACATACACATTATTTTTAGGAGTGAGTGTCCTTGATAAAATATTGCAGTTCATGTATATTCAAGATGTTAAGTATACTCCAGTGCTATAATCTTGATTTACATTTGTAACAGATGATAATTACTGTGCCTGGAGGAAAATAAAAAGAAGAGATGATGATGTGGTGAAGAACTTGATTAGTGACAACTTTGAAGAGGCAGAGACATGAGAGCTAATAAAGTAATCAGCTTACACTTTTCTCTTTTCCCCTTTCCTTCTTTGCCCTTCTCTGCCCTGCCTTTTCCCACTTCATTTTTCCTGACTCATCGCTTTTCCTTTCTTTAGTGTATTTGAAAAGCATCTGACTATTTCTAGGTCAAGAAAGATTTTTTTTTTATATATATCTATAAAACTACATTTTTCTGTAGCTATTTCACTGTAAGAGTGTTGAAACCAAAATGTCAGAAGGTTAAATAATGTTTGCAAAGTGGAAAAGGGATCACACAAAATCCCTTTGCTGTGAAGATCTCATGAGTCCCCACAGCTGACAGACCTCTGCAGTTCCAAATAGTTACTGAAGCCCTTGTTTAAGATAGATATATTCTTTGAATCCTGTGGAACCACATTCCTCTAATAAGTTTTGAAATTACATGTCCAAAAGGATGTGGGAAGAAGAAAATCTAAGCATACAAAATACAATGGAAACTATAGCAAGGTTCAGACAGGAACATTAAGCTATTGAACAAAAGGTGTACCTTTCATGGGCAAGTCAATATTTACATGTTCTTTTTGCTTAAAAGGATCTGGAAGATAGATCATTAAATAATGAAGAAAATCACCAGAGACACAGCCACAGGGATGAAATAAATGGCTGCTTGTGAGAATAAGCACTAATATTCTACTCTTGTGAGAACCCACCTGACATCCTGTCTTTATCTCTGGGACCCCCAACATAAGAAATACATGGACTTGTTGGAGCAGGTGCAGAGGAGGGCCATGAACATAAGCAGAAAGCTGGAGAACCTCATCTATGAAGACAGGCTGAGGGAGCTGGGCTTATTCAGCTTGGAGAAGGCATTGAGGAGATTTTATAATGGCCTTCCAGCATTTAAAAAGGTCCTACAGGAAAGTGAGGAAGGATTATTTGTCAAGCAGTATAGGAATAGGGAAGAGGCAATAGATATAAAGAAGAAACTCTTTACTATGAGGGCAGAGAGGCGCCAGAACACATTTCTCAGAGAAGTTGCTGATAACTTCCCTGGAAACATTCAAGACCAGGTCTTTAAGCAACCTGATCTAGTGGAAGATGAACCTGTCTATGGCAAGGGGGCTAGAACAAGATGAACTAGACTTTACTGGATAATCCTGGTGTACTTCTAGAGTGATAATACGACTTGGGCTTCTATGAAGTTGCAAGCTCAGTGCTACTTGTCTCTGTGTAATACAAAGGCACAAATGACCCATTTCATTTAAGTGAAAGTTTTGAGTGTTTCCAAATATCAGGTATATTGAGATTTTTGTGATTTTTCAAAGTATCTCTGGTGATAAAATCTAGTGAATAACAATGTCACAGTAAAATTATAAACATAAATTTGATGTGCTGGTGTAAAATCAAGAAAACAAGGACTTTTAGGGTGTGATGTTAAATTAACTTTCCAATATTATTTTATGATTCAGTATGTCATTTACTTCCTGACTTCTCTAGATGGCCAATGAAAAAAAATTAAGGATTTAGGGCTAAATTATTGTGACTTTGAGTGTAGACTTACGGGATTCCTGACACAGAAGTTTTCTACCTGCCAGCATCTGAAAATGCAGGCACCGATAATTGCAATGAGTAAGAAAATAAAGTGTTTCTTATCTAATTCTTTGAATTACTGCATTAAAGTGAGTTATCTGATGAGCTAGTATTTTCAAACTTTCATGCATAAATTTGTTTGCAATTTCACCATCCCATGTAGTAGAATTCACTACAGAAAATTACAAAATGAGAACAGTATACACAAGATGTTACTCAGAAAATTCATAATTTACCAAACATTAAGTAATTTCTTGCACTCACAATAGGAAAAAATGTTTCTGTATAATTTCTACTTTTTATATAAAGATTGTTAGACATCTAACTTTATTTGCAAACATAACATTGAGCATAGAGAAATATCTTGCCTTTGTTTAATCCTATGATACTGTTTTGAAATACAAGATGGTCTTTGTACAGAGCTCCTAAAAGAAAATTATTTCCTTTTTCTTTTATCTCATTTCCTGTGATGCTTATTAGAAGCAATTTACTGCTTCATAGATATTTCTTTTTCTAAATAATTTTGTTTGTCTCATTAAAAAAAAAATATTTTTTTCAAAGCACTTTATTAATTTCTCTTTACACATCAGTCAGTGCCTTTTCTATTTCTTTTTTAAATATACTTATTTTTGTTAGATGAACGTTTCCAAGGAGAGAGTTAAGATATCATTAATCTCTATAACATTTGGAAAATATAGGAATGATGTTTTTGAACTAGCATTAGCACTCCCATATATATAAATTCTTATAACACTTCTGAGTTAAAATATTTTTGGCATTCCATATACAAGCTATTAGTATCCCGTAAATTAATTATGATGCAGTTCCCCTCTGTAGAGGACATAACCTGGCTTCATGGATTCTTAATACTGAATTCACAATTCTTTGTAGTTCATGTAAGAGTGGTACTTTTAGTTTGTTTGGTGTTTTTTGTTTGTTTGTTCATTTGTTTTATATAGTGACCAGAAAAATAATAAAAGAAATAAAAATTAAAGATAAGAGTACAAACTATTTATTTCTCGCTCTCTACGCATTAATCAGAGAATATTGCTGCTCATTAAGTCCTTCACTCAAACAATAAATTATTTAGCATCTTCTGATACAGGGAGATGGAAACTGTCCTAGATAAATGAGCCTCATGATATTTAAGCCCTATGATATACCCCCAAATCTTTAAAATCTTTATTCTTTAAATACTATTATTTTGGTCCTTTCCTTTTCGCCTGTCTTTTCCTTTGTCCTGTCCACCCTTGCAGTAGAAAAATGCCATGACTATAGCTCTGCATTCTACTCATGTACCCCTTTTTACAAACAAATTACAAACAATTCCAAATATTGTCATTTTGTCACTACCTTATTTGGCACATTTGTGTCCATTTGATTCCTGATAAAAAGTCCAGGGTCAGAGGTATAATAAAAGGTAGATGAATCCCAGAGACACAACCAGCAAACTGAGAACATTGATTCAGCTACATCTTAGGCCATCCAAGTACAATGACCAGGCCATAGCAATTAGCTCTCTGTTTACTTACTGCCTGTGAGGGGGATGGGGGAAGCAGCTGCCTCAGTCTTCCATTAGTGGGGAAGAAGGATTCCTGGATCCTTAGGCAGTCCGAAAATGACAATCTTCATGAACTTCACTATGTACGAGTTCCATTTACTCTGAAATAGTCTCAACTATAGCTATAGAAACTCTCTAAGAAAATAGCTATCCTTTTACATCTTTTTTTTTTTGTTTGTTTGTGGTTTTTTTTTTTTTTTTTTTTAACTGTTATGGTGTACATGCTGTTGAACTATTATGTGACCTAAAAAAATGTTTACTTCTGTGAAACACTTTACAGTTTTTTACCCTACGTATAAAACCCTACATGAAGCGCCAGTCTCATCTCCTTCCATTGCTGTTTTGTGTGATTTTTTTTCTCATGTTTATTCGCTTGCAGGTTGTTTTTTTTTTTTTAATTTTCATTTCCATACACAGTGAAATCCATCAGAATAATGTCAGATGCATCATAAAAAAATGGACACATCTCTGTAGATTAGATATCAGGGCCTTGCACATGTGTATGCTATCAAGATTAGCACTCTTTGCAGCAAAGTGGATGTATCTGTGATACATAGCTCTTTAAGTTCATGGTGATGCTCCCGATGGCTTAAATATTGCTCATAGGAAGGCTTTATTTCAGTCCAAAGTTTTGTTCTTTTTTGTTTGTTTGTTTGTTTGTTTTTGTTGTTTTAAATGAGTTTTGAATGATCTTTGCACTAGTTTGTTTTTTTTACTCAGAATATTTTAAATTGATATTATAACTACTACAAGAAGAATCATACCTGAAGACTGCCTAGGCTCTTCATAGGCTACTAATGGAGAAGAAAGAGCTTCTGAGTTCTTGAGGGATAAATTAATCTTCCCATATTGATTAAAAGTATCTCTGAGTTTTACCTGATTCATCATTCTATAAAGTTACATGCAATCAGTCTTTTATTGTAGATAATGAACAAAATTACACACTTTTTTCTGTAATTTTTTTTTCCCCCAAGGTATGTTCCTAAACTAGATAACATCAAATCTAAAATTGCCAATATATACAATTTGCTATGAAGAGGCTTGACTGCCTCATATACAGATGTGAACTGTAGATTTCTGTGTTAAATATTATAGAATCATCCCTCAGTGTATGAATTCAAACTGAAAGAGACTGTGTAACTTGAGCTTCTCCATGGTACAATTGGGAGGGCTAATCTCTGCTCTCTGGTGAGGGCAACAGAACTGAAGGGAACAGCATGGAACAGTGTGAGAGGAAGGGCAGGTTGGGTGCCAGGAAAAGGTTTTTCAGCATGGGGTGGTCAGGCATTGGAACAGGTTCCCAGTGCAGTGGCCATGGCACTGAGCTGCCAGAGTTCAAGAAGTGTTTTGATGCTCTCAGAAACATGGTATGATTTTTGAGTGTTCCTGTGTGGAGAAAGGAGTTGTGGTTCCCTACCAGCTCAGAATATTCTATGATTTCATGATTCTTTGAACTGTTTCCAATTAGTTTCTGCTAAAACCTGTTAAAATTCTGCACTTATGCTATCCTTTTTTTTTTTTTTTTTGCTTGTTTGTTTGAAACAGAAAATGATGAGCATACAGTTACTATTTTACAGATGCTGAGGACTTTTCAGAGGGCTGTGTCTAAGAGCTGTTTATCTCCCTTAAGATGTGTTAATACAAAACAGCCATATTTTACATCAAAAAGGCCTGCAGTCTTCAAACAATAACTTGCAAGTAAATCAACATTCTGTTGTTATCTGCAGCAATCAATTTGCTTCTGTTTTGATCCCCAACACCCAAACCAGAGATTCCTACAGGGTTTTATAAATTTTATATTCTTTCCTCCGTACAATACTGTCACAAGAGAAAAATTACAGCTACTGTTGATGGCGCAGTTTAGAGAATATTAGTTCAGCATGTGTGACAAACAGGTAATCTGTCATAAATCCCTTGATAGACAACTGATAAGCGTCTAGGAATGGCAACAAATTGTTAGATATCAAAGACATTTCACAGACGTAAGGGCAACACCACTTTTTATGTGAACAGGCTTTTACATTTCTTTCCAGTCTTTTAACATTTTTAACTTCTGTAGTTTTCTTGAGCTTTACAGTATAATATAATCCCTCTTTTACAAAATAATAACAATAATAATAATAATAATGTTGCTAGAACTTTTCAGTTACAGAGGATATTAAAATGCCATGTCAATTAATCTGTAGCCATTTAATTAGCAAAGAATTCCTTGCACTCTAAATTTTGTATAAATATTGAAATTAGAATATTACCTGGATTTCAAGAACTTTAGATGAAAACTGGCTTTTAATCATTGAAGTAAGTATCAAATTCTCTTCCCATTGCCTTTGATTTAGGTCACAGTGGAACATGATGCCAAAATGGTTTAAGAATTCTTCTCTCTGGAGATGATTAAAGATTATATTTTCTACATGTTTTAAGTGAGTGGCTCAGTGATTTCTGTACACGAGTACAAAACATCTTCAGTGAAAAAAAAAATTAAAAAATAAATCCTGAGCTCT
The DNA here is from genome assembly GCF_905368555.1 of Meleagris gallopavo. Lineage (NCBI taxonomy): Eukaryota > Metazoa > Chordata > Aves > Galliformes > Phasianidae > Meleagris > Meleagris gallopavo. The sequence goes on along the minus strand of NC_139404.1, from coordinate 149,753,200 downwards.
TATTTTTAAGAAGCTAAAAAAAGAAAAACTATTGGAATATTATTAATGTTAAATTAAGTGAATATTGTTTACTCTAAACTGCATCAATTCAATAATCTTAGCATAGGTTAAGAGTACTATTAGTACGTTTGGTACTGTTAAGATTGTTCATTTATAATGTCCAGTTACTTACAGATTTTAGTCTTGTTTTCTGTTGAGTAGTACTTAATTCAGGCATTATCTATTTGTAAACCATATGGTTTACTCCAAGACAGAATGGAATTCACAAGATGATGACACATTCCATAAAACCAGACTATAACTAGATAAGTAATTTTCTCTGGCAAAACTGATTTAAGACATCCTCACGCTTTCTTTTCTTCATCTGCTTATCCATACATTAACATCCACCTCAGTATGAATAGGATAACAGTGTGTATGCTCTATGTTAGTCTTGCAAGCCTGGCAACTATCATAATCAATACTATTAAATTTTCATTCAAATTAGATGAGGTTATTATTTATTTTTTTTAGATATTTTCTTTCAAAATTAAAGAAGTTTTCAATTTCTTCCCTTTTATGCATGTAAATGGAAGAATTGACAACAGGGAGAAAAGATTTTACTAATGTATACTAAATTCTGGAAGAAGAAACATACATGCACATCTACTACTTAACATCAAGTAAACCGTTTCTCACCAATAGCGATGTTCTTTGAATGAACAATAAAATCTATCTATGGCATAGTGCTGTGTATGTTTCAATCTCCTTCTTCCTTCTCTGCCTTCTAACATTAATCATTGCCAGCTGTTTGACGAATTCTGTGGTCTGAATTGAAATGCCTGTAAAAATTAAATATATATATATATATATATATATATATAATAATAATAATAATAAAAGCACTTTCTTTCCTCCAGTACTGTAAATTTTTTCTTATGTGCAACCAACCGGGTACCATAATAATAATAGTAAAAGTCACTGTTTGAAATGATACATTGTTTCAAAATATTTTCAGGTGCTGAGTAAACATAAAGACATGATGTAATCTATATATAGATATGGAATAATGATTTTTTTTTTTTTTTTGAAAAAAAACTCATATTGTGATTGAATGTATATTAGATTTTATTTTGCTTCAAATCCAATATTAATTCAACCTTAATAAGAATCCAATTAGATGATGCAAGATACGATTTCATATCCAATTTGGTATTGCTGGACAGAACTAAAAATTTCAAATGATTTAAGTAATTACTTGCAAAACATTCCTACTGAACATTTCAGTGCTGCATGCCAATTACATATGTATGTAATTAGACTATGATGTATGTAACCCAAAAGCAAGCTCACTTGAAAAGATGAGAGAGATTGAATTATTAAAACAATTTTTTCTCTTCCCACAAAAGAAAGTCCTTTAAAGATTCTGTGTAAAGAGTCTTAGAATCTGACCCTTCAACAACTACTTGCTACAGAGATACCAGATGAATTGTGCAAGATTAAAAATCACATAGCCAAAAAGTCTAATTAAATGTTCCTTCTCTTCCCTTCCCACATCTTTTTTTCTCTCCTTCTTTATTATCCTCCTTTCTTTAACTCATTGTTCCTCTTTCCTTGCCTGTCCCATTCCAGTTCTGTTTTCCCTTCCTCTTCTGAAAGCTGTTTGGAAGCAACAGTAATACATTTGTGGATGGCTTGTTTTCATGTTTTTGAAGTCATTACCTCTTCTTCTTTTTCTTTCTTTCTTTTTCTTTTTCTTTTCTTTTTTTTTTTTTGTGTGTGTTAAGTAATCCTAATTTGCATTTTAATTTGACAGTCATCATGATTATAAACAGAATACAAGCATTGCACCTGTGTTCCTAGTTCTAGTGGCTTTTAACATTATTTCATATATTTATACTCATTATAGAAACCTTGCAAAATGTGCAGAGTAAATTGATTGATGCTTCATATAGCACAGAATATAGTGCATCCAAAAAGCAAAAACTAATATTTAATTTTAAAATTTTCACAGCAGTTTTAGACATGGCTTTATGTATTATATTATTTGTTACTATCACAGTGAAAAGAAGCACAAGTGATATGCAGACTATTGCGCCCTGTGCTTTCTTTTCTTAATGTCTAATTTTAGATACTACAAAGCATTTGACAATTCGAGAAAAAAATAAAAAAAAAAAAACGACAAATAACCCCAGTGTGATAAGAAATATTAAAACATATATAATATAATTCACAAGCTTTTACTTTCATTTTATTTTTTCATTACCTTGCCCAAAAATGCAAAACCATAGTCAAAATACTCAAATGGATTTGTATATACTTATTTATTTGACTCACTTGAGAATACATTCGCTGTTCTAATAATATTGTTCAATTTTTTTCTGCATTGTTAAAAGCCAAATATCAAAAATAGCAATTAAAAATAATATAAAGAAGAAAAAATCTGTTAAAAACCACGATGATGATCATACTAAATCTAACCTTTCACTATAGGACAGATGAATGGGATTCCTGTTTTTGTTTTCCCTCAATCTTTGAAGAAAAAAAATTTATATTCATAGTTATTTGTGTTAATGATTGTAATCTATTATAAGATGAATCAATAATTAAAATAATAACAATAGGGAGAAAAAAAATCCAACTAATTAGACCAAAAGAATTCAGTTATTTCCTGTTAATGATGAGTGCTTTAATATCTGAAAGCATGTTAATTATATCTCTGATTAACCAGACTGATTTGTCATCACAGCATCTATACTTTTATGAAGTTCACAAAAAATTTTAATGTAATGCTTGTGCTGATAAAAATTCCATAGTAACACTGCCGTGTTGCAAATGATAATTGGAGACATTTTAACGGTTATTTCCTGTACACAGTAAAAAAAATAAAAAATAAAAAGGAAAATGTGACTTCATAAGACGAAGACCATATTAAAATGCTCACATTGTTAAATGGAGTGCCTGATAACAGCAAAAGATATTATTTCCATATGATTTCAGATGACAAACTCAGTAATCATAATTAGAAATGTAAGAAAAAATATAGAACAGATAATAAAAAGTATTTTTTCAAAAGTAAAATAGCAAATACACAGATTATCTAGCAGGTGCTAAGATGCTAAATTAGAAATACAAGGATCAGTCAAAGAACAATTAGAAGCCATCCAAGAAACAGTAAAGTATAGGAATGTGCTGTGAAGACCTGCAGGTACTTTTTCTCCTGAAAATTTCTTCTGGTTTCAGTACTTTCCTGAACCAGACTGCTTCCAGCCATGGCAACATTTTTTTATTTAAACAGCTAAATTCAGTTACAGATCGATTTTGTTCTCAGTGGGAAAAATGGAAAGAGTAAAAACGATAAGGAAAAAGAAGTACATTCACAACAACAACAACAAAAAGCAATCTAGTGAATTCTTTCATACAGAAGCCAGGAGCACGACTATGTTGAATTAATGAGTATGAAATCTGATCTAGTGTGAAACCTATTCTTGCCAAAAGAAGACAAGAAGTTTTAAAATCTGGAATTTCCTAATGAGAATGTGATATCTATGATGTATTTATAACTGTATGTAGACTCGTATATGTCTAAAATATTTGATTTTCTAACTGTTCTCCTTGTTACATATATATAGATTTAAAAAAAGATAGATAAAAAAAAATCTAGAAAAGATTTTTACAAACAGAGCAAACAAAAAAAAAACAAACAAAAAAGATTAAGTAGTTGGTATCGTACTGAAGCCAGATGGATTTCAATTAGTTTCTGCAGAACATCATTTTTTACAATTCCATATTTTATAGTTTCACATCGCTTGATGCTTCTGGAAAAATTAAAGTATGAGTAACATGTTTGAGTAGGAGGCAAAGCTGACACTGAATAAACATGATCTTCTATCTGATTTTCAAATTACAGTTTTTTTTCCAATTATTTTTGCTCTCTTTTTTTCTTCTCCCTTTTTTTATTCTATTAATAACATTTCCATATTAATTCAAGCACAAGAGGTTTTGCACTAGGATCGGGCAATCCCAGATATATGTACAGACTGCGAGAACTCATTGAAAGCAGTCCTATGGAGAAAGACTTGGAGTTGTGGTGAAGGAAAAGTACGACATGAACAGGCAGTGAGTGCTTACAGCCCTGAAGACCAAGAGTATCCTGGGCTGCACCAGGGGAGGAGTGTCCAGCAGGAAGAGGGAGGTGAATGTCCCATTCCCCCAGCTCTGCCTTCATGATGCCTCATCTGGAGTACTGCATTCAGAGTCGGGGTCCCCAGCACAGAGAAGACATGGAGCTGCTAGAGCTGATCCAGAGGAGCTCTGTGAAGATTATCAAAGGACTAGAACACTTCTCCTATGAAGAAAGACTGAGGGTACTGGGCCTGTTCAGTCTAGAGAAAAGAAGGTTCTGGGGAGACCTCATTGTAGCCTTCCAATACTTGAAATAAGTTTATAAGCAGGAGGGAGGTTGACCTTTTATGCAATCTGATAGAGGAATTACAAAGAAATGTCTTTAAACTAGAAGATGGAGATTTAGATAAGATGTTAAGTGGAAATTCTTTACTCAGAGGATGGTAAGGCACTGCCAGAGGCTGCCCATGGATATAGTGGGTGCCCATTCCTGGAGGAATTCAAGGACATATTAGATGTGGCACTGGGCAGACTGATCTAGTGGGTGGCAACTATGTCCACGAGAGTGTTTGAAACAAAATGATTGTTAAGATCCCTTCCAACCTAAGCCATTCTATGATATAAATAAAAATTTGTTGAATTTCAGTATAAATTTAACTGGGGATTTCAGTTGAAACCACATGGAACAGGGAACTTGGAATATACACAGAAAATGATCTCCTGAGATTTTAAATTTCAGAAGTAGTTTTGACAGTATATACTTCAGAAAGCATACATAAATGAAGTTCTTGTTTACTCCATTTACACTGAAAATAAGTATAAAAACGAATCATGCATGTATCCTGAATTAAGATAACTGAAAAGTTTTAGTGTTACAAACTACTAGAAATATTTACTCAGCTTCCTAAACATAGGAATCCAGTGTCATTTCAGACATCTAAGCGTACTGCATCTTTAAAATTTTCATTATTTAATTTGATTTGCATTGAATGCATGATCAGCTTACCTCTAATAATGTCAGGAAAAAAGAATCACGAGACTGTGTAACCACACTGATTACAGGAAACATAAAGAATATTTTTATCAGCTAATAAGATCAAAAAATAAAAATAAAAATAAAAAAAACAACATCCTGTTAAAAAAATAAAAATAAGTAAATTCACATACACTTGAAGAAAATAGTAGTTTTAATTTTCAGCAAAATGCGTAGGTTCCATAAATACCTAACTATTTCCCATAAAATCTAGAATACAGAATTATTAGCATTGATAGGAGTTTAGATATATGTCTATTCGTGGTAAGAAAAGAATATTGCATATAATTACTGATTAAAGAAAGATCAAACTTTCACAGTACCAAGGAAAAGAGCAGCTGGCTCTGGTAAGAAGTCCTTCTGGTGAGCTTCTTTGTGTATTCACGTTTCTGTTCAGTGTTAATTTTTGGATACCGCTAGTCTTGAATGCTTTGCCAAAAAACTTTTTACAGTTTGCTTGTTTCTCAACTTTGCAGGTCAAATCCAGGGTGTGAGTATATCCCTGCTGCATCACAGAGCTTTGACAAAGAAAGAACTTCCTCCTCCACTCTTTTATAAGGATATATGGGTGGCCCTCCTTGGATGACAATGACAAAGCAAACAAAATTCTGACCATGTGGGAAGGGAAAAAAAATTGCCCTCATAAAAGCCAAAAGAATATATGTAATCTGCTTTCTAATGAGGCTGCTTCTGACGGTGATGCTAACCTTGGGAATAAGCAAGCTGCAGAAATTTTCCTGCATGGCAACAGGGCTGGCAGTCAGTTTACGAAAGGGTATAGACCTGGCAAGGATACTGGACTGAGTGATCATGCCAGTGCTTTTCCCAACACCCAGTTGCAATCACATGGTTGTACTAATTCACAGTGGCTGTTTGCAATTCATCCATTTAACTATATGTTGATTGAAAAAACTCATCTGTTCTAGGAGGAGCATGTAGATTCAACAGTGTTATTTGTTGTATGGCAGCCTGAAGATGCTCCTATTTATTCCTATTTCTTTCTCATCTCTCTACCAAATATTTTGTTTCCTTTTAGAATTTGGATGCATTCAGGCAAAAAGAAATAGGAAGTGAAAATTGAATAATTTTGTATAGTGGTACTTTTTTTTTTTTTTTTTCCTTATTTTTCTTCGTCTCATTTCTTGTAAAGTTTACACATAGCTGGTTAAAGCTAAATTTCCTTTTCTGTATTTTTCATACTCTTAGCTATGTCAGAAACGTTTGTGGAATAGAACACATTATATTTCTGATTACATAAATATTTGAATCCTTATTTCTTTCACTTTTGTGCACATAAGCAAATATAAAATATATATTTTTTATTGTTAGTTTTTTTATTTTTATTTATTCCCTCTGGTTGTGATGTCATAAATATTTTGACCATAGTAATATAAATACATTCAGAGGAAGATTATCTGGTTTCTGAGTACTGAAACTACTACTAACAGAAATGAAAATATGAAGATAATAAAAAACAAAAACAAACAAAAAAAATCCAAACAAACAACAGTTTTTTGTGGAAAATTAGATTACAAATGATTTATTTCTATTTATAGGAAATAAGTCAACACACGTTAAGTGAAAAATCTTATAGAATGTTATATTTAACATTTCAACAGAACTGTAGCTTGCTGTTTTCTCAATGGCAATCAATGTAAACTAAGGATGCAAAAAAAAAAAAAAAAAAAAAGGAAAGAGACAGTACATTTTATATTATGCTTTTAAAAAACAAGATGTTTAAAAGTAAGATCCTAAATATTGAAGTGCATAATTAGATATTTTACACAATTCTTATCCACTTGATTAAAGAAAAATCTTCTATATAATGACCTTAATTTGACACACACTTTTAGGAAACAAACAACGAAAACCTCCTCTATATGCTCTGCTTACAATTTGCATATGATATAAAAATGTTTTTTATCAAATCAGTCTCATTTCTGGCAAGGGTTAGCAAAGATATGTGAGGAGGAGTACAAGATCAATACAGGCCTCCAGTAATTTCTGCATTTCTTTACTATCATTGGAACAGCTCTCTGTGGCTCAAAAACAACACAAGCCAAGGACAATGTTTTCCTATGTGATTGCATCCAATAACATTTTGAAGCCATGCAAAATTTTTGTATCTAAAACATCTTACGGAAATATGTTCCTATTTCCTATGGAAAGCAGATAACTGAAAACCATTATGCAATGAAACATGATCCCTTCTTCCTTTCAGCTGACTGCCTCTAGATTTTTTCTAAAATCTAAACAAAGCAACATTACTCACCCAGCATTTTTTTTCCACATTTTGTTTCCACTCATTTGTCTCTTTTCCAGGCCAAAGGGATGTAATGACTTCTTCTGCTTTCTCTCTGTAATATAGTTTTACAACAGGGAAAAAAATAACTGGATATGGTGTTTAACATGTACATTTTGAGGTTGGAGTAAAATGTTCTATTTTTTTTTTAATTGGAAGATCAATTTAGATTCATCAATTTAGACTGTGTTTCGAACAGTATTTGTTAGCATTTCTTATAAACTGTATTATGATTCCTTTTTGTTCCTCTCCAATCCCTCAAAAAAATAAATTAAAATTTGAGCCTTCAGGGTAAAAGATATCAAAATAGCTTGTGACTTGGACCTCATGTTGAAGATGCTACCAGGGAATTAAATTTAATGTCTTATCTTCATATTTCAAAAATCTGCTACTTAAAAGAGAAGATTAACGAAAATAAATGAACATGTAAAATTACGAACACCAGTATTAATACCATTTGCCTGGACTTGCACAAAGCATTTGACACTGTCCCAGATGATATCCTGGTTTGTTAAATTGGAGAAAAATGGATTTGCTGGATGAACCACTGGCTGGAGAGGGAATTGGCTGGATGGTTGCACTCAGAGAGCTGCAGTGAGCAGCTCAATGTCCAAGTGAAAATAGGTGATGAGTGTCATTCTTCAGGAATCAGTGTTGGTTGGTATCAGTTTTTTTTAACATTTTTGTAGACAACATCAAGTGCATCTTCCACAGGTTTGCAGATGACATCAAGCTGCATGGCGCAGTTGACATGCTTGAGGGAAGATACACTATCCAGAGGAATCTGGACAAGCCTGAGAGGTGGGCCAATGCCAACCTCATGAATTTCAACAAGGTCACAAGGGAGAAATTCTTTACTAGTTAGTGCTGAGACACTGGAACAGTTTGCCCAGTGAGGTTGTGGATGCCCCCTCCCTGGAAGCATTCAAGTCCAGGCTGGATGACTCTTTGAACAGTCTACTGGTCTACTGGGAAGAGTATCTGCAGGAGGAGATGAAACTGGATGATCTTAAAGGTTCCTTCAACTCAAACCACTCTATTATTTTATGATTCAATGATTTATATAATTTTGGAACTTTTTAAAGATAACCAACTGAATATTTAACAACTTTTAAATGAAATACATATATATATATTTCCCTGCTTAAATGATGGTGTATTCTTAAGAGTGTTTTTGGCTTATACATTACTGTAAATGGCAGTTAAGAACTACTTGTTAAACTGGGACTGTGGAAGAAAACGTGAAAGTACCTTGTAAATGCGACAGTCCATTTAGTTCTGCAAAGATATTCAACTATAATCAATGCTATTTACTGTATTTATTTTAACAAAATTTTTCATCTACCAGAGCAAATTTCTTGTGCCTGGCAGACTAGATAGTTGAATTCTAGGGAAAGTTAAACAGTTCATTCTCCATTTTCCTAAGGCTATATGTGTATATATCTACTGGAGAGAGCATGTGGAAAAAATGTCTCACTAGCAGATGTTACCATTCCCGCCACCATAAAAGTGAAAGAGCAAATGTATCCATAAGGCTTTTGCAAGAGGGTTGTAGAAGCACTTTCCTAAACTTAATCCCTTATTGCTGTAAGGCTATTAATAGACTTCACTGCCTATTCCCACTGTGTTGTGTTGGTAATTAGGAAATCAAGCAATAAGAGAGTTCTAGATGGAAATTTCTATCTCTTATGCTAAAACCTGGAAAACAAACAAACAAACAAATATGAAAAAAAAAATCTGCAAAAAACTACTATATTGGGGCTTGCAGTTTTGGATTGTTGGTGTTACACTGGGGCTCTTAAAATAGTACTACTGTGAGGAGAAATGGGCGAGATAACTATTTCATCATGATCTGTCATCTGCCTAATCAATATATAATGGCTTAAGAAAAATGGTAACATCAGAAATGTTATGAACATTTTTAAAGGACAGATAATTATTATTTTATGTTACTTTTCTTTTGCTATGGGTAGATAGACAAGCTCTGTGGCTTGTTTTTAATGTTCTGCCTGGAATTAGGTAAAAAGTGGTTGAATATCATGGATGACAGATTAAATTCCCCTTAGAAACTCTATATCTGACAAAGTTATCTGCATTTCTGTTAGATGACAATAAAGAAAACCAGCAATATTTAGTGAGTGACAAAGGAAGTATTCAGCATATGTAAATTGCATGAAGAAATGTAATTACTGAGACATAAAAAGCTTTACTTCTTGTTTCAACTGTATTACAGCATGTCATCAATGAACTACTGATAATAAATCTTTTCTATACTGTCAATACTGTTAGGTGCTGCAAGTGCAAAATGAAACTAAAAAATGTTGCATCTACAATGAATCTAAAAATTACTTCTCATTAGAAACTGGTTGAGGAAAATATATAGGTAGCCTAAAGTCAAATGTCCTCAGATGTAGGAGACTGACTATTTCAAATTGGTAGAAGAGCTGTCTATTTTCTGATGTTAAGTTTGAGGATGTTTATTACTCTAGTATTTTCTGTGACTCAGATCAAGCCTTCCTTTTCACATAGCAGGATTTCCTGAAAACTAGCCAACTACATATGAATGCTGCAATAATTTATTCTGACATTAGATGCCAGAATCCATGGCCCAAATTATGTCTTTCACAATTTCCGATACAGAGAATCCTAATCTATTTATACAAGAGTTTAATTATATTGTCATATATAGGAATGCAGGGGCAATATTGCTCTATGAGCAAAATTTTTCATTCATGAATTTACATAATTTGAGAATTACAGAATATTTGATGGAAGCAACCTGCAGAGGTTGTCTTATTCGACTTCTCTACCCAAATAAGGCCACCTAGAGTCATTTGCCAAGCACTTTGTCGAGATAGCTCTTGAATATTTCCAAGGATGGGAAAGAAAGGAGTGAAGAAACAACTGTTATTAACAATGGGAAGAGATTTAGAGTCCTCACATCCCCTGATAAATCTGTGCTTGAGATATATATGTAATTAGCAATTTTTTTTTGTTGTTGTTGAAATAGAAGTTTTCTTGCTTTTGTTGTAGGACTCAGCCTTATATATCATATAAGCATAGCTGTTTCATTTTTGAAGCTATGGATTCCATGTCATTCCAAGTCATTAGTGTCAAAGAAGTCGTATGAGTTTTCAGCATTTTTGCTGTAAAGATTAGAACTGAAAATGGGCTTAAATGATTTAGTAACCAATTTTGGTAAAATATACCTTGATTACATTTGAAAGCAAGGTAGATTTAGACGTCTAAGACCATTTCTTGATGGAAGAATGAAACAGCATATTAGAGACCATGAAGTTACCCCATTGTAACGTGACATGTCTGATTCGTGCAGTGCTGTCTTGGTGAATTCTCAAAGTAGTAGCTGCATTAGAAGGTAGTCCAGTGTTTTTACCTTTGTTCCTGTGCTGATGTGCACAGTACAATATCTGTACATTGTACCTTAGCTTGGGAATGTTTCCTTCATGTTATTCGACTTAAGACAGATAATGCTTGGCAGGATCTTTTTCTGCAAATAGTTGGTTATACATCAAAAAGAGAATGGGAAAAAATAAAATTTGCTATTGATCCCTCAAGACTGAAGACAATCCTTTCTCTTATGACATTATGATCAGAATGTTTCATGTTTGTGCTGAAGAAGAAAAATCATATACATAGATATTACAATGAAAATAAAATAAAATAAAAACAATCAAAACCACCACAAAACCACAACTATTTTCAACATTTTCCCACCATAAATATCAGAATGTGTTGCTTTGATGATAGCACATACTAGGAAAGTGGCAAACGGCTGTTGCTTCACTCATGTTTCTTTTTCCAAGCAAAGTATGCCACTAAGTATTACAGAAAGAAGATTGCTATGCATCACTGACAAAAAATAAAAATTAAAATTAAAAATTAAAATTCTCCAATGCATTTGTTGTAATATTTATCTCATAAAACTTCCTACTTGCCCTAAACCAAGAACACTGCTAGAATCTTATGCCCTGGCTTCATTCCACTTGGTACTGAATATTTGCTCAAGAAAAGAAGTTACTGCAAGAGAGAAAGAACACAAGTACTTCAACAAATATTAGTGAAAAATGGATGTGGAGAGATTCCTGGTCAAATGCTGCCTTTTCCTGTAGCCAGACTCACAGATTCGCTGTCACATCAAGAATCAATGTGGCATGCATTACACATCATAGGCAACTGAATTAATCGCTCTTCAATACATCTGATGACTTTAAATATTGGTGGTTTCTGGTCTTGGAAGAACTTTACTAAATGTGGGGCCCACAGTATAATATTCATCTTATGATCAATAAATCAGTAAAACAGACATTTTTAGACAGAGTTTTCCAAAATGCTTAAGAAGTTTTTAATTAAATAAAAGAAAGTTTTTCAAACTCAGACTGAAGTAGAAATATTGAAAAAAGTCAACCCCATAATGATTTTTCTTTTTTTTCCACAAAGGAGAGAAATAAATTTACAGTGATTGTCCAAAGTCTAAATAGTCAATTATATCAAGAAAAATTTTGAGTAGGTATACTTATTATAAGTAAAATATCTTAAAATAAATAAATGCTGGAGATGTACCTTTTTTCTATGGTTAGATCACAGCAATCTGAATGCACTATGTTCAATTAACTAATTGAACATAGCTTTGTATGGCTTGAGACTTTTATCAAAAGTCATATCAATGTCCCAAGAAGTATGATGTCTATCTCCTCTTGTCTCTAGTTTCTTTTGAAGGAACTGACATCTGTATGGACTGATTACTGAAATCCTGGCTGTTATTAAGAAAAGAGTGGGATGAGTGATTGCCTCCTGATTATCTGAGCAAAAAGAGGACTGTGGTGACTTATAACTGATATATATTCTAAGCGTATTTGATGCCTCTAAGATTCAGACGGATTTCATCAAGCTAAAAAAAAAAAAAAAAAAAAAAAGTGATGTTAAAATTCTTAGAGCTCCTGATTTGTACTTCCTACTAACGAATTTTACTAAATTGCAAAGCTATTTTCTTTGAATCAATTTTCTCATTCTTGGCATTAGGTATTGTAGCCCATAAAAAAAATCTCCCTATATCAGATGTCTTGTCTCACCTAACAGATTCATCCTATCTTTGATGATGAAATAGATTTCTGAAGTAGATGTCTCCCAGGCAATAATAGTTTTCTCCAAAAGACTTCCAAAAAGATCTTTTTGGATATACTAACCTTGTGTACGGCAAAGTAAATGCATATACATCTATGAACTTATGTCTATGTATAAAGTCAAACTTAAGGCAGCAGTCATTTTTCAGATCTGATTTGAAAAATAGACTTTTATTTCTTCAGTTTAACACAGTTGTCGTATAGCAAAGAAGTATACATTGGGAACTATTTAACCAGTGCACCCAATTTTGGCTGAAAAGTGAGAACAAAAAGAATGATCTGTCTAAGCTGTGAAAAAAAAACGAAGTGAATTTAAATATTATCATCTGTGTTTTCTTTCCAAATCCTTTGTATCTTAAAAAACATTTAAGCATTTTAAGCAATTACATTTAGAAATTCAAAGTGAGGAAACTCCTACCATCTAATTCTTAATGTTTTATATGACTATAACTGTGTGCAGTTTCACCAAAATTAGTTAAAATAGGGGTAAAGCAATGGACATAAGGGTAAACAATTCAATCCATTTAGGAAATTAATCTATAAGATTATAATGACAAAAAACAGACAAATATTTGACTTATCTTTGACTAATGAGGCTTAATTAAAAACAATTTTCAGTCCCTTTTTGTAGGATGAAAGACACTGAGGTTAATCTTCTGCTTAAATTGTAATTGCAGTATTCTGAATTTTTCTTTTCTTAATCATGGCTCTTTGTAAGTGGAATGAGATTTCCTTCTGCTTTATATGAGGGCTGATCTGAAAGTAATTCCTCCAGTTTTTTAAGTGGCCCACAGTGTCATCATTGCTTTTCAGTGCTAGAAAAATGAATAGCTAATGGTTGTGACTGTGTTGAAAGATAGTGTTTTATAGTTGAGAATTTGCTTTATCAGCTAGAGATATTGTGCTCTTTGTAATGTAATTTCCAGGGAAATAAATATAAGTCATTACTTTCAGAGTAACTTGTGTACATTGCTGTAGAGGAAAATCTAACCACCTGAGAGCTACCCATCTTCAATCTTTCCTGATTTCATAAACTAAAAAGCTGTTAATAATTTCAAGATATATTTATCTACATTCTTATCTATTTAATCCTCTGAGTCTTTCATATAAGTATGGCATACCATTCTTTCCAATCTATTAATTTTCTACTGATATTCTGTAGGAAATAAAGAGATCATTTTTATTTTAGAAGAAATATCACAGATTCCTAGTTTAGTGACTCTAAATCATAGAATCATGGAATGGGCTGGATTGAAAAGGAACACAATGGTCATTGAGTTTCAACTCTCCTGCTATGTGTAGGGTTGCCAACCACTAGACCAGGCTTCCCAGAGCCATATCCAGACTGGCCTTGAATGCCTCCAGGTATAGGGCAGTCACAACCTCATTGGGCAACTGTTCCAGTCTGTCACCATTGTCTGTGTGAAAAACTTCCTCCTAATATCTAATCTAAACCTCCCCTGTCTCAGTTTAAGACCATTCCTTCTTGTTCTATCACTATCTACCCTTGTAAACAGCCATTCCCCCTCCTGTTTATATGCTCCCTTCAGGTACTGGAAGGCCACAATGAGGTCTCCCTGGAGTCTTCTCTTCTCCAAGCTAAACAAGCCCAGTTCCCTCAAACTTTCATCATAGGAGAGGTGCTCCAAACCTCCTTCCCCTTACCTGGGATTGCCCTAACCCAAGTGCAGCATCCTGCACTTGGCCTCATTGAACCTCATTAGGTTTTCATGGGCCCACTTCTCTAGCTCGTCCAGCTCCCTCTGGATGGATTCCCTTAGCTCTATGGTATCTACTGCAACTCTCAGCTTGGTGTCATGTGCAAACTCTTGCTGAGGGTGCACTCGATGCCATCATCTATGTCATTGATGAAGATGTTGAAGAGCACCGGTCCCAAGACTGAACCCTGAAGGACACCGCTTGTTACCAGCCTCCTGACAAAGAACCATTGATCACAACCCGTTGGCTGCGTCCAGCCAGCCATTTCTAATCCATCAAACAGTCCATCCTTCAAATCCACATCTCTCCAATTTAGAGAGAAGGATGTGGTGAGGGACCATGTCAAAGGCCTTGCAAAAGTCCAGGTAGATGACATCCACCACTCTTCCCCCATCCACCAAAGCCATCACTCCATCATAGAAGGAGTATGTACCTAAATGGTACTACGAACACAAAGACTGAGCCTGGAGTCCACCTAGGTAGTGGATCACTCATTTTTTATAACCAGAATTAAGATTTAGCTCATTCTCAGGTTCCAGATTGATCCAGCTGACACTATATCTAGTGAATATTTGCTTGTCTGTCAGTCCCAGAGGAAGGTAGCCGTAAGCATTGTGAATGCCAGCTATTCATATTGCTTAGACTCAGAACTGTGTTTACAGCCTGAAACTATGATTATAATACCAAAATTAACACAAAGCTAGACAGGGTTAAGTACTAGTGAGACCATTATCTTTACTTGTAAGTGTACCCAGTGGTGCAGGGTCAGTAAGCATTCCTGCATTCCAGAGTTCTAATAATCCTTATTAATACCTTGGCAAACCTCAGGGGACGGGTAAACATTCTTGAAACTACTTTGGGTTTTTGTGAGAAAATTACAAATCTAAACACAGTGGCCAAGCCATAGCATGTGATGCAATTTCAGGGATATCAAACTGACACTGGCTCTTTCTAGTTATCTGTTAGTCAATGGATAAGAGCTTACCTAAACCAGTGACAGCTATGTGTGGGATATAGTGTTGAAAATGGAAGGAAGACAGGAGAAGAAATCTGTGTATCTTTGCAGAAGTATGTAAAAAGACTTGTGGGAAACAAGAAATATGTAAGAATTGCAATACTTACTGAGCACAGAGATTTTATAACTGATCCATACAGCAAATCTGTTCCAGGAACTACAAGTGGAAAATAAAAGATATGGTCAGGAAAGAATCAAGACAGATTACTTTGTGGGCAACATCTCTGATAGCAAAAAGAGAAGACAAGCTCCAGGAAAACAATAAAACTCTTTATTTCTATTTTTTTCTCCAAGACAAAACTTATGAATTTATGCCTGTAAAATGACTTGAGTATAGTAGTTCTTGGTATTTCTACTTATTAAATCCACACACACACACACACACACAAAAGTAAATTACTTTCTTAAGCAGTCTACTTCAGATTTATGGCAAGCTTTTATTTCTCCAAGGTACTGGTTAAAATACTCAGTGTTGTTTCAGCTGAGATGTGCAATTAGGATAGAAAGAGTTATTCAGCTTTTATCTTTGACCTTTAAATGTGCACTCATTCATGGAAGTCCGTGTCCTGGAAAAGAAGGAAATTGATGATAACTATACCTTATTTCACAAAATGTTGCCTATTACAAGATAAGCACTGAGGCTTGAAAAAGTTTACAGCAGATAAACTGAAGCAATACTGAAGGAAAGAAACTTTGTTGTGGCAGTTCTTTGTACTACCTTTTTTTTTTTTCTCTCAGAATATAAAGACCTATATTTAGATATTTTTTTATATAATATCAAATTCAGTGGAAATATTTTCTTTTGTTGATCATAGAGAATGCTTTACTGATGCTATATATTGAAATCTGATGATGGACAAGCTCTTTTTATTTCAACTCGTGCAACACATTACCTGCATTTACAACCAGAATTTTGTTAGGTATGAAGATGTTGAAGTTTTCCTATCTAGTTTGACAGAAGTGAACAACTTTTTTTTTCCAGTATTGCTTTAAATTATTCATTATTCATAACTGGATAAAGATATAAATGTGATTTTACCATGGATTTTGAAATCATCATTATGATTAAAAATAAATTCTAGTCTGTTCTTAATCTAAGAATGAAACAGTTGTTTACTTTTTTTTTTCTTTAAGGTTGCAATTTTGAGCTAATATATTCAAGATTACACTGAAGATTTCCAAGGCAGGAAAAAAAAAAAAAAAAAAAAAAAGAAAGAGGGAAAGAAGGAAAGGGGGAGAGGGCATTACATAGCTTAAACTCCATAGCTATTTGTTATCATTTTGAGTATCAATTAGGGGACTAGACAGAATTGATACAATTTTACAATTTGTATGGGAATAGAAGAGAGAGTTAAGAAACTGACACTGTTATTAAACCTGTCCTTAAAAGCTTAGATTTTGTTTAACACTCAGCTCTTGCCTGATCTAAATCAATTAACATTTTGCTAAAAATTCCTTTTGAAATTAGCACGCATAAGCTTCAAGTTGAAAGAAAACAAGGTTCTGTACACAGATCCTTTACAAATCTGTACACATGCAAGTAACAGCTTGCATTATCACATTCTAGATATGATCCTTTTGTCTTAAGTGAGCCCATTACTTTAGCTTGTGATAGATGAATCTTCACTTTAATTGCACAGTAAAAATTTCAAAACTGGAAACACGTCTTTGCTAATCTGTACTATTTTTATATTATGAATAATGCTATCACTCTTAATGGATGATGAGATTATATATGTACTATGTATACAATTTACAATCTTTTCTTAGTTCTTTAGTGAGTCACTATAAAACTCAATTTTTAATTAGTGTTTACCTTGAGAAGTAATATTTGCTAATTAATTAATGTTCAGATATAACACTGATATTACGAAGTCTGCCTTTGTATAGATTTCACTACAGAATGTTCTTTGCATTGAAATGTATTGTAAGAATCATTTTAGGAGGTAGTAATACTCAAGTTTTATAGCTGCATTGGAATGATGAGCTGTTCAATAATCTATTAGATAATTTGAATTCCTAGTGACATTACAAAATCTGGAAGCATTTAAGAAGATATGTGTGACCAGAGTGTATTAAAGTTATTTTGAACTATGTATAGGAAAATATTGGTGAAAGATCATGTCTTCAAAGAATGGTATTCTTCACTGTAATTAAAATAATAATAATAATAATAATAATAATAATAATAATAATAATAATAATAATAATAAATCCTGTTGAATTGTTAAAATTTGACCAGATTTTCTAAGACCAAATGTCTCAGAAGATGCACAAGTTGTTTACAGAATAGATATAGTTGATTGTCAGAAGTTAAAGTACCATTAAATTACAGAAAACAAAAGTCTTCTGAGGGAAATTCTGGTACCTCTGATCAAGATTCATGACATTTAACAGGGAGTAGGGGAGACACAGTTTATGATAGCTAACAGCAAAGGAACACCTGCCTGAAATGGTGCTCAGTGTATCATCACGAGTCAGTCCATAATTTCTGTGACCTCTGATAAAAATGAAAAACAACAACAACAACAACAACAACAAAACCCTCTTGTTTTGCCTTTATAAATTTGGCATACAGCTGGAGGATTAATAACTGAAGCTTTACTAGGGACATTAATAACAAGCTTGAGACTTGAGAGACTTGAGAGGCTTCCTTCCCGTTAAATGTTCAGCTGTTAAATTTCTGGGGCCAACCATGCAGCTTCACCAGTAGTTGTCACTTTCTTCCTTTTCTTGTGCAATGATGAAAGATAGTCCTAATTAATAGATTTTATCCTCCTCGGATTCACTTTTTGATGTTTGGCATGGTAAATATCCTCGTAATTATTTTGTAACCCTAGCCTGTTAAGCAGTACACAAGCATCTGTCCCTTTCTCACACTTTTGGCTACTATGAAAATTTCGTCCATGTACACCTATATATAACGTCTCAAATTCCTCTTGCTTTAGGCACTCACACACACACAACCAACCAACCAACAAAACAAACAAAAGCCCTGTTTTTAGCAGAGAATTCTTTAATTTTCAACATATCTAACATATGGCTTTTCAGACCCTCACAGGCTTTACAGGATTCATGTCTACAAGCCAGGCTCTGACTGTTTTACGGGAGATGCAGCTGCAACTCTTTACAAACTCTGATAACACCTCAAAGTAGTTAACAGGGATTGTAAAATATCTCCACAGCTTAATTCTCAACATCTTGTTAAAACACTCTGTAATAGAGGCTTTTATTTTATTAGTAAGAAAATAGTGAACCTAATGTTGTTTCTGCAGCTTTTTTAGGGTCTCTTTTTGTTTGTTGGTTTTTCCCAGTGTGTAATTTCTGATGTGTGGTTTCCTGCTGAAAATGGTTTTAAAAAACCTGACATTTTGAGAACCTGTTCTCATTTTTAGATCAAAGACCCAGACACTGTACATTGGTGTATTTTGATATACAGTGGCATACGTTATATTATGAATTGTGAATTTCTGCTGCAATCACCTTATCTTCTCAAGTGTTTTCTTACCACCTTGTCTAATCCGAATGTGTCCTTGTTTGCCCACCAAGTTGCCAATGGGCTTCTGTTCAGACTGGCAATTCTCCTTTCAGAGTTTTCAAAAATGGACTTTATATCCTAAGAACTTTGAAGCTGTCCAGGAGTGTAGTAATTCTTATATAGATGATGCAGATGTAGATGTCTGTGTCTATGTCTATGTAAGAGAGGTGGTAGTTTATGGTGGATGATGGTATGTGTGCATAGACTGCAAGCATGAGTGTGTGTGTGGTGTTAGGCAACTGAATCCTAGTTCAACATTCAGTCAGCTGACAGCATCACAAATGTCACTATATATGAATAACATCCCTTCCTCATATTTAAAATCGTATCTCTCATTACCAAAGTGTAGAGATCATAATCAGTTAATTAATCATGTTTGAAGTACTCCCATAGAGATATTTTGAAAACAAATATGCAACAAAAGATAATGAGGTTCTTAAATGTTGAAATTCACTAGACATAGCAGCAACCTGACAAACTTAAATGTGTAGACTGAGTTTATGAAAAGCATAGTTAAATTGGACAGCCATGAAATAAACAGTTGGTATCCAAAAAGAAGACAACTGCAAGTCACAAATTATCCTTAAAGATAATATCATTTAGAATAATGGCCAATTATTATTATTATTATTTTGTTGTTGTTATAAAAAAGCAGATTAAATTTAAGAAAAAAAAATGTATTTCAAGTAGTTGTAGATCAGTGTGACTTAAGCATGCATTTGGACTTCAAGACTGTAACTCTATCCACTTCTAATTAACAACTTGCTGAATGATATTAAAACTGAAGTAGCTGCTTTGCAAAAAGAATGTTATTGCTAAATTTATAGGAGGGATTGAAGTTTCAGAATGATCTTTAGTGCCATCAACAATTTTTAGTTAGAATATTTATGAGCTTAGTCCTCATCAGTACTTAAATCATGAAATCTTAAATGCTAACTGACTAAAAGAATCAGAGAAATATCAAAAAGAACATCAATAACCATAATAATAATAATAATAGTAATAATAATAAAAATAATAAATATTTTACATGCCCAGAAGAGCATAAGAATGAAGAAAAACTATGCTGTAATTTGATATAGTATAAAATGAGTCTGCAAAAAAAATACAAACATCAGGAAAAGAAAACGTTTTAATCATAATATAAGTGTTCAGAATCTCACAATTTCTGGTTGGCATGTCAAGTTCCTTTTACATACTGGACATACATTACACTTTGTAATTAACTGTCTGTGTTCTTGATATAAAAAATGAAAAAGTAATATAAAGACTGTGGCCAAATTTATGCTCACAGAAACTGAATGTATCTTACTGTGTTGTTGCAACTATAGATAATGTTTTACTAGAGGAAATAATTGCAGAAATACAGAATGAGAAATACTGCTCAGAAGACATCAATCAGAGCACATAAGACTTTTGGTTAAATGGGAATCCAGAACATTGAAACCAATGAAAAAACCATTGACAATATGTTAAAAAACATGGAAGAATGTCATAAAACCATGACACTCACACTTGCATTCTTAATGCATTTAAGTGCTTAATTCTATGTATAATTAGGCTTCCAGTCTTACTTTTCCTCTTTGATTTGCCAGGAATATCTGGCTGCTAAAATATACAGCAGCCTTTGAGATGCTGCTGACTGGGCTGTCAGGACTTTTGGAAACCTGTACTCTTCCTGGACCAGAAGTGGAGGCCAGATTAGGAAATCTTAGAGAGCACAAAATCACTCTGTGCAAGTGTCATAATAAAGCGTCAGCTAATACTATTATAGTTCACATTTAAATGCTGAGGATTTACAACCAGTTATCAAACAAGAATTTTCTGTTGGCTGCTAATTGGCCACAATCACACATGCTGATCCCTTTAATTACACCTCATGTTGCTGTGAACTACTGCGTGTTAAATTTTCTTATCTTCCTGAGTTTAAAGAATTATGCCCATGGGAAACTTTTGATAGTAGAACAAAAGGTTCTCTCACAGTAAACAAAATCCTTTCTAAAATAAGAATGATTCCCACCTGTTCCTATCTAAAAACTACTTGTCCTATTTTAGTCATCCAGTTTCATTCTATGGTTAATAGAAACAAAAATTCCTTCAAATGTAAAACTAAGCACCTATTTTAAGATAGGATTAACAACCTTATGGATGTACTTTTATCATTATATTATTGATTAGCTAAGATTAAATTCTTATATGTTATTACTCTCATCTTTAATTACATCAGGGACAAAAATCATATATATATATTTCCAAACTTAGGTCTCGATTATTATAGAAATGTGAAGACATCTTCTCTACTGTTGCGCTTAATTCTGAGTACTTAAAATGTGTTTTTTCTGATATTTTCAATAATTGTAATTAATTCTTGAATTGACAACTAAGTTCCAGTTTTTTCTTTCTCTGGGAGTGGATGACTGTTTCTTAACATCAAAATAATTACCTTCTCGTTTTATTCATTCATTCTTTTTCCATGTCTACAAGATTATGATGGTTCAAATCAGCATTAGATTTTAGGATCTTTGTAATATCTTCAGGGTCTTTGTAGCAAACTAAATCATAGTCCAAGTTTTGAAGAAGGATTTTGTAAAATCTTGGATACTGTCTATATGGTTGCTATTTCTCCAACTATCTCCCATATTACCCTGGTGAATTATTTTATTGACAAAGACGAAAAAAAAAAAAAAAACAGATTCAAATAAGCTCACTCACTGGCCAAGCCCTCTCACAGGGAAGAATGAGAATGGAGAATCACAGAAATAGCCAGAGGATGCATTCTTGACAATGAAAACAAAAATTTTGTATGTTTTGACAAGAACAGTGACCTATTTGGATAGCATGAGTTCTTTGCCAAGGTTTTGCAAAGAACAATTTTTGAGTCCCAACATTAAACATGCTGCAATTTAATTATTCAGTAACCCTGCAACTACCTACATTTGTATATGTCATTTCATTCTTTTAAAATGCATACTTACGTGATCCTTGCACCCAGAAAAGACTTCAGATGTTTTATGGACCATGTTAATTAGGAATCATGTGACACTCCAGAGAGCCTATAAAATAAAATACAATGAGTTTATGACAGCAGCCAGCTGGCCCACTGCACAATAAATATATGTCACTTGTAGAGGACATTAGGACATTTCTGTAGTTCCTATCAAATTAGCATTTGCCAAAAGGTAAAGTATTCGAATACCAAAGGTAAGACAATTGCTGAATACAGATAGCAAACAGGGTATTCTGAAGGAAAAAAAAAAGCCAGGTAATCAGACAGAACAAATGAATCTATGGACCAGGTTCCGTTAACACAGATACTCAGGGATGGAGAGATTTTTGTTTTGTTTAATAGTTTAATAGTTGATTAGAAACGTTGCATGGGTAATTCGCAATCTAAAACAGGATGTTCAGCAGCATTCTGGGTAGTAACAGAAGTCAGTGATCAATGTCATCTCCAGCTGGTTAAAGAAAGATTCCCCAATCTGTCATTCTGCTGAATTTCCATTTGCAGATGGTCCACGTTCCTAAGTTAACCCTCCAGTGAATAGAAATCACATGACTCCTGCAGCTACATACAAAACATCTCCTAAGTATCCTGTATACAAAAGACTGTTCCTGTGTGGCAATTCCTGCATCTGCTGATTATTTATGTGTGTCTCATTTATGTACAATTTGGCCAATTTTGCAAGAGTATCCACTTGACTCTACTTCTGAAATAGGTCTATACAGACAACATTTTTTTTCCATGCTGCTTCTCTGCAGGAGCATCCATTGCTCAAAGCCCTAGTCAGGCCCAGAACATCCTTGATTTTCAGGTACTTATGTTTCAGAATCCTCAGTGAAGCGAGGCACTAGAAATGCAGGATATTTGAGGGTTAGGGAAGAGCTCTGAGATGTCTCCCGATTCCTAATTCCCTCATTGCAAAATGGGAAAGTGGTTCTGACTTCTTTCAGTGGCCTGGAGAGTTTGAGAAGAATATCAGGAGGAAGCAGTGGCTCTGCGTTTCAATGTGAGGCAGAGCAAGCAAGATCCTCGTCTTGGCCAGCACTGATAAGAGAAGGGTTGATGCAGAAGATACACAAAACAAGTGATCATTAGCTTACTTGTACTGCTCCCAGAACTGGGAGGTTCATCTGTCTTCACAGTCACAGAGTGTCACAATGAAGATTACTCACTCCATTCATGGGAGAGAAACACCAATGTATTTTATTGATACAAAGTACTACTTTAACAAAGCTTATGTGACTTAACAATCAAAGTCACTTGATTATGTACTGAATAGAGAACAAAGTTAGACAAAACTCTTAAGGAGAGGTTTAGAATTAACCCCTTGTCCAACAGTTTAGGTCTAAAGGATTTCATGTGCAATCAGTTCCTTCTATCACTAAAAACCACATCAAGTTAGCAAGCTATTAACAGATAAATATCTCAGTCTTGCAAGAAGTTTCAAGAAGCCAGATATTAGTCACTTGCTAAAATGTATCACAGGTAACAAACATATTAAGAAGCAGCCTTGAGAATTGTACCTGCTCAAGGGGAAGATCCTGACATGCAGCCCCTTGCCATACAAGAAAAGTTCAAGAGGCTCTGAGCTGTCCCCTGTAACTCTGCTTATGTGATGGTGGAAGGTTCTGTTAGGAGTCGGGGGAAATATGCTCTCAAACACAGGAGTATCAGAAGCTGAGGGACAAGTGAGACATGGGGAAGATCAGCAGAGGATCCAGACCCCTTCAGCAGCCCAGTCAAGTCAATTCCTTCCTGCTCAGCCTCAGGTTCCCAGTTCACCCTAATAGCCAAGAGATGTACAGATCTGTGGACAGTACAGGGTGACACCCTCAAGCTAAGAGGGAATCACCTCAATGAACAGCATCAGGTGCCAGCCCACTAAACAATAGCAGAACCTTCCATCCTCGTCTCCTCCACATAGGCAAGACAATATGCTAATGTATGCATATGACTAATGTTTACTTGAGAACTACACTTTCATTCCCTATGAATGAACAGCTCATGTCAAGATGCACAGAGCAGGATTCAGTTGTCCAAAAATTGGCCATACAGCATCACCTCAGTTATTATAAGCGTTGCCCAAGACCCCAGTGTACAGTAAGTCAATCTTCAGACAGAGACAAATACTTATTTTATACTTGTGCAATTATGGGTGATAGATAATAATTCCACAAAGCCAACACACCACATTACATTCCTTCTCCATCTGTATTCTGTTTTCCACAATGTTCATAAAACCTATATCACACCCATTATCTCCCCTCTGGCTGATTAATTAGTGGTTTACAGAACTGTTTCATGCTTTTCCACACACTCAGTGAGTAAAGATCTTCAAGTGAAGGGGCTTCCCTCAGGAGTTTTGTTTTTTTCACTTTAGAATAAGCTAAGTTCATGTAAAGGACACTAGAGGAATAGGCTGATCTTTCGTAAGCAAATGTGATTAATTTGCACTTAACTGTCCTCAAGAAAGGATGCTGAGATCTTGCTAACACTTCTCTGTTTTCAGGGATTTGAGCCCTTGTTTCTGCTGAAGATTTCCAGCTGTTCGCTGTTTTCATAAATAATGCCAACTTGATATTTATATTCTTATCTGCAGTTACGGAACACAAAGAGTCTTTCCTCACCTGAGCTACTGATCAGTGGTGCAGGCTTGATATAAATGTTGTGCTGCATATTCCTGTTCTGTTTGGATGTCTCAAATGCCCTGTGAACTCTCATATGTCAGCAAAAAAAAAAAATAATAATAATAATTCTGTAAATCTCTGGAAGCTCTCTATGTGGAGTAATCTAAGAGTTTAACATTAGATATCTAGTGAAATTCTAGAGGTCATGGGGTATCCCCCATAATTTCCAGGTACAGCTGATCTCCCATAGATCCAGGGTCAACAATGCTAGGTGTATGCAGATATCTCAAGCATTTATCTGAAATGGCAATAATACCTATATTTAGTCATTCAGATTGCTTTCCTATATTAAAACATCTAAATTTATTTGTGTGTTCTCTGGTTCTGACAGATACCACAAGGTATTCAATTCCATGCTCTAGTGGTATCAATTCATCTATTTATTTTTGAACTCTCTTTTAGGATGAAATTCATCTAGTCCTAAAAATTCTAGCTTTCTTTTGTACTTTGTCACTAGAGATGATCCTGAGCTTTGACAGAGTATCTCATATACCAGATTGTATTACATGAAAGGATGTTGAATTGCTTATGACAGTATACATATCCTTTACAGACCCTAGAAAACATGAAACTATTTCCAGTCTGCCCTGAAGAAAACAGCGTTGCAACATTAGCAGCAACGTTGCTCAGTACATTGCTGAACCTCATGGGAAGGAAAGATGAAAGTATTTTAAAACATATATAATTTTCAGTCTCTTGCACTCTCAGGACACAAGACGCAAGGTGTGGCTAGCCAGACTCCAGGCTCTAAGATGTCTCTATTAGGCAGTGTACAGTCAACAAATGCACAGTTGGAAGAGTAGTGTGGTTAGGATGGTACTTTACAGGTGTTATAGATGGGAAGATTATCACAATGGAAAAGAGACAGACAGAAGAAATGCTCATCCATATCTGAAGATCTAGGCTCATGGTAAACAACTCCAAAAAGGAGGGATCTCCAGAAAGAGATCCTTTCCAAGTGGTAGTCAGCTATTAAATGGGGTCATGGCCTTCACCTGTGCTCCCATGGCCAACCCAGTCCTTGCCTCAGGTAATCAATTTGTGTTTCAGGCCATGACTCAATAGTTTCCATGCAGATGGTCTGCATAGACTGATTGTAGTGACAAGGAAGTCAACTCAGATGTAGAATCCCTCCTGAAACGTTCTGGCTTTCTCCTAGGAACGCACTGCTTTTGGATGTGTCTCACTGTATCTTTTAGAAGTTGGCAGTAATTAATGTCTCTAGTCTGTTCTACTTTCGTGAGTTCTCAGGATTTACTCACTGTCTTTTGCTGTTTCAGAGCTGTTTGTCCTGAGCAATTGCAATTGCATGCACTGGTATGCCAGGATCTTGACCTGCTATTGCAGATATCAGCAATGTGATATTATTGTTATAACCCTTCTCTCACTAATATTTTGCCCCTTTGTTTTCACACTAACTCTCTAGTTATACAAGTATAAAACACTTTTTTTTTTCCTTTCTTTTTCAATTTTCCACCTTTCTAGTAGATTCCTAGGCACTGATTTTCTTGATTTTCTGATGTAGGCACTTTGATACCTGCTAGCATGGGAAAGAAAAAAAAAAAAAAAAAAAAAAGCCAAAACAACAAGAAAATAGCAACAAACCAAACAAAATAATAATAAAAAAGCAAAACCAAAAAAATAAACAAATTTTATGATTCATAGGTTTGATACCTTAAATCAAACAAAGGAAAATTTACAGCTGCTGTAATATTTGCCTAATATGATTGTTTTGCATATGCAATTTGCATTGCTTCAGCAATTAATTCAGTCTTCAGCAAACTAATATTCTGTCTAGGGAAAGTTGTTTTTCTTAGATAAGAATGACATCTGGAGCCCAAAAGCAGAGTATCAACATTCTACAAGTTGTGGGAAGGTACACTGTACCCTGCTAGAGTTGATAATATAGACTCTATAACAACGTTTATGTGATAATTAGAAACTTAGTAAGCAGTAGATTTTTTGTGAACAATTTCTTGACTATGTATGGGACCTGTCCAACTTAGCACACAAACTTTTGTCCATATAGCAACTCCCAGTGGGACCTTATGAGCACCAAAGACCTCTACAAGAACCCCATATTACTGTAGCACTTGCTGTGAGAAAAAGGAAAAACTGCCTTTGTACATGCTCTTCTATGTATACAAGTATGAGGATAAGTCTCTTATGTAGAAGATTTTTTTTCAAATAACATTGTGATGTAAGAAAGTACAAGATCAAAACTGGGTCATTCACCTAAAAAAATTCTGTCCTTCAGACACTTCAATATTATACAAGTCATGCTTGGCTGATTGCTTCTCTTAAGTCCCCTGTCACAGAACAAATGGAAATAGATTCTTTCCGTAACACAGAACAAACGTTGCCTCTGGGTACAATCCTGTGACATTTTGTGAACAGTTATATTTTTTTCATGATGTCAAATTCTTAGTGATTTATTATCTGAAGGCTTTATTCCCACTTTCCTTTTTGTATGTAGGTTTGACTATTGTATATTGATATATGCTTACTTCCAGCATTGTTTCATTTACTTAAGACAGAGGAACCTACATTTAATAATGCTAACAGGCACTGCAGCACTTTTAAATGTGAAAAACTTTAATTTAAGCAACATGTCCAAAATAATTTACTCATACATTGGCATTGACAGTATTGGATCTTGTCTTACCACAGTGAGCTCCATTCTAGATTAAAAGCAAGAGCTTTGGATATATATTTTGTAATGATAATCTGAACTCTATTGAAAATAACTTTGGCACTGTCACATACATTCTTTCTTTACCTCAGGCTTTTAAATGTTGCAACAACTGTGAAAGAATGATGGAGTCAAAAGATGTATAGCATACAATTTTTCTTGTGGCAAAGTGTCTAAGTTCATTCCTTATTTTTGAAGATACTGAGAATTCTTGGCATGCCTGTAGACATGGAAATAGCAATCAGAAAGACAGCGTTATGCAGGACTCAATGTGATATCTGTGTTTCTGTAGAAATGCCCAAGATAAAATGCAGTGGAAGAAATACATTGTGCATTCCCACCTGGAATTCCCTATAGAAAGCTTGTCAGAGCAGTATATGCCAGATGTTTCCCTTTTTTTCATTCTAGAAAAAAATCTGTAGATTTTGGGACATTTCAAGTATCTTCCCAGATAGCAGCATCATAAGCAGTGGAAAATAAAATAGTTTTTTATTGTAAGTTTTTTGTTTTAAAAATATGAAGAATTATCAGAATAGTTGGCCTCAAGTTTTTTTTTTCTTCCAAACTTTTCTGCAAAGTTACCATTTTCCAATAGAGTGCTTTCTTGTTTTGACTTAGGTGAAGGAAGTTTCAAAGAAAGACAGATGGGGAAAATGTGCTTTTGAGACTTAGGAAAAATTGTAGGGAGTGATTGACTGCTGTATTGGTCTTACATGGAGAGGTTTTGCAAGCAGGGTCAGAAGGGGTGCAGAGGTATCTTCTCTGAGAACAGATCAGAAGTTGATCTATGCTGGACATAGCTGGTTCCAACTGGCTCCTAAAGCCACTGACCAAAGCTGAGCTAACTAATGATGCTGGTGCTGTCTCTCTGATAATACCTTTAAGAAAAGGTAAAAAACAATATGTATATATATAAATAAAAATGAATCACAGAAGCTGTGTGAGAGTTGAGGGGAGAAAAACAGGAGAGAAAAACCTCTGCAACCATCAAGATCAGTGAAGAAGGGGAAGTGTGTGCTTAAGGCACAAGAGCAGACATAACCCTTAGCCTGTGGAAAGGAGCATGGAGAATCTGATTGCCCCTCTGCAGACAATCTAGCACCATATCAGAGCAGATATTTTCTTCAGTCTGTGGAGGACTCCACAACACATCAGTTGGATTTGGCCTGAACGAAGCTACAGCCTGTAGAGAGACCATGTAGAAACTGTCTCCCATGGGGTACTTCAATGCACCAATATGTTCCCAAAGGACTATACCGCATGGGAAGGACAGAATTCTTGAAAAACTATTCTGTGGGAGGGTCCTCACACTGGAGCAGAGGAAAAGTGTGGTGAGGAAAGAGCAAAGGAGTTGCTGTGTAATTAAGTTATCATAGTCTCCCATCCCCGTGTGCAATTCAAGGGAGTGTCTCGCTCCAATTTATAGGAGGGAGATGAGTTTTTTTTAATATCTGTATACCCAACATGAGATTAAGAAATAATGGTTCAAATGTTGGTCCAACCAGTTTATTACTGATCCAACCAGATTATTACAAAATCTTAATTAGGGAGATGGGGAAAGAGAGGACGGACACTATTATGAATTAGGGTAATGGATAAGGGAAGGAGGGCAATAGAAAAGATAGGAAAGAAGAAGCAAGGGGTCTTTGTAGGCAGCAAGAGGGAGATAGTCACCACCATGGATCTAGCGTGGTTCATAGTTCAGTCATTGATCTTCAGTAGTGGTGAGTCATCGGGCAGTGTTGTTCTGTTGACGAAGATGACGGCAACCGTAACGGTAACAGTGACCATGACGATGATGGCCTCTTTTCAGTGCTTTCAAAGTGGTCGAGTCAGCTGTCTTTGGAGTGACAGCTCAAATCCAAAGTGGTTGAGTCAGCTGTCCTTGGAATGGCAGCTTCTGGTTCTGGATATTCCATCATGTGGAAGGAGAGTTTTGAAGGGGGTTGGAATTCATCTTGCTCTCTTTCACTGTTCAGGGTGTTGGCTGGGCATTGATTGGTAGGTGGTGAGCTTGTGCATCACTTGTTATTTACATTCATGTATATATATATATATATGTGTGTGTGTTATATATAGTGTTACCTCAACCCCAAAAGTTCTTTTTTATTATTTTTATTTTATTTTATTATTATTAAATTATTATTAGGGGAAGTAAGAGGGAGAGTAGAGTGAGGGAATGGCTGTTGTGGTGCTGAGCCATCCACTGTGTTAAACCACAAAACCACAACAGGGAGCATAAGAGTCATGAATGAAGGGGTGAAGCTGAGCCTGGAAAGAAACAGGAGTGGGGTAGGGAAAATAAGTTTTTAGTTTTGTCACTCTGTTCTATTTCTAATCAGAAATAACTTCCTCAGGTCAAGCCTAATTTGCCATTGATGGTAACTGGTGAACAATCTCCCTGATGCATAAGCTTTCCAGTGAAATATCTGACCACAAGTTTTTTCATCTTATTTTCTTTCTATTCTGTTGAGGATGGGAAGTATAACAGTGATCGGGCAGGCAGGCAGCCAGCCAAGTTTAACTCACCACTATCAGAGCTGTTATGAATAAAGCTGAATTTTAACGAACGGAAAGGAGAAGGGGAAGAGGTAGCAGAAGGGGAAGGGGAAGGGAAAGGGAAAGGGAAAGGGAAAGGGAAAGGGAAAGGGAAAGGGAAAGGGAAAGGGAAAGGGAAAGGGAAAGAGAAAGGGAAAGGGAAAGGGAAAGAGAAAGGGAAAGAAGGGAAAGGGAAAGGGAAAGGGAAAGGGAAAGGGAAAGGGAAAGGGAAAGGGAAAGGGAAAGAAGGGAAAGGGAAAGGGAAAGGGAAAGGGAAAGGGAAAGGGAAAGGGAAAGGGAAAGAAGGGAAAGGGAAAGGGAAAGGGAAAGGAAAGGGAAAGGGAAAGGGAAAGGGAAAGGGAAAGGGAAAGGGAAAGGAAGCCCACAAAATTTCAAGGAGTGAGAGGCAAAGCAAGAAAAAGAAAGCGCATATATTTTACTTAGTAATTACACTGTGCACAGAACAAAAAGGGATTATTGGATTCAGAATTTCTATTGATGTGTTTGCTTATACATTTAAATAATGACTATTTAAACTACTATCTTTCTGAAGGGAAAAGATAAGAGGTTATAAGCACAACCATAGGAAATAAAATTATCATAATTTCCATTTTAAATTTAAAAACTTCACACTGTTTTCTCATTAAATGGTATATGGTATTTTGTAGAGAATAACAGCTCTGGCTCTTTATAAGTCAGGTGTTTCAGCTTTGAATAACTTGCAGAGATTTCAAAACAGAATTGTCCTTGAAACATCTTCTTTCAAGAAAACTTTAACAGCTTCTTGCTTTCAGTAAATAAGTATAGCTAGTTGTCTATCACTCTTCTGGAGTTATAATGCATTTACTACCATAATGCGGATACAACTTCCCAAGGTAGACAGGATAGAGATTTTCTAATCCATGATGTCTGAGGGTCTAATTCCTTTATTGGATTAAAGTTCTGAATCGATTTTTTTTCCCTTAATATCAAAGCCTAGCAAGGCCAAAATCATTTAGGAAAATAGTGCCTTAATCTTCCTTGAAGGTTTTTTTTATAGCCAGGAAAACTCTAGGGAAACATCTAGAATACTATATTCTGAGCAGAAAATTTTCTTAATAACTCTCCTAGAGTGATTTCTTCATATATTTTTAATATAGGATATAGCATATATACTTCAAAGAGTTATTTTTAGCTCTGTTCTGTTTCATTTTTCTACTCCGAAGCATATTTTACATGTACTAGTTGTTCCAAGTCTTTGCAGAGCCTTATGCACGGCACTCTAGAAGTCTGGATGTTCTTTAAATGAGATACACTCATTTATTTCCTCTCTGATGGCATTTCTCTTCTAAACAGTTATTTCAGTAGCCATTTATTTTGCTCAGTACAAACAGAAGAGTGAACACGAATATTTGTGCTCTCTTAGCTGTGTAGACTTTAGAAAACATTTTATGAAGGAATTTAAATGTTTTTAATTAACATTATTCTTTTGAAGATGTAAAGATGAAGTTTGGAAGACTGCAGTTACATTAAGAGCCTTTCATCTCTCAGTTACTAATTCAAAACCAACCTATAACATTGACCATGTTGACTGGGGAATATGTAGAAGGCTTGTTTAAAATATATTACTACATCAATCCTCTTCTTTATTGCTTTCACAAGATCACCATGCCAATAATTGTTGCACATTATCAGTCATTAACAATAATTTTTGTGATGTATTTAAAGCAGTCAAAATTTTCTAATGACAGAAGTCGTAATGTTACACTAGTTCTCTCATCATATTAATAATAATGAGAAAATGTTAGGTAATACAAGGTAAAAAAAAAAAAATTCTGACATGAAAAATATATGCTAAAGGAAAATATTTATTTAAAGAAAGTTAATTACAAAAACAAAACACTAAACTTGGTGGTTGAACTCAATGATTTTTAAGGTCTTTTTCAACCTGTGAGATTCTATGATTCTAAACACAAGACAAATCAACAACACAAAATGTATCAAAATACAGAATTAGTATTGGATTTAAGGGGAAAAGTCTTCTGAATTATTCACTTAGGAACACAGTTTTGTGTCAGTTGTGTTTGATGTGATCTTGAGGAGCTGCTGTCAGCTAAAACATGATGTTTTATGTGGCAGTCTAAACAACACTCCTTTTCTGTCCTTGTCAACAGTGCTAGGCTGCTGACCGAAATATTTCTATAATGATACAAACAAAGTGATAGAGCATCTCTTGAGAGTAAAAAAAAAAAAAAAAAAAGGTACTTTCCTGCAACATATGGATAAAAGTGTTATTCATAATGCAATATTTGTACCTGAAGATGTTCAGATGACACAGTGATTTTCTTACCAGAGCCAGTTTATGTTACTTTACAGAATAAAGATACTACTTTTCCTTTCAGAATGAAAAAGTTACACATCTGAAAAAGTGGACGAAAGACAGAAGATAGTAAAATGCCTTCTGGACCTCTATAAGTTTGTTGTTTTTTTTTTCTCCTCAACTTCTGAAGGTATCTTTGATCTGATTGGTTTACAGGGACCACTCCCCAGGCACAATTTATTGACAATTGAACTATCTGTGACAGCTATGTCTTAGCTTATTTCATAATCACAAAATCTGGTGTGCTTATGCATATCACAGACATGTTCCAAAAGAGTAAAAGCATTGCTGTATTTATTCAGACTGTAACCATATAGTTATAAAAAAGCTAGCTTCTGAGTGGCTGTCATTCTGAGAAGTGTCAGAGTAGTTATTTTCTTCCTTAAAAGGCAGGTCTGTTATGAAGTATAAATTCCCTCTTCCCCTTAAAGAAGCTTTAACTCTGCATAAAAATAAATAAATAAATAAATAAATAAATAAATAAATAAATAAATAAATAAAAATTCAGAATTCCTCAGGATAATGAGAAGTAACAAAGGTAACTTTTATTTTCTTAACTGATATAAAGGACTGACATGGGAGGTGTGGGAAAAAATTAATGGCCAATTTGCTCTAAAA
The DNA here is from genome assembly GCF_905368555.1 of Meleagris gallopavo. NCBI lineage: Eukaryota > Metazoa > Chordata > Aves > Galliformes > Phasianidae > Meleagris > Meleagris gallopavo. The sequence continues at coordinate 149,720,453 of NC_139404.1, read as the reverse complement.
TTTATAGGAAGGTCATGGAGTATAGGTTATAAATATGTATCCATAAATCTTTCAAAACTTTGTAATTTGCTGGCTTTGAGATGCTTTCCAAACTTATTCCCATGAAAATTATGTTTCAGTGATGATGAGGTTTTCCATCAAAGGAATAAAATAATCTGAATTATCAAGGAGATCACTGAAATACTTCAGTTACTTCTTGTTGTCCATCATCTGACTCCCTCTGGACCTAGTTACGAGGCTTCTTAAAATCACTTCAACTGAACCGATTAATCATTTAGGGAAAAATCCTGCTTGGACAAGTTGGTCTTATGAATATGCTGCAGCTCACAAACCTGCAGTTCTCTCCAAAATAAAGATTAATTAATTAATATACCTGGTGCATAGGTATGTTAATCCTGAAATGCAATCAGAATGCTAAATCTTGTAATTCAAAATAACAGAAATGTTCTCCTGTTCTTCACATATAGTCAATAACATCTATTTATTTGCCATGGGTTATGATAAATGCTGGTAATTCTTTGAAATAACTTATAACAGCTTTTATCTGAGATTCTTCATCTTAAGTACCAAAATTGTGACAAAACAAACAAACAAGGAAGAAGTTTCAGTTGGGAATAAGATACTCCAGACAGCATTTATTGTCCCATAGGTGTAGCTTACTAAATGCATATTTAACATTAATTGAGGTATCTCATCACTAAAGAACATGAAGTGTTGACTATGAATGTCCTTCCTAATTTCTTTGTCTGTTATAAAAATGTTCTCTTTAATGAAAACTGGATAATTGAATTGCCTGTAAATCCATCAAAACTATCCGTCATGATACAAAAGGGGAGATAAGTTACCTGGCAATGATATTGAGAATATTTGTGATTTCAAATTATAACAGCATATAGACTTATCATAGGTTACACTTCTCAATAGTGGATTTATGATAGATAATGTATATACATATTCATGGAAGTACCAATACTAAATGCGTCAGATTCCAGAAGAGGTAAAGGAGAGGAGCACTGAAGAGTGGTCAAATGAACAAATAAATAAATAAATAAAAAACCAATGCACCAAAGCAACAACAACAACAACAAATATCAAAAACTAGTAAACCACAAAATACCAAAAAGGTCAAAAATGAAATAATCTCCCCCAGGTATGGACTCAGAAGGGGAATGAAGTAACAGGCAAATTCTCACTTCAAAGCTGATCCATGTCATTGGTCATCACAGAGTTTAGGAGTAGATATTGTTGAGTCATGGAGTCAACTCAATGTTTCAGTGAAGTTTCAACCTGTTTAAAGATAGAAAAGAATAGGAAGGAGTCTATATTTCTTTTTCATAGCTCTCACAATAACTTTAACCCAACATTTAGGCACTGACTTTATGAGAGAGCTACAGGGCTGGCCTTGAAGATCCTGCTTGATTTGCTATTTTGAGTAAGGCCCAGACTTCACCTTAGTCCAGACAACACTCTATCAAATATAATGAGATGTATCTTGTATTGTTTGTTTTTCTTTTTGACAATAAACCCCTTTTTCCTTATTGTTATTTTGTTTCCTTTATTTTCCCTTAACTTCTCTAAAACAATGTTGTATGTTTTGTATCATTTCTACAGTTCTTAAAATTGTGGATTCTGGGAGTGCTCTCCTGTTTGTGATTCTTACAGTTATCTAATAATAGCTTTTTATCTGCAGTTCTCATATAGTTAATATATATTTTTTGCTTTATATTTAGTTTTTGAGTATATTTTATTTTTAAAGATAAATTTCATTTCTTTATAGATAATTTCACATGCTGCAAAGTGACACATATCTTAAATCATCAGGTAAAGCACCTGCTGTCATGTAATCAATGTCTTTTTCATGAACTTTGTCATTGCTGCCCAAAAAACTGATAAATGTGAAACATGGATAACATTATGCTGTTTTAGCTTTAGTACATCTGGGATTGTAAGCCCAGATTTTTTAGATATTAACGACAATGCATTAAGCTTTTAATCATTATTTGCTATTGATTCATACATAGAAGATGAAACCTTCTGTATACCCAGAGGAAGCAGCTTCTTTTCTTTAATTAAATCTCATTGATCTTTCTGATTTTTTTTTTCTTTAACATTAAATTTATAACTCATTAATGACTAAATGTGCTTTAGAACTTTAGAATACAGTAACAGGTCGCTTTCTTCAGTCTGAGTTTACACTGTCATGTGTTTCCTGTGGAATTCTGGCAACAGCCTTCTGTCTTAATAATAGTACCTCTAGGGAAAACTAAACAAAATAAAAGCAGAAACAGAGAAGCAAATTATTATTATTATTATATACCATAATTATAATTATTATAAATATAATATATATATATATATATAATAATAGAAAATTCAAAGTGATGCCTTTCCTCTGGTCTTTGAGGTACCAGATTATTATTATTTTTTTAATTTATTTTTTGCATACAGCTGAATTGAGTGACTGCTGCCTCAGAAACTTTGAAGACAACACAAAACCAACAGGAGTAGTGGATATGCCAAGGTGTTTTGCTGCTATGCAGATGGACCTCAGCATGCTAGAGAATAGGAATGGATAAGAAGTTCAACAAGGAGAAGTGCAAAATCCTGCACCTGGAGAAGAACAACTTCAGGCATCAGTACGTGCTAGGGGACACTGCTGGAAAATAGCTCTTCAGAAAAGGCCATGTAAGTTTCCTATTGGACACCAAGTTGAACACGAGTCAGCAATATGTCCTTGCTGTTAATAAGGCTAAAGATACTTTGCACTGCATTAGGCAAAGTATTGCTAGCAGGTCTATGGAATTGATCCTTACCCTCTACTCAATATGTGAAGCCATACCTGCAGTACTGTGCCCCAGTTCTGGGCCCCCAAGTAGAAGAGAGACATGGACATGCTGGAGGGGGTTCATTGGAGAATTGCAAAGATAATGAAGGGACAGAAGCAGGAGCATCTCTCCCATAAAGTAAGTAATTATATATGTATAAATATGGTATATATATCTTCTATATATGTAAGCAAATGTTAAACCTCAAAATTTATTTAAGGATATGAGGGCTTTAAATTATAATAATAACAGAATAATTTTTGAGCAGCTCCCCGCCCCACAATAAACCCAACCCCACACCTGTTGGTGGAAGATCGAGCAGGCAAGCACTTTGTGCCCTCCCTCCTCTGCTCACCAGCTCTACCCCCAAAAGACCAAAGAGAAATAAAGCACTTTGCATCTAAATAATTTAAACCAGATGAGGTTTAACAAAAGCAAGTGTAGAGTCTTGCATCTAGGGAGGGATAATTGCATGCACCAGTACAGGTTGGAGTATAAACTGCTGGAACAGAGCTCTGCGGAGAGGGAGCTGGGTATCCCAGTGGACAACAGGTTGGCCATGAGCCAGCAGTGTACCCTGCCAATGGCATTCTGGGGTGCATTAAAAAGAGCATGGCCAGCAGGTCAAGGGAGGTGATCCTCCCCCTCTACTCTGCCCTGGAAAGGCCTCATCTGGAGTACTGTGTCCAGTTCTGGGCTCCCCAGTACAAAAAAGACAGGGATCTCTTGGAAAGAGTCCAGCGGAGGGCCACAAAGATGGTGAAGGGCCTGGAGCATCTCCCCTATGAAGAAAGGCTAAGTGACCTGGGTCTGTTTAGCCTTGAGAAAAGAAGACTGAGAGGGGACCTGATCCAGGTTTATAAATATCTGAGGTGTGGCGGCCATAGTGGTGAGGCCAGTCTCTTTTCAGTGGTACGTGGAGACAGGACAAGAGGAAATGGCCAGAAACTGGAGCATAGAAGTTCTGCACAAATGTGCACAAGAACTTCTTTATGGTAAGGGTGATGGAGCACTGAAACAGGCTGCCCAGGGAGGTTGTGGAGTCTCCTTCTCTGGAGATATTCAAGACCTGCCTGGACACCTAAGTGTGTGACCTGGTGTAGGGAACCTGCTTTGGCAGGGAGGTTGGACTCAATGATCTCTGGAGGTCCCTTCCAACCCCTACAATTCTGTGATTCTGTGATTCTGTGATCTTCCTCTCTGACTGTGAAGTCCCCTCGGTTATGTAGATCTTTTTCTCTTCTGAGAACCAGGTATTCAGAAAGTTGTCAGTCCATGGAACTAGAGTATTAACTCTTTAATTACCCGTGCTTTACATGATGTTATGATGTGGAATACCGATAACAAAATTATAAAACCATGACACTCTGCACACAAGGATCTGCATAGATGATTTTACCCTCTGGTTATTAATGTAGCTGTAAAGTTTGATATTGAAACTGATATGTAAAAACGCTAGAAGGACAATTGACTAAACAAAGCAAAACCAAAAATTTAAGTTTTAAAAGTAGAAAAAGTAAAAGGTCTGCATGGCATTATAGTTTATGTTGGAATAGACCTGTGAGGCATAAAATTATTTTTCTATGAGATAGAAATTACATGGCTGCTTAGAGACTGAAGACTTTTACCCAATTCTCTTCTTCCTGTAAGGCAACACATCAAAGTGTCTGTTAGAAGAAGGATCCTGTGATATATCACTAGCAAATACCATGGTTTCTTATGATGTATTTATATGCCCTGCAGTGCAGATTTTGAGTTTTCAGTTTATAGCTTTGTGAATACCTAAAAAGACAATCAGGGTTTTCTTGTTTGTTTGTCTATTTTTTGTTCTGCAAGTCTACTGTACTTCTGTACTTCCTTTTATGTTTTGTTGTTGTTGTTGTTGTTTTCCTTCTTTTTATTTATTTATTTTTTCCTTCTTTGTTTTTTCCCTTTTAGGAAGTGAGGGAAAAAGTGAAGAGGGAAGTACCAGAAAAGATTAATGAGTCCTGAATTCTGAACTCAGGTAAAATTGATTTTAAAAAAATGAAGCTGACTCTGTCATTCCAGAAACCACTTGACCTCTTGCTACCTTATATTTCCAGGAGGAAGTGGTTGCTTATATTTACCACTGCAGCACTGTTTATAACAGAATGAAGAATTTCCCATGGTATCTCTATTTATGCAATTTCTTTTGCTTCCTTGATCATTTTACACCACCTTGTTCCACAGAAGAATATTTTTAGAATATTTTTGTCCACTAGTCTTCTGATTGCTTCTGCTTCCTTGTTTAGAAATCAGACTTTTTCTCTCACCTAGAACACTCATCATAAAAATAGTCATGAGAAAGTGGGAGTAGGGAGGCTCCAACCAAGGTCACCAGCTAAGGCCATCTGGAGAAATCTTGTGCCTACTGGGGCTTTTCAGAGCTGGAAGGGGAGAAGGGGAAGAAGCAAAGGGAACCGTACAGACCTATTATTCATTGGAATATACAACACACAGTTAAGAAGAAGAAGAATCTCCAGAGGATTATTCAGCTTACATTTAGTCTTTTTTCTTTTTTTTTTTTTTTTTTTTTTTTTTTTGTCAGGAGGCATGATTATCACATTCAACTAAAGTATTTTATGATCTTGGCATAACTATCTTCAGAAAATACCCGTTTTCAAATATTTCTCAGACTTCTTCCATGGCCAAAAGATTAGTCTTTCAAAGAAAAGAATACAGTTTCCCAGTTGAAACTTGAATCACATTAATGTTTTACTAGATATTTCATTCTTGTAAATGAAATTTGAGATCGTATTATAACATTCTGGAGTCACTGAAAATGGCTTCAGAAGAGAAAAAAAAAAAAGTGATAGTGGAATATTTGAAACACTAAAATCAAACCCTGAGAAAAGAAAGAATAAAGCAAATAATCAAACAAACAAAAAGAAATCAGCAAGCCAACCTAGTTTTTCCCCTCAACTGATGTCTATGTTAGAATTCTCAAATAAAAAGAGCTTTGCATCTGTCTGATCTGAAGTGAGACCTGGCCACACACTGACCAGAGGTCAGATGGAGAATTGAGTATGTTCACAGTTGCTTCACACCCATATAGAGCTGCAGGGACAGCATCAAGATGGCTGGGGGGCAAATCTAGCTTTATTAGAGTATAAGAGCTCTGTGGGAAATAGCAAAAGAGTAATCAACATGACCGTCGTAATGTCAGCTGTCTCTAGTTCAAATTGTTTATAATTTTGCTTCAGCATATAGATAATGAAGAAAACTTGCATAAGATAAAAACACAGTATAGGAAAAACAATCAGAACAATTAGTGTAATAATAAAACAGTAATGAGGAATCCATGCTGCAAAAAGTCAATCTAATTATCATATATATTTCTCTCCTGGGAAAAGAATAATCAGCAAAATAACAAGATTTTGCACTTGTCAGTCAAAACAACTGTCCTTGTCTCTGTGCAGTAAGGATCCTAAACTTTACACCAACAAGAATTTCTTGTCTTTCTTAAAATTATTAAGCTGCAGAATTTTGTAACTGAATTTAAGGTGGAGTCAATCTCAGAAAAGAAAGGAAGCGGACCAGTGCCTAAAAACAGTTTTAAGAAAATATAGAAGAGGTATTTGTGGACTTGTCTTCAGTAGAACTAGACATTAGGAAGGCTCCAGTACTCTTATTATGTCGCCTTAGGGAAACTCTGAGAATAAGCAACCGGGACTGGATACTGTGTGAACACTACAGGTATTGTAAAAGGAGGGAATTTAAATGGAATCTGGGTTCTTAATGATGTGAGATTCTTGAGCTTTGGTTTTAGGTAATTGTCCCTTGTTTTGGTTGGAATAGAGTTAACTTTCTTCCTAGTACTGGAATAGTGCTGTCTTGCTGGTTTAGGATAAGAATAATGTTGATAAGTCACAGATGTTTCATTTGTTGCTGAGCAGTACTTATACTAACTCAAGGATTTTTCAGCTTCTCGTAAGGCCATTCTGCCAGCTGAACGAAACCATGTCAGCTGACCAAGACTGGTCAAAGGGATATTCATAACAATATAGTGTTATGATGAGCTATGAAACTGGAGGGAGTTAGCAGGGGTAGGGTGGGTTTGTGTGGTGCTACTCCCTATTGCAATTGCTTTGTGCATCTTTTGTTTTGTATATGCTTTTATCATTGTTATTACTATTATTTTCCTTTCATTTTCTTGTTAAATTGTCTTTATCTCAACCCACAACTTTTACTTTTCTTCCAGTTCTCTCTCTCATCTCACTGGGAGTTTGAGAGTGAGTGAACAGCTGTATGCCACTGAGCTGCCTGCTAGGTTAAACCACAGTGCATTTCCAGCATTTCTGAAGTTCAGAGAACTGAGATTTTGTCTTGCTCTTAGTCCAATTACTTTAAAAAACACGTAATAATGTAGCACATTCAGCATACCGGATTAGCTTTTTTCAGTTTACCGGATGAGCTTTGTATAATGATATTATTATTTTCTAACATAGGTATAAAAAAAAATGAACCATGAAACCAAGGTGATAAAAAATAATAGTTGAACTGCAGAAACAACTGCAACAACAAATGAGGCATCTAAGCTATTTTGTCATCTCTCATTTGACCTTTTTTTTTCCCAGTTGGATCTTTAATAGACTGAGAGACAATATTAAAGTAATATACTATGCTTTCAGCCAAAGAATGTACCAGTGCTGGCATAGAATTCATGACCCTGAAGAGTTCAGGTATTTATCTAGCCCTCACATCTGAATCTCTCTTCTCCCTTTATCTTAAGTTAACTGGAATTTTTTCTCATTGTCGTAATGCTTTTCTTTTTCTCTCAGCTATCACAAATTCTTGTTTAAAACCACAAAGAAACTTAAGGTCACTTCAGCTTTAAGTAGTCTCACTAACTGACATGAATAAATACAGAACATTTAATTTGAAGAATTTATTTTTATTCCATAAACTTTTACATGTGTACAAACATTTGGAAAAATATGGGTAGGTCTATTAGCATGAATTGGATCATTAATGTGCCTAAAGCTGAATATCAATTTGAAAAAAAAATTTTACTGTGTTCATAACACAGTAAGAACACAGTGTGAATGTACAGATATATTAGGGTGAAAAATTATGCTAATTATGCTAAAAATTATCTCATACTCTAGGAATACTTAACTCTTCCAATGGAGAAGAGACCATTTATATAGCTATGTCACATTTATTCCTATGTATCTTTGTGGATAGTATGCAGACTGATTTACAGATACATTAAAAAGCCTTGCAACTTGCATGTCTGATTATAGAAATGCAACCTGGTAAGCTCTACAATGATCACAGAACTCAAGACAGAAATATACCCTGAATGACTACTTCTGAACAGTGAAATAGCCCAAAGGAACAGCAAGGATAATATATTTTTTATTCTTTCAGGAAAGCAGAATAAGTATTTTACAGTAATAAATTGAAATACATTATTGCCTTCCTTCCTTAGCTATCTAGGTTACAAATCTGTTATGTAAAAAAGATATATAATATAGATAGACAGATCTACAGTTTCATAGGCTTGAAAAATCATGACTAACTTTTATATCTTCCTTTGTGAAGATGTATGGAATTACAATACACACTATGACTATGACCTGTACTTATGACTTCATGGCGAAGTTTTTTATTTTTTTTAGGGTTTTGGTTTCCTTCCTTCCTTCCTTCCTTCCTTCCTTCCTTCCTTCCTTCCTTCCTTCCTTCCTTCTAACCTGTTTACAGACCCCCACTTTAAAAAATTTGCATTTAGTTCCTTTTCCTAAAGAGAAAAGTTTATGAAAAATTACTAAATTCTATGTGCTTGCAGATATTTTATTGTTTCCACAGCAGTTTAATTGACAGGAGATACTTTACTAATACTTTACTAATACTAATAATTTAATAATACTTTATTTACTAATACTAATACTTTACTCTTAAGTAATACTTTACTAATACTTTAATCTTAAAATTGTTAATTTATTTACTTGTTTGCTTATTTATTTATTTTAGTTAGAAATACTTTCAAACTATACTTTAACTCCCTTGTCTGTGAACATTGAAGTTTCCAAGCAAGGTGGCTGGAATGCCTAGAGTATGATCCAACATGCTGTGGGGCTTTTACACTGGTAAAACAGCTAAGAACAATTTTGCCACTTTCTCACTCCCCATCCCCAGAAGGACAGTGAGGGAAAATATAATGAAACTGAAAACAAGCAGATGAGGTAAGGAAAAGGAAATGGCTCACCAATTACTGCCACACGCAAAACAGACTAAGCTTAAGAGAGATTTATGTAATTAGCTTTCAATTGAAAACAATATAGAGCAATGAGAAAATCAAATTAAAAACACCTTCCCTCCCATCCATCCTCTTCTACTTCCTCTGCTCAAGTGTTGCAGAAATGGGAAATGGAATCTGTGATCAGCCTATGAGGCTTTGCTCTCTGCCATTCTTTATTCCTCACTCTATTCCTCTGCTCTGATGTGGAGTCCTTCCATGATCCTTCGCAAACTGATCCTGAGTGGGCTTCCCACAGACTACAGCTCTTCAAGAACTGTTCCAGCATGGGTCTGTACTACAGTGTGAAATCCTTCAGGAGCAGACTACTCAAGGTTCCCACAGATGATAGCTCCCTCAGATCTTCTGCTCCACCGTAGGCTTGTTTCCACTGAGACTGCTCCATCAGGCCATGTCCACCTGCTTCACTGTGGGCTTCTGCACGGGCTATACATGGAGATCTGCTCTGTGTGGGACCTCATGGGGTGCAAGGGGCCTCAGTTTGGCCTGTCCTGGGCAGCAGGGAACTTTTCCTATGTGGCTGGTGCTCCTCCTGCTCCTTCTTCACTCACTTTGGTTGAATACTGTGCTGATTATTTTATTTTTTTATTTTATTTTATTTTATTGGCTTTCTTGTTCTTTCCAGTCCCAGATTATGGGGGAAGAAAGAAAACCTCATCTGGACATGAATTTCTTACAGTTCTGTACCATATTCATTTATTCTTTTTTCTCTAAATTCAGTGTGATTCACAATACTTTTTGAAATTCAGATTTTGAACCGTTACTTATGTAGAATAGCACCTTAAACATAGAACAGGTATTTTTGGAACACAGTATCAGTACAGAAGTATTTCTCTAATTATAAAGAATAGCAGCAAGATATTCCCTGGTATACAATTTATTTTCTTTTTAATCAGGTAATAATGGACAATCTTTCGTAAACAGTAATTATTTCCCCTTTAGCAATCAGAACAAATACACAGACTACTTAATGTAAAACATAGACTATTCAGCGTAGTTAAGCACACATTGCTTTGACTTCCAGCTGGCCATGAGTTCTTTGTAATTAGCAAAACACCTGAAGTTATTTTCTTTAGTCTCTGATTTAGCTTATAGCATCAGTTGATAACTTGCAAAAAATTAGAAACTTCAATGTAACAAAATCTTCCTTAAAAAATATCTTTGGACCTACCGAAATACAATTCCTATTTTATGTGGTTAAATATTTTATGTTTCCATAACTATTCAGATCTTCTGAATGATGCTTGAAACTGTGTTTTCTCTGTCTGGAGCACATCACACATGCTTCAATGATGATGATATCCACCATCCCTCAGCTGTTAACCACAGTTTTGTAATGGGTCTGCAAATCATCTGCGATCTTTAATTTGGATCTGACTGTTCTGCTTTAGATAGGGACATCAGAAACAGTAAAAAGCTTTCTAATCCTTAATGCTTTTTCTTATTAGAATAAAACAAAAACCAGTCCAAAAAGCAAAATCAAAGCACTAATGTCCTCAGAATAAGTGAATATGAAGGATACAGAAGAAAATATAAATTGACCCTTGTAGAATGGCACCTCTCTCTCATTTTTTTTTCCCCTTTGTCTCGCTCCAATTTATAGGAGGGAGAGGAGGTTCTTTGATATCTGTATACCCAGTGTGAGATTAAGAAACAACGGTTCAAATGTTGGTCTGACCAGTTTATTACAAATCTTAATCGGGGAGATGGGGAAGGGGAGAAGGGCAATAGTAAAGATAGGAAATAGAAGGAGTCTTTGTAGGAAGCAAGAGGAAGATAGCCACCACCATGGATGCAGCGAGGTTCGTAGTTCAGTCACTGATCTTCAGTAGTGGTTGGTCATTGGGCATTGTTGTTCCATTGATGTCAGTAACATTTAAATTATAATACCAACTTATTTATAAGTCCAAAGTTGTTAAGTCAGCTCTCTTTGGAGTGACAGCTCAAATCCAAAGTGGTTGAGTCAGCTCTCCTTCGAGTGGCAGTTCCTGTCTCTGGGGTCTCAGCAGAAACTCTTTTGTTCCCATCTTCTGGGCCTTGCCAGCAGATAAGAGGGAGCAGGGATGCTCACCAGCATCCTGTTTTTCACAGGACAAGATGGTATCATTCCCCAGTTTTGAGTCTTCTGAACTCTTAATTTAACCACCTTGTTTGTATTGATAGAACTAAATAATGCGAATTGAGTCCTTCATATATATGTACATATATATATATATACACACACACATAAGACCTCATTAGATGCTACGTTCAGTATGTTTTCCATCTTACGCATACGCACACATACACATATATATCTATAAGTACATATATATAATTTCAATTATTTTCTTGTCAAGTCAAAAATAATCATAAATATCTTAATAATAAAATAATGATATTTTCAAAATGAATATTTTTTTATTGCTTACTGCACCTGTTGCATGGATTTAGAATACACTGGGAGAAATATTTGTGCAAATTTACACACATGATATATTATAATAAGACATGGTCATGTAGAACTGTTCCTTTTAAATCAAAACGTTACTTAATATTTCAGAAATTGCATTTATCTAATAAGCTAATTTCAGCAGTATTTATTCCTGAAGTTGATTGACATGCAGTGAGATTTTTAAAAATAAAATATAATAAAAAATAAAAATATAAAAAGTATTATCTATATACTTCATTCTAATTTTAATTTATAGTATATACTGAAAAAGAGCCATTTTATTCTAGAGCAATTGGGAAAAAATATTAAAGATATACAATTAGAAATGTATAACGGGAAAGCTGTATTAACATTCCTAAAGTGAATACACTGCTTTGTTCCTATAATAAATCTGTGGTGATTAAATATGGAACATATATTTCTGATAGTCTTTTCAATTTGTTTGTTTGTTTATTCATTTATTGCTGTTGGCTAATTTATTATAAATTAGACTTCAAATAGTATTGTCCAGTCCGATAAATACAAGTTATAAAATTTGAATTTCATGAATAATCTAGAGTTTGAAATCTACAGAGAGCAAAGAGACAGGCTTTTTTTTTTTTTTTCTTTGTTTGTTATATTTTTAAGCATGAAGAAAAAGGAAATGCCAAAAAAAGAAGTAGTAGTATATATCTTTATTTCTTTATTTTTCACCCATATGCTGTAATTATAGGATATAATTCCAACCATTTGGATACAACGTTATTACAGCCATTAGTAGTTATCTAACATTCAAGTTCATGTAAAAGAAATACTTACTCGTTGAAATTTTTACTCATTTTCCTCCTAAAGAAGTTTTTACTCATTGAATATCAGAATAACATAATAGTAATGTACTTTTCCATGAACTGTTATATAAATGATTATTAAAATCTAGTTAAAAAAAAATGTATATAAATGTGCTTTAAAAGCAAGTACAAATCTACTGTGAAATGAGTTCAATTGTGCTAGTACTTTGTATTTTAAGTCAAGAGTACAATGTGGTCATATTTTTGCATTTTTACTTCAGAACACTTCCTAATTTAGATTTCCAGTTTAACTACATAAGGACTGAAGAAGTCAAGCATTAAGTATTATCATTGTAAATATATTAGATACTTTGAATCCTCTGAGGTGAAACACATCCCAACACTCAATAAGAATATACCAGCTACTTTGTTTTACATGAAGGACAGTTTATCCATCTATCCATTTATCTATCTATTTATCAATCTATGTCTGTTTATCTGTCTATTTAATTTTAAATGGACAATTATTAGAAATAATTTAACTTAATAGCTCCAATGACTAACAAAATTATTATTATTATTATTTTTCCCCCCACTATCATATTCTCCTTTCCTGGTAATGTGGAGGCTAACATAAGTGAATAAAATGTTTAATAGTTTTAGCTGAATAAATTTATATTATAGATTTAATAATCAGCTAAGCCTTACTAGGAATATAATCCTGCAAAATTTTCAATGAAAATACAGACCTACATAAAGCTGTGATAGCAAGAAAAAGATTGTTTAAAGATGTTTTTTTGTGTAACTCCTGGTTCACAGGAGGGTTCAGATTTTTAGGTTGCTTTTGTCCGTTAGGACTTCTTTTTAAAGTGTCTAATGAAACTAATATGTATACACACACACACAGCATTCCAATCTTTGTTATGTATTCTAACAGATTTGATCTCAAATTTCATATACTGAGCTTTGGTAAAATGGTGCCCTACATCTATCCACACCTCCACTGACTTTGATACTAAACTACACCTGAAACCAGTGAAGATTCACAGGCAGAACTGGAATGTATTATAAAATAATAATAATTAAAAAATGCATTGTATTATGTTTGATATAATATATAGTATTTTATGAATGAGTGAAAATGTAGATATATAATTTTCTTGATCAAAAAATGATTATTTTTTTTTTTTACAAATGACAATGTTGATGACATTTGATTACTGAATGTTCAAGCCATGAACATTTTTACTGTTTAATAAAATAGTTTATACAACAATTAGATAAATAGACATTAAAAACTATTTTGTTTATCTGGTCTTTATCAGAAGAAAAAGAATGTTAATTACAGTAATGTGTCACAGTATTCTATAAAATAGATATGGTCTTTGCTCTGGTATAGGAAAAGTTTTCATCACTAGGATAAACAGATCGGGAGTAGAATTGGATTGGAATGAATAAGTGCCAATGACAAAAATTAGTTTCCAACACAGAAGCTTTTTTGTGCTAAAGACCATTTTTCTTTTTTTTTTCTTTTTTTTTTCTTTTTTTTTTTCCCCAGAGGAGAAGTTGAACCTTTTTCTGCTATGACCCTTATGACAGCTAAGCATTTCTCATTCGTGCACTTCTGGTGATTATAGTAGATCTCATCTGCCACATCTATTTTCTTTTCAAATGTTTTACCTCTCAGGGTTTGTTTCTATACTTTTTGTTAATCCTGCCCTGCCATCAACATCTTAAGTTCACGTTACATCTTTTAATGATGTTGGTTTTCTTTTATTTTTTCACCAATATTTTTTTATTGGAAAACCAATAAAAAAAAAATAAACAAAAAAACTACCTTAAATATTTTGAAAACCGATCTGGATTTTTACAAGTATGTTGCTAACAATTGCTATTGACAGAAAATTAATAGATTAATAAAAATTGTAACAAAAATAAATAAGTGAATAAATCAGAATGTATTCTAAAGTCGAAGTATTTTTTCATTCTGATTTTGTCCTTCTCAGGAGTCAATGCACCACAGAGATCTCATGACTATGTTGGCTGACCCGTGAAATTGCCTTTTCCTACTTATGCATATATTAACAAACATTGATTTATTGTGTCCTTCCTGAACTATATGGGTCGATGGTCATTGCATTGTGGAAATGCAATATGGAAAATCTCTATACTACTTCTTAACCAGTGCACATGTACTGATAATTTCTTTTCTTGTTTTTCCTGGTCTGACCTGGACTGTTCTTTGGAAAGAGAAACAGAGGATATGAATGAGGACTAAACAGATCTTTTTCTTCTTGAGCTTCATGATTGGAATAAAGTGATAGTACTTGTTAAAAACTCCCTTTTACCTTTTTACTACCAAACAACATTTTTTTCGAAGTAAGTGTCCAAAGAAGCTGAAAAATTTGGAATGTTTTTTCATTTTTACTTTGAAAGCAAATAGAAGAAAATAAAATTAGTCTGCTGAAGCATAAACATATCAACAAAGCACAGATATTAGAAAATGGGGACATTTTTCTAATAGTGCACATTTTTTACTTATTTTTTTACATGAAAAAATGCAGAAGTCATAACTACGAAATGATCTTCATTCTCACGTGAAAATACACTTTAAAAATACATTTTCTGTGCACATAATAATTGTAAAATGTATCAATTAGTGTCAGAAATTAATATGAGGAAGAAATAGAGAGTATGAATTTTGAGAACGGCACAAAAATACAAAAGTAAGATTGAGCTGGCAGGTGGCGTGTAAGATTTAAAAGTTTAGAAGCTCTGTTTGAAACATAAAAGAAAGTAAAGAAAATATGGAATAATGAGGGTATGTGGGAGTCACAGAAGTCATAGAAGTAATTATTTTCCTTGAGTAGACAAGCAAACTATGCTTTAGTTAGAAGTCTTACCTGATTTTGAGCGACTTCTTCGGTGATCCAGCCAAGGATGTATGTATAAAGGCTTTTCAGTGTTTTGGTGGACATTTTATTTTTAAGCTTTTTCCTTTTCATGTCCCTTTCCTTCCCTTTCCCTTCTGATCATTCTTATATTGTTTATCAGCTCTTTTGAGCATCCCATCTCCATTTTATTCCGCTTTTTTTTCTCTAGTGACAGCTTTTGCCTTAGTGATACTTTATCCTTCACGGTGCAAATCCCTCTGCAGCAGAACATGGAATTAGTTAATTGCTTAAGGATTTTTAGTTAGTTTGTGTTCGTTTCCCAATGGTTTTATTTTTTATTTTTTATTTTAATTTTATTCAGCTCTCCTGAATTTCTCTTTGTTTTCACTTCCTACTCCTATCATGAGAATTATTATGTTCTTGTAGAATAAACATACAACATCTTTGGGCATTTTGGCACTGAGCTTTTGCATTTGAGTGTAGCTTATGTTGAGTTTATTTAAAAATAAATAAATAAATAATAAAAAGCTTTTTAATTGATATTTTATTTTAATTGAATTTCAAATAAAATTTAAATCAGTTACTTGTTCTCTCCCAGGAAAATTCCTAATCAGACATTAAGGATGTTTCAGAAATCTAATTATTTTTGTCTCTTTCTGCTATTTTTAGTGTACAGCATGGCTATTAAGATTGGAATTGTTACCAATGTTAATATTATTACTTTTGTTATATTTTAATCATGTTACACACTAAACTGCACCAGTAACATTTTTCTGCAACAGCATTGCCTTTGAGTTCCGAAAGCTCACGTCTTTACAACTTGATGAACTTCATTCAATGATTCTATTTAGTGACAGGACTTGATAGTTCAGGCCGATGGCTGAACTTCGACTTTTTGAGAAGCCATTTAGCTCCTTTCCCTATTGAAGATTGTTGCGATTTATCCCAGCAAGCAGATAATTACCACACAGCTGCTCATTCAGACCCCCAAGTGTGATGGGGGAGAGAATCAGAAAGAAGTGAGATAACAGATGGATTAAGATAATGACCACTTGCTAGGTAAAACAAAATTCATATGTGCAAGAAGCAAATAATTCGTTACTTCCCAGATATTCAACCACTACTAGGAAAGCAGGGATCATCATGTGTGATGGTTTCTTGGGATAACATTCTTCTCCCCACATACTCTGTCCCCTCTTTCCCTTCTTTACCAAAGTTTATATTACTGAACATGTCATAATATGTTATGGGAGAACATTTTGGCCTGAGTCAGCTGTGTCTCCTTCCAGAAACCTGTGAACCTGTGAAGAAGCAGAAATATCCTTGACTCTCTAAGCACTAATCTGCAACAACTGAAAACACCTGTGTGTTAGCACCATTATTGTCATCAAAAGTCATAACACTATATAAGATTCTACAAATAACTTTACCACAGCCAAAACTCTGACAAAGGTTAAGTAAAGTCAAAGTAAATTGACAAAAGAAATATCAAAGGAGTTTAGCTACTTAAAAGTAAGAATCTTTTAAGATGTTTGAAGGACAAGTAGAAATGACTTTGATCCATCAGTATTTCAACTAACATAAAACAAAACAAAACAGAACCTTGGTTCTTCAGCATAATATATTTCCCAGTTTAAAGGAAAGGAAAGGAAAGGAAAGGAAAGGAAAGGAAAGGAAAGGAAAGGAAAGGAAAGGAAAGGAAAGGAAAGGAAAGGAAAGGAAAAAGGAAAGGAAAGGAAAGGAAAGGAAAGGAAAGGAAAGGAAAGGAAAGGAAAGGAAAGGAAAGGAAAGGAAAGGAAAGGAAAGGAAAGGAAAGGAAATCATAAGACATTATTCTATGGAGTACAAGTGTGTTTTTAATGCCCTTTACTGTCACTGTGTATGTTCAGCATGAAAATATGATTGAGTAAATATAACAGAAGTATCTTCAGGGCGATAAAGCCAAGTCTATATCAAAATTTGCACTCATTACAGATTGATTTTCATTCTTTTTAGCATGAAATAATTTATTTTTCTTTCTATTAATTTAAAATAATTCTCAGTTTCCACATGAACTATCTCTAACTGTTTAATTATGCATATGAATATATGAAAATGCATATGCAAAAGCATGAGTACTTTTGTAGGAGAAAATAAAATGAGGAGGCAATCTTTAATCCAATAAAAGCTTTAATTCACAGTACTGTGAAATATATATAAATATATATGTGTAATATGTAAATATTCTAGAAACAGGTTATGTATATTTTCATTTCAGACTAAGCCTTGGTGAGCTCTGCAAAGAAAAATAATCTCTGGCATCATTAGCTTTTTCTTTTTTTTTCTTTTTTCTTTTCTCCTTGACAAGTTATAAGTGCTAAGAGATATTTGGGCATATTTAAATTCCTTGAGAAGTTAATGGGAGTTGTTCATTCTAGAAGTAATAATAATAATAATAGTAATAATAATAATAAATTCCACTATTCACACCTTCTATTGCAGCTTCAACAATTATATATCACAGCATCAAGGATGGCAAGCACTCACTTCATAGACAGAAGGTACATGCAGTCTTCATAATATGATTGGAATATGACTATCAAATTGAACATGGTGGAAAAAGCTGCTCTCTCAGCACAGGCACCTGGGATGGGAGGT
The DNA here is from genome assembly GCF_905368555.1 of Meleagris gallopavo. Classification (NCBI taxonomy): domain Eukaryota; kingdom Metazoa; phylum Chordata; class Aves; order Galliformes; family Phasianidae; genus Meleagris; species Meleagris gallopavo. Next base: position 149,702,613 of record NC_139404.1, on the reverse strand, counting down.
GGTTGCGTCTGTCTATATACTTAGTGGATATTTAGAGAGTGACTGCACATAATATAAACAGGAACAAGACAGTTATCACAGCAGCTGAAACATGATGAGAGTCTCAGTAAGACTTGAGCACGTGCTCCAGACTACATAAGACTGCCAAAGTCATTGCTGTGAGGTGGTGAAATTCCAGCTGAGTCTATCCAGCAGTGTGAGGGGGATGAGGCTACCTCAGTCCTGGGTCTCAAGATCCTACCAACAGCAAGACTGAAGGTGTATTCTCAGCAGATGCACAAACACACACATATGAACACAGAGACCACAGATATGTGTACGTTTATACATACATACATATGCATGTATATGCGTGCATCCCAGGGTTCAGAAGGAGCTGGCTGAGGTGGTTGCTGAGCCACTCTCTGTCATATTTTAAAAGTCGTGGCTGTCTGGTGAGGTCCCGGAAGACTGGAGGAAGGGTCACATCACTCCCATTTACAAGAAAGGGAGCAAGGAGGACCCTGGGAACTACAGGCTGGTGAGTCTCATCTCTGTGCCTGGGAAGATCGTGGAACAGATCATCATGGATAACATGCTTGACAACATGAGGAATGAATGCGTGATCTGAGACAGCCAACACAGTTTCACCAGGGGAAATTCATGCTTGACCAATCTGGTGGCTTTCTATGATGGAGTGACGGCATCAGTGGACAAGGGAAAGGTGACCAATGTCATTTACCTTGAGCAAGGCCTTTGACATGGTCCCCACCACATCCTTATCTCCAAATTGGAGGAATGAGGATTTGGATTTGATGGGTGGATCACTCGATGGATAAAAAACTGGTTGAAAAGCCACAGACAGAGGGTGGTCATCAATGGTTCCACATCCAGGTGGAGGCCGGTAACGAGCAGTATCCCCCAGGAGTCTGTCTTAGGACCAGTGCTCTTTAACATCTTCATCAACGACATCGATGATGGAATCGAGTGCACCCTCAGCAAGTTTGCAGACGACACCAAGCTGAGTGGTGCGGTTGACACGATGGAAGGAAGGGATGCCATTCAGAGGGACCTCAACAGGCTTGAGAGGTGGGCCCGGGTGAACCTGATGAGGTTCCACACAGAAAAGTACAAAGTTTTGCACTTGGGCCAGAGAAATCGCAGGCATCCATACAGACTGGAAGGAGCAGTCCTTGAGAGCAGCCCTGCGGAAAAGGACCTGGGGGTCCTGATAGATGAAAAGCTTAACATGAGTCAGCAGAGTGTCCTTGCAGCTCGGAAGGCAAATGGTAACCTGGGCTCCATCAAAAGAGGGGTGGCTATGAGGTACAGGGAGGTGATTGTCCCTCTCTACTCTGCTCTTGTAAGGCCCCATCTAGAGTACTGAGTCCAGGTGTGGAGCACCCAGTACAAGAAAGACAGGGAGTTGTTGGAGAGGGTCCAGAGGAGAGCCACAAAAATTATCAGGGGACTGGAGCACCTCCCCTGCAAAGACAGGCTGAGGGAGCTGGGCTTGTTCAGCCTGGAGAAAAGAAGGCTGTGGGGTGACCTCATTGCAGCCTTTCAGTACCTAAAGGGAGCCTACAAACAAGAGGGGAATCAACTCTTTGAAAGGGTTGATAACGGCAGGGCAAGGGGAAATGGTTTGAAGTTGAGGGAGGGAAGATTTATTTTGGATGTCAGGGGGAAATTCTTTACAGAGAGTGGTGAGGTGCTGGAACAGGCTGCCCAGAGAGGTTGTGGATGTCCCGTTCCTGGAGGTGTTCAAGGCCAGACTGTATGGGGCTATTGGCAGCTTGGTCTAGTATTAAATGGGGAGGTTGGTGGCCTTGTGTGTGGCAGGGGGGTTGGAGCTTCATGATCCTTGAGGTCCCTTCCAACTTTGGTCATTCTGCGGTTCTGTGATTCTGTGATTCTGTATACATACATGTATATTTTACGATGCTATAACTGAATTAGTGGGCAAAGGAAAAATCTGTGATACCTTCTGTCTGGACTTCAGTAAGACCTTTGACATGGTCCACCATAGCATCTTTCTCTCCGAACTGGAAGGCAGGGACTTGATATATGGATTGTTCAATGAACAAGGAAGTGGTTGCAAAATTGCAAGATCGTACTCAGAGAATGGTGGTCAATTGCTCAGTATCCAGATGGAGATCAATGACAAGTGGTGTCCCTCAGGTGTTAGTATTAGAACTAGCGCTCTTTAACATCTTAGAAGCATGCCTGCACATAGAGGGAGGTGATTCTGCCCCTCCACCGTGTTCTCTTGAGATCCAACCTGGAATACTGTGCCCAGTTCTGGAACACCCAACACAAGAAGGACATCAAATCGGAGTGGGTCAAGAGGAAGGCCATGAAGATGATCAAAGAGCTGGAGCTTCTCCCCTATGAAGACAGGCTGAGAGAGTTGGGGCTCTTCAGCCTAAAAAAGACTAGGCTCCTGGGGACCTTTTAGCAGCCTTCCAGTACGTGAAGGGGGCCTACAGGAAAGCTAGGGAGGGACTTCTCATAAGGCTAGGTAGCAACAGGATGAGAGAAAATGATTTTAAACTGGAAGAGGGTAGATTTAAACTAGATGTCAGGATGAAATTCTTTACTGTGAAAGTGGTGAGACACTGAAACAGGTTGCCCAGAGGGGTTATTGATGCCCCCTCTCTGAAGTTCAAGATCAGGCTGGATGGGGCTTGGAGCAACTTGTTCTAGTGGGAGGTGTCCCTGCCTATAGCAAGGGAGTTGGAACTAGATTATCTTAAATGTCCCTTCCAACTCAAACCATTCTATGATTCTATGATTCTGTGACCTTCATCAGTAAAATTAACAGTGGCACTGAGTGCACTCTCAGCAAGTTTGCAAATGGCACCAACCTGTGCAGTGAGGTTGACAAGACCGAGGGATGGGATGTTGTCCAGAGAAACCCAGACAGGCTCAACCAATGGGCCCAGGAGAACATCATGAAGTTCAACAAAGGAAAGTCAAAGGTCTTTTACCAGTGTCATCGTGTCTCACTCCAATTTATAGGAGTGAGAGGAGGTTCTTTTAGTATCTGTATACCTGGCATGAGATTAAGAAACAATGGTTCAAATGTTGGTCCAACCAGTTTATTACAAATCCTGATCAGGGGGATGGAGAAGGGAATGAGGGCAACAAAAAAGATAGGAAATAAGCAAAAATTGTGTGAAGTGGGGATAGTCACCACCAGGATCCATCAGTGGTCCCATTGCATGACGTTTCGAAGGTCCGAGGCAACAGCGCAGAGGGAGAGCAGCAGCAGCATGGCCAGCCTTGGGCAGCAAGCAGGTAGCAGGAAGAAGTCACAGAGCCAGTCCAGGAGGAAGGTAGCAGGCCCAGGAGAGTCCATCAGCATGCAGGCATTCCGTAGTGAGGAATCTGAAAGCAGACACCTTTGCTCTTCTTCAGCATGCAGGTAAAGTGCAGAGCAAGTCCAGGAGGGAGAGAGGGAGGTCATAATGCTTCTCATGGCAGAAACCTCTTCTTCTTCATGAGGAATCTGTTGCCAGAAAACCTAAACCTCATGGTTGTAGGTCCCCTTTTTATCCTTCTTCTGCCATTGTGGCATTCCTGGACACTTGGGTAAGAGTCATGTGCAGTATCTTCTGAGATAGCCATCTTCCTCAAGATAAACCCACACAAAAGACTGCTTCCTGGCCATTAATCTGTGGCTTATCTCTCTCTTGTTGCCCTTGGCCTTGTCCATCTGTCGTCCATCAGACAAAGGATTTCTCAACCTTTGCCCAGGACTTGTTTGGACTGTGTGTCCCCTGCAAGCTTTGAGACAATGATGTTAAAGGATAATCTTACACATGGCAATCCCCACAATCAAAATAAGAGGATGAAAGAATAGAGTGCAGCTCTGCAGTACAGGACTTGGAGGTGGATGGGAAACTGGACATGAGCCAGCAATGAGCACTCACAGCCCAGAAAGCCAACTCTATTCTGGGCTGCTCCAAAACTGGTGTGGCCAGCAGGACAGGGTAGGTGATCCTGCTCCTCCATGCTGAGCTGGTGAGACCTCACCTGGAGTACTGTGTTCAGATGTGGAGTCCTCAGTACAGGAGACAAATAGATATTTCTAGAGGAGAGCAACAGAAATGATGCAAGAAATGAAATACCTCTCCTACAAGGACAAGCTGAAAGAGCTGGAACTGTTCAGATAGGAGAAGAGAAGGCTCTAGAGAAACCTGGCAGCATTCTTTCAGTATCTAAAAGGGGGCTATAAGAAAGAAGTGAGATTCTATCTTTAGCAGGGGCTGTTTTGATAAGATGGGGTAAATTATTTCAAACTAAAAGAAGGGAGATTTAGACTGAATATAAAGGAAACATTTCTTACAATAAGGGTGATGAGACATTGGAACGTGTTGCTCAGAAATGTGGTGGATGCCCCATTCTTGAAGACATTGAAGGTCAGATTGGATCTAAACAGATCAAGTCACTCAGAGCACTTCCATGAATAGAGGAAGAACCAGTAGCCTATTTTGCTCTCTTATCTGTGTGAGGTTCACCGTTAATAAAATGTGTAACGTATGTACAATGACAATCCCTAGGGCAGTTGAATTCAGACAATCAGTCTGCCCTGTAGCTGCCCCTGTATCCTAAGAATTTTCTGAGCTATTAAATTCCCAAATGCTAAAACTTGAACAATTTTAATGACAATACTATTTTTAGGCAAGTTTTCTCAAATTAAGGGACCACTGTGATGGCTTCCTTTTTTTCTTTTTTTTTTTTCTCCTTTTTATATTTTTCCTTCCCTTCCGTCTGTCTTTCTTTTTTTCTCCTTTCTGTCTTTGCTTCTTCTCATCTTTCCATTCTGCTTTCTTTCATTTTTTCCTTCTCCCTTTCCCTTTCTGTAATTTACATTTGCTATGTACTTCAGCTCACTGGATATATCATTTATTTTCACTTGTTTTTATTGCATTTCACTACAGGAAAAAATGTTTTGTTTGTCTGTTTTTGTGCAGACATTCCAGAAAGATGGAATCATAATTTCTTCTTTTCTTGTATTCTTATTTTCAGTGAGATATTGTATAATCAATGGATATACAGATGGTGTATGCATATCCAGGAGCTTGTCTAATATAATTTATATTGCAGTAATGAGAGAAAGTCACTCACTCTATCCTGGGCTCACGAGATGAACTCTAGTGGAGCAGATCTCCAGAGAGATCCTTCCCCACTGGTAGTCAGCTCTTAAATGAGTCTAGGAGAGGTGGAGCCAGGCTCCACCCCTTCCTGTAGCACAGGTGATTTGCCTTCACCTGTGCTACTGTGGCTGACTCATTGCTTGCCTCAGGTGATTAATCAGAGGTTCAAGCCATGATTCAGCAGCCCCATACAGATATATTTATTTGCATCTTTGTTATAGACAAAATTATGACTGAAATGTATAGAACTTCACTGTGTTTGAAGCAATGATATCAGTACTGTCATATTTTGCAAGAAAATCACCTAGTTCTAACATTAAAATACATTTCAGAATTTCTATTTTAATGAAAATTCAAAGAGAAAATATTGCTGAATTGACTTGATCCTACGTTGAGAAGGATGCTATTTCAAATGTCCTTCAAAGTCCCTTCCAATTAGCTGTTCTAAAATTCTATGCATATTCTATCTATATTTCCTGTATTTTAAAACATTTCATGTTTATAATATTTTAGATACAGTAAAAATGACTAGGCAAAAAAATTCTAAGTTTTTGCTGGGTTTCTTCCAGCTTGAATATTCCAAATAATGATCAGTCAAGGGAATTGCAGATAATAAATTTATGATGTTGCACACAAATATTTAGATATATTTTACCCCTCAATCAGAAACTGTAGGTCCCTATAATCCTTTGCTTAATAAAACTATTTTTCAAAGGATTTGCCATTTGCTCTTATATCAATCAGAATAGTTAAAATTGCTCTGGAAGTCTTTGCTACCCACTCTCATCTTTACTATTCTGTTCTAAGATTAGAGAATTAACATTCTGATAAAACAAATTTGAATTACTTCAGCCCAGTTGATTACATTAGCTTCATTTCAAGTTATAACTAAGAATATACAATTCATATGATAACATACAAGAAAACAGCAAAAAACAGTTTCAGTTAAACACAAAGGAATACAGAAAACTTTCTTATCTTACATCAAAAAAAAAAAAACATTTTTGTTTTGGAGAATTTAGATTGACTTCTCTGTTTATTTCACTGAAGCCTCCATTTGAAATAGATTCCAATATTTTAATAATGTTATGTTTGTGAGTATTCAATTGAAATTGTGTAAATTTAAGTTTTGGTCATAATATTAAATTCTTCCTGTTTATTGTTGTTGTTGCTGCTGTTGTTGTTTGAGATCGTACAAGCAAAATAGCTTGATTTGAACTTAAACTTCTTGCTGTTCCCTTCTACCTATTGTTCTTCTAAAGTGAGTATGAATGGAGATGATAACAAATTAATCAACAATGATGACATTTTAAATCTTTTTTTTTTTTTTTGCCTGTTTTTGCCAAATTATGAATGTATTGCATTCGCGTTTACGTTCTGTGTTAAGGCAATTGACAAGATGGTGAAAATTTGTGATGGGGAATTGACTCATTGGCTGTTTTATTTTATTTTTCAATAGCATATGCATTTAATCAGTCCATTTCACTAAAAAAACTTCAGGAAAAAAAAATATATAGTGGTTATATCTTAGTCTTCCTGAGATACAATCTAAACATTGGGAAGCAGTAAAACTCCAGATGTAGCACCCTACAGGTGCTACTTTTTTCACCTCCATAGATTTTGTTTTCTAAAGACAGGCTCCGTTGCTTGTACTATTATTCTATCAGTAATTGTTGTCATTTTCTTTCTGACTTTAAAATATATATTTATTTAAAATAAAGAAGGAAGAAGAGGAGTGTAAGAAATCTGTTAAAGTCTTCTAGTATATGACCAATTCTGAGTGTTTCTTTAGCTCTTTAAAAAGTAGTCAGGGAAACATTGCCATGTTCTGTAAAAAATCACTGCTTATAGTCCTAGGTAGTCCAGAGGCTTACAAACATGTTTATCAATAAGTATCTGTGTAATTTCATAGAGTTTAGTAGGATTCATAATTTGCTTTAGTGCTTTAGATATTCACAGAATGACACAATAGTTGAGATTGGAAGAGACCTCGAGATCATCTGGTCCAGCCCCCTGCTCAAGTTGAGATATCCGTGGAATGTTGCCCAGGACCATATCCAAGCAACTTTTTGAAATCTACAAGGAGGAGGCTCCACAACCTATCTGGAGAACCTGTTTCAGAATTTCATCACCCACACAGTAAAGAAGTGTTTACTGATGTTTAGAGCGAACTTCCTTAAATTTTGTTTGTGCTCTTTGCCTCTTGTCCTGGCTCCAGACCACTGAAAAGCACATTACTACATCTTCTTTGTACCCTCACTAGAGGTATTATTTATAAATGTTGATAACAGTTCCTCTTGAGCTTTCTCCAAGCTGAACAGTCCCAACTTTCACGTATTCTCCTCATAGGAAAGATTCTTCAATCTTTTTATTATCTTGATAGACCTCTGCTTCACTCTGTCCAGAATGTCTGGAAAAACACAATTCAGAGATGATATTTTGTTCATTAATGGCATTACATGCTGCACCAGGGAATTCTGTGTATTCTTACAGTAACAACCCCATTGTCTTTTAACATCAGTAGTTAAATTTTCTTGATGACATTAATATACAAAAATTAGAGAGCAGTTCAAAGTTGCAATGTTAAGACAATTTATATGTCTACAAAATGAAGTAACTACATCCTTTCCATTATTTTTAAACCTTGGACTGAAAGTCATCTACAGAACATTTATCCTTTATAATGTCATTACAGCATGAAAACAGTGTGTTTCAAATGAATCTTTGAATAAACAGTCTTATAAACACAAAATTTTCTGAGGAACTGAGATTTCCATAGGTGGGTACAAAGCAATAGGCTGAAATTGAGAATTCAGGAATACTCTACTAAAAAAAAAATATAAAGACCAATTTATAAGGAAATATAAGATGGAAGAGGAAAAAATGCCTTTAATTATTTTTAAAAACTAGAAATGAGATTTTTTTTTCCTTTTTTCTTTTTTTTTTTTAATGCAACTCAGGAGCCGATTTTCAAAAACCATGCAAAAAATGTGCATTTGAACTCAGGAACAAGAGGAAAGAGATTATATCATTATGCTTAATTATTAATAATCATGTTACAAGAAAAATCCTTGTTCATATAGAACATTTACTCATAGTATAAAATGGAACTGAAATCTAAATTTTACAGTACTGAAAGTGAGAGCAAAATCAAGATACAAAACTGTCCATGACATATGAAAGTTAGAAGAGCAAATAAAACAGGAGACAAAACAAAACAAAACAAACAAACAAACAAAAACCAACACCAACCCTGTTAACAGAAATATTCTACAGACTGCAATTGGACTTCCTATCAGGCCATTTTATAAATCACCATTTCTTGCCTTTTATAACTTGACTGAATTTTTTCCAGGAACAAGAATGTCAAGAAAGTCACCAGAAGTAATTAATATGAATTCATCAAAGCAAAATCATACTTGATCAACTGAAAAGAGGGGACTGGTAGATGAGGGAAGAGCAGTGGGTTGGACTTTATATATGGTATGACTTTTTGACTTTTTATGTGCCTTTGACACTGTCTTCCAGAAAATCTTCAAACACAAGATGTTGTACAGTCTGGATGGGCAGTCAGGGAGGTGGATTGAAAACTGTCTGAATGATTGTACCCTGAGGGTGATAATCAGTGCTGTAAAGTCTAACTGGAGGCCAGTAATTAGCAGTGTACTCCAGGGATCCATTCATACTTGATCAAGTGCTGTTTAAATTCTTCTCTTATGATCTAGGTAGTAGGCCAGAGTATGCCTTCAGCAGATTTGAAGATAACACAAAACCAACAGGAGTAGTGGATATGCCAAGGCGTTTTGCTGCCATGCAGATGGACTTCAACAGGCTAGAGAATAGGAATGGATAAGAATTTCATGAAGTTCAACAAGAAGTGCAGAAGAACAACCCCAGGCATCAGTACATGCTAGGGGACACTCTGTTGGAAAATAGCTCTGCAGAAAAGGACCTGTGGGTTTCCTTTTGGACACCAAGTTGAACATGAGTCAACAATGTGCCCTTGCTGCTAAAAAGACTAAAGATATCTTGCACTGCATTAGGCAAAGTATTGCTATCAGGTCTACAGAAATGATCCTTTCCCTCTACTCAGTACTGTGAAGCCACATCTGGAGTACTGTATTCAGTTCTGGGCCCTCAAGTAGAAGAGAGACATGGACATGCTGGAGGGGGTCTGTTGAAGAATCACAAAGATAATGAAAGGACTGAAGCAGAAGCATCTCTCCTATAAGTAAAGGCAGAAAGAGCTGGGATAGTTTAGACAAGTGAGGAGAGTGTCTGTGGGGAACCTTATCAATATCTTTAAGTATCTCAAAGGATATGACAAAGGATCATAGAATCATGTTCTATGATCTTGTAAAACTTGTAAAAGTTTTCTAAGATCGTCTAATATAACCGTTAACCCAGCACCACCATCCCCACTAAACCATGTCTCTAAGTGCATATCTACCCTTTTATTGAAAACCTCCAGGAACAGTGACCCTACCACTTCCCTGGGCAGCCTATTTCAAAGCCTCATTGCTCTTATTGAGGAGAAATTTTTCCTAATATCCAAACTAAACTCCCCTAAAGCAACTTTAAACCACTCTATATTGTCCTGACACTATGTATCTGGGAGAAGATGCCAACCCTCACCTTGCTAACCACCTTTCTGATAGCTGTAGAGAGCAGTAAGATCTCCCCTGAGAGACCTTCACTTCTCAGACTAAATCCCAGTTCCCTCAGCTGCTCCCTATAAGACTTGTGCTTCAGAATCAGGGGATTGAGTACCCTGAAGATAACTGCTTTGACTATGAAAGACACATATAAAGAAGGCACTGAGAAGTTCAACTTCTTCCTCGTCCTCAGTGATAAAGTTCCTCATCTCATCCTATATAAGATGGAGATTCTCCTTGGCCCTCCCTTTGCTCTTAAGATATTTGTAAAAAACATTTTTTATTTTGACTAGATTAGTTCTAATTTGGCTTATGCTTTTCTAATTTTCTCTTAAAATATTCTAGCAACATCCTTGTACTCTTCCCAGGTTGCCTGTCCCTTCTTCCAAAGATGGTAAACTCTTTTTCAGGCATTTCAGCAGAAGCTCCTTGTTCAACCTTTCTTCCCTGATGACTCATGTTATAGCATATGGGATCAGCCTGTAGAAACCAGGCTCTTTTTGACAGGACCCATCATCAGGGCAAGATACGATGGAACAAAATGAAACACAGTATGTTCCACCTCCACATCAAGAAACACTTTTTTTACTGTAAGGATGGCTTAGCACTGGAACAGATTTCCTAGGGAGGTTGTAGAGTCTCCTTCCTTAGAGATCTTCAAAAGCCATCTCTGTATAGTTCTGGGCAAGCAGCTCTGGGCGTCCCTGCTTGAGCAAGGTTTTTAGTCTAGATGACCTCCAGGAATCACTTTAAGCCTCAGCTGTTCTTTGAATGTTTGATTCTATGACTTTTTTGTTGTTGTTTGTTTTCAAGAAACCAATTATGGAAAATATAAAGTCTATATGTTCTCACTTGTGTAACAACTACTTGAATTATTTATCATGAAATTATGGAGTTAATTGTCATGTCTGAATTTCACACTTCTGATCCTGTTGTTAGCATATATTAATGCATCTTTTTTTTCTTAGCCAGTGCCTCTAACTACAGGAATATAATGCATACAAAAAAAAAAAAAAAAAAAAAAAGGAATTGTGTACAGAGAGACTTCTTAATCTGATATGATTACTTTTTATATACATTCTAATTTTTTAGAAAAGCCTGAAATTCAGTTATCTTCATAGGTGAATCCAAATTAGCTTGTAGTGAAAAGCAGTTCTGACAGCTTTAGAATTAATGGTAAAGTTTTCTAGTTTTACAAGGATTTTAACAATTATTTTGAGGGAAATAGCTGAAAGAATAGGGAAATACAGTCAAATTAGGGATGTTTTCTTTTTTTTTCCTTTTGAAAAGGAGGCTATCAACCTTCCCCCCCCCCCCACTGGCAAATAAGTGTTGAAAAACTGGAACTTTGTCATACCAATTTACGCAATCATTTAAAAGGAGATTTTCCCTCAGTTAGATGGCATATGATATTCAGTGTTATGACCTGTATAAGGCTGATCTTTTTTCCTGTTTGCGATCAGAATTCTGGGCAATTACCAATAACATTAAATGCAGTAAGATCAAGTGCCAGATCCTACAACTAGGACAAGATTAGTCCTAAAAATGTGCATAGATTGGGGAATAAAAGGTTAGAGCAGCCCAGCAGAAAGTGACGCAGGGGTTCTTGTTGATGGCAAGTTGAACTTGACACAATATGCCCTGGCAGCCAAAAGGAACAAATGTATCCTGGAATGCATTGAGCACAACATTACCAGCCAGATCAACGGAAGGTATCATCCTGTTTTACACTGGTGCAGCCTCACTTTGAACACCGTGCAGTTTGGGGCACCAAAATATAAGGATATGAAACCATTGGAGAATGTCCAAAGGAGAGCTATGAAGATGGCGAAGGTTCTAGAGGACAAGATGTATAAGAAGTAGCAGAGGTCAATGATTTGTTCATCTTAGAGAAGTGAAGGCTAAGGAGTGTCTTGGTTTCAGCTGGGAGTTGATTTTCTCTTTTTCTTCATAGTGACCTGTGTGATGCTGTGTTTTCGCTTTAGGAGAAAAACAATGTTGATAACCAAAGATGTTTCTAGCTGTTGCTGAGCAATGCTATACAGAGCCAAAGGTGTTTCAGTTTCTCAGCTTCTCACACTGTCCCATCAGTGAGGGGGGCTAAGAGGGTACAAAAAGTTGTGAAAAGACAGAATCAGTACAGCTGAATCTAAACTGGGCAAAGGAATATTCAATACCATATGGCATCATGCAAAAAAAGACTTGAAGAGAGTGGAGAATTTGTCAAGCAGGTGACCACTGCTCAGAGACTGGCTGGGCTTTGTTCAGAGAGTGGTGAGAAATTGCTTTGTATATCACTTGTTTTATGCGTGTATATATAAAACAGTATAATGGTAATGATAATTATACTGTTATTTCTCTTATTTTTCTCTTCCTTTTCCATCTTAGTAAATAGTTTTTATCTCAGTCTATGAGTTTTTTGTTGTTGTTGTTTTGTTTGTTTGTTTGTTTGTTTGTTTGTTTCCTTATTGTCTCTCTCATCTCATCTGGTAGGAGATGGAGTGAGTGAAGATCTGTGTGATGTTTAGCTGCTTGCATAGTTAAACCACAACAGGTGTGACCTTATTGTGGTTTTACATGTTCCGCTCAAGGGAAACAAGAGGATGTTAATGTCTTCTCTGGTGACCAGAGTTAAGCCCTGAGGGAACAACAGGAAGCTGTATTAGGGAAAATTCATATTGTATGTTAGGAAAAGATTTTTCACCTAAAGTGTTCTGGGCACTGGAATAGAATCCACAGGAAAATGATCATGACACTATGACTTCAGAAGTTCATTAAGCACTTAGACAACACTCTGAGTCACGTGATTTGATTTTTAGTTAGCCCTGTGCGGAGTCAGGACAGGGACTCAATGATCCTTGTGAGTCATTTCCAATTTGGGAAATTCTAACATTTTATGATTTTACATCTAAATATAGCTGCATTTGCTACCTCTTGATATACTGTTTTCAAATTTCTTTTACAAAACAGCATGGAGTCACCTGTAGCCCCCCCTTTTTTTTTTTTTTTTTTTTTTTTTTTTTAGCTCAATCAAATTAGTTAGCTCAATCGATGTCTTACCATTTTAGTTACAATGATAGCTTTTCACTTGCTGCCAGTATCTGATATATATGCATTTTGTAAATGTTGCTAGGTTTTGTGCTAATGACTAGCTGTGAGCACTGAACTAGCTGTCATGCAGCCATGAAAAAGTATTGAAAGATACTATTAAATGTATTTGTATTATGAAAATATTGACAGTTTGGTGGTTATAACAAGAGATAAACAGGCTGGATAAACACAACTTCAAAGTGCAAAATAATGGTGTGCTGGCTGATGCAAACAGATATCTGAGAATACCTCTCTACTGTGTTAAGCATTCACCAATCCCAATATAAAACATTAAATGAATTTTCTGATGCTGTTGGTCATGTGGAAAATGTTCAGTACCTCCTTCTCCTTGAAATGAGAATGATCATGAATGATACTCAGCTACTGCTGTGAAACTACTTCCTGCACATCCTCCCTGTCATCTTAGGATTCTATGTCTTTACATATCATGGTTTTCTCTCATGAAATCTTGAATTTTCTTTTCAACAATCCTATTTATTTATTTGTTTGTTTGTTTGTTTGTTTATTTTCCCCCCTGTATCTTTTATTTCATTTTGCATAGTCTGTACTCTTTTGCAGATATTAGCAATCTGCTCAAAATTTGCAGGAACCTAGCATAACAGTCCAGTGCTGCTTTGAAGTCCTTCTGGAGAATTTACTAAAGACAGATTTCTAGGCCAAAGAACTACTTTAAAAGGCAACTGATTTTGTTGCATTACAGTAAAAAGTGATTTATTTCCTCCCCTTGCATAAAAACAAAGATGAAGCCAGACTTTTACAGAATTGCAGCAATAAATTAACTGAACTTTCATTCTTCTTCTAGCAAGCTAAGCGTGACATGTTTGCTTGGAGTGAATTTTAAAAAACTGCTTAGTGAAATTACTGAAGGAAATGCATTTGAAAAAACGTTATTGGGAAAAAAAAATCAGCATCAGCAACATAATAACTTCTAGCACTCTATCAACTGTTACAAAAATGTTCTTGTAATAAAGTAACAAAATTGTTCTCTGGTGTCTCTTTAAAATGAGTGACATGTACCAAAAAAAAAAAAAAAAAAAAAAAAAAAAAAAAAAAGTAAACTACAAAAGAATGGGGTAGGGTGTTTTTCCATCAATTGCACTGAATGTGGAGGAATAGTTGACCTTAATTTCTATAGATCAAGAAGGAAATTATGAATGAAATTACAGGGAGTATAGGTAATACTTGGAAATGGAATATATAATAAAATTAATTTTTGTGCAGGAGCCAAGCGTATGATTCTTTTAAATAGTCTACTTTAAATGAAAGCTGTGAAAAAGACTGATGAAGAAGTAATAGTTGGAATATAACTCTTGAGAATAGAATAATTAAGATTAACGCATTTTTAAGGCTTCTAACTATCAAAGCAGGTAGGCTAATCACTCTGAACTTTTAAGCATACTTACAAACACAGCTAAGAAATTCAAGTGCTCAAACTGGTCCTGTAGAATTGGTGGACTGGGACTTTAACTTCATAGGGATGAAGTTGCTTTCCTTTTGTCTTTGACACTCGGGTGTGACCCAAACCAAGAAGACTGTTAAATAAGAAATGTACACCTATTTACATCAATTCAAAGACTGCCAATAAAATCCTTTGAAATGTATCAGTATTAAATTAAAATATAGAATTATAGAATCATTTGAGTTGAAAGGAAGTTCTAAAGATCATCTAGTCCAACTTCCCTGCAATGAACAGGAACATCCACACCAGGTTGCTCAGAACTCGGTTCAGCTTGACTTTGAATGTCTCCAGGGACAGGGAATCCACTGCATCTGTGGGCAATATGTTCCAGTGCTTTACTACCCTTATTGTATTTATTTATTTATTTATTTTCTTATTGTTTTCAGTCTAAATCACCTCTCCTTTCATTCACCTGTTCTATCACAACAGGTCCTGAAAAAGAGTCTGTCTCCTTTTTTCTTATGGCCCCCTTATAGATACTGGAAGGCCACTGTCAGGTCACTCCAGAGCTTTCTTTCCTCCAGGTTGAATAGTCTCAGCTCTCTCAACCTATCCTTATAAGACAGATGTTCTATACCTTGGATGATTTTTGTGGCCACCTGGACGTGCTCCAACAGGTCCATGTCTCTCCTGTACTGAGGGCTTCACATCTGGACACGGTACTCCAGGTAAGGTTTCACTATTGCACAGTAGAAGGACAGGTTCAACTCACTCGTCCTTTTGATGCAACCCAGGATGTGATTGTCTGTCTGGACTGAGAGGGCACATCGCTGGCTCATATCCAGCGTATTATCCATTATTCCCAAGTCCTTTTTGGCAGGGCTGAGCTCAACCCTTACATCTTCCAGCTTGTATTGATAGCAGTGGTTGCCATGACCCAGGTACAAGACCCTGCACTTGGCTTTGTTGAACCCTATGATGTGCTCCTGCACCCACTGGTTGAACCTGTCTAGGTCTCTCTGGATGGCATGTTGTCCTGATCTGTGTTTATTGCATCACACAGCTTAGTGTCATATGCAAACTTGCTGAGGATGTACTCAATCCCACTGTCAGTGTAATTGATGAAAGAGCAACACTCACAGTAATGACTCCTGAGGGACACCATTCACCACCAATCTCCATCTGGACACTGAGCAATTGACCATCATTCTCTGGGTACAATCTTCAAACCAATTCCTCGTCTATTGAACAGTCTATGTATTAAGTTCATATCTTTCCAATTTGGAGAGAAGGATAATTTGTAGGACACCACTGAAGGCCTTACCATAGTCCAAATAGATTATATCAATGGTTTTCCCCTTACACATTGACACAGTTATGCCATCAACTTATCCATTGGTGCAGCTATATCTTTCTACTTGCTCTTTGTACAATACTGACAAGCAGTTTGTTACTGGTGTTTCTGTTCTGAGATAAGCTTCTGGGAATACAGGGCCTGGGTTTGTAGGCATGGTTTTTATCTTTCTTGTAAAAAGATATCTTCTAAATTTGAAGTGGATGTCTATTCTAATCTTATGGAATCAAAAACTATAAAACATTGCAAAAATTCAGTGGAATAAATCTTTATTTCTCCCAGGTGTTTTGCAAGCATTTTCAGGTTCTTTGTTTCCTTTTTTTATATTAAAAAAAAAAAAAAAATCTTTAAGATACTTTAGATTTAAAAAAACTGATGTATGTGTAGAAAGTAATCACCAGAAAATCACCACAAATCCAGCTTAAGTCCCATCATGTAATTCAATTGGTATTTGTTACCTGATAAAAATATTCACAAAACTCCTACAGTTATGCATTATGAGAAGAAAATAAGCCTGAGGGAAAAGACTAAAGTTACTTTCAGTGTGATACTTCTTCCATCTCTCAGCTGTCCATTACCTTTTATTGTACTGTCATTCCCCTAAACTATTCTCTCTGAAATGAAAGAATGGCAAGTCTGAATTTTCCATATTCAGATGTATCTTTGAATCTTTGTAAGCAGAAAATATGTAACTGATGAAGGCATAAACTTCCAAGCAAACAAATCTGTAAATGAAAATAGAAAGAAAGGGAGGAGGGGAGGAGGAAATAAAAATTAAATTAAAAATAATAATTAAGGTGACTGAATTCTATCCTAACAAATAAGAGCTCATTATCTTCCAAAGCAGTCTAAAACAAAAGCTTATTAAAGAACAACATCTAGTAAAGATTACAGATTAATAATGTTTATTCATATGGGATAAGTTGTTATGGGATTGTGAGGTCTTTTGTTATGCTGTGCTTTGCATATGCATGAAAAGTAGCTGTTCTACTGGGAACAAAAGACCTTCACAGTTTTGGGTACCAAGGATTACTTCACTAAAATCAGCCAAGCAAATTTAACTACATATTAATTTAATAATACCTTTTTATATATTTATTTAATTTAAGGCAGTAAGAGTCATATTGAATACTGAGTGGCAAATAGCTTTGCTTTCTTTCCCAGGTATAAACAAATGCTGAAAAGAATTTCTGCTTTTCATCTAAGAGCTTTAGGTATTTCAATTTTACTTCAGTACCTGGAAAAGAAATGGAAAAAAAAGTTATTCTAGGAGTTATTTTAAAGCACCTAAATGACTATGCAATTATTGGTCATACCAACATAGGTACAAGAGGGGAAAATCTTATTTAATGAATTCAAAATCCTTTTATGACAGTGTTACCAATTAGTTGCCCCAGGAGAACAGTTGCTGTAATCATTTTGAATTTCAGTGAAATATTTGATGTTGTCTGTCACAGTATCCTAATGGAAAGAATATCCAGCATATAGTTAGACACATTAGAAACACATTAGAAACATAATGCAATGGGTGAACAACTGGCTGACAGGTCAGTGTAAAGGTGTGCTGGTGCAGCTTCATCTCAAGTACAGAATGAAGTTTTGGGCACCACAATGTAAGAAAGACACAGAACTATGAGAGAGCGCACAAACAAAGGCTACAAAGATCATGAAGTGTCCAGAGAGCAAGAGTGGTTGAAATCAGCAGATATGTTCAGCCTAAAGAAGAGGAGATCGAAGGGAAACCTCATTATAGTTTATAGCTTCCCCACAAAAATGCTAGGAACTGGAACAGGCTCCCTAGGGAAGTGACTGTGACATCAAGATTGACAGTGTTAAAAAGCATTTGGACAACACTCTCAGAAATGTGGTGTATATTTTGGATGATATGGAGCCAGGAGCTGAATTTAATGATCCTTGCTGGTCCCTTCTAACTGAAGTTATTATTTTGGCTATTTTGGCTAATAAGAAGAAAAACAATCAGATGACAAATATAAATAAAATATGAATTTTATATTTTATTCCTTACTAATAAAAGAAAAATCAATCTATTAAAACTTGACTATGAGAAAAATATAAAAACAAATATATTATAAGACGAAAGGTGTGAAAGCAGCTCTATGTCTTTCTAAATGCCAATGAAAAAAAATAAAAATTTTTCTTGGAGCTTGAGAAATCAAATTTCTAAATTTCTATGTATTGCAGTGGATGAGGGCTTTTTTTTTTTTTTTTTTTTTTTTTTTAAGAGGATTAAATGATTGGATGACACTAGCCTGCTGTAAAAAAAAAAAAAAAAAAAAAAAAAAGATAAAGATTAATAGAAATCCATTTATACACCATATTTTGTAAGCTGCATTGCTTAAACAGCAACAAATGCAGCTCTTAAGTTTTATCAACAGAAAATGTTACGATTTTTAAAATTATTCTTTTTGTCATATATATATGACTAAAGCCTGATTAGATTTTAGACAAATACCAAGAGATTTTCATACACTTTGCCAAGAGATCTGATGAAAAGTGGAAAATTAATTGGTTAGTGATCAATCCAAAATAATGAGATGCCTAATGAATTCCCAGGAAGAAATCTATGCAGAACCTCCTTTGCTTTGAAATACACATACACCCCTTCCTCAAACTCCATGACTAGATATTGTTTACTTTAAAATGGCATTTATTTACTTCAGTTCATTTTTCACTTCTTCAATAATCGCTTGTCTGTTTAAGATTAAATCTACCTACTATTCTGTGGAATTGTGCTCCACAGATCAAATTCACGTTGAATATGCATTTTCACAATACTGTGATTGCTTAGCTAACCCAGTAACTTTTGGCCAGAAATTACCTTATACTATATATTCAGCAGAAAGAAGCCATATTGAAATTTTCAGTAAGACTTGATTGAAATGAACATGGTCAGGCAATAAGTTAAAATTTTAATACTGATAAACATGTTGAGAATATGTATTCAGTATCTTTTAAACACTTGAATAAATTAGTTTCTTGCAGTGGTTAGTCTAAAACTGAATTTCTGGCCCAAGCAAATCAAATTTTGTAAGAAGAAATGTTCAGTATCCCTCTCTTCCTTACTTATAGTCAATGTGTATGGAAGGTGTCGTGGAGTTATCTCTAGATCTGTCTGTGTCCGTAACATTTGGACAGCAGGCCCACAGGCCCACTGGCCTTGAAAAGGGTGGGGTGGAGAGAGGATGGAGTGTCAATGATTTACGAGCCAGTTTGGCCTGGTACTGTGACTAGGGGATCTGTGGACCCACACCCTGAGAAAAGGGGAAGGGGAAAAAAAGGAAAGGGTAACAAGATGGGAGATGGGCCTAAAAATTTAACAGCAGCAACGATTTGAGGAGGAAAGTTAATTTACTAAATACGATATTGGAATGCAAGATAACAAAATATAATACAATATAATTGGAATTGAGGCTAATAAATAATAATAATAATAATAATAATAATAATAATAATGAAGAAAAAGAGAGTGTCTAAAACCAAAGACCTTACTCTGAATTGAAGGTGAAATAGCTGGGAAGCACACAATCTGCCAGGCAGTGAGAAAGAGACCAGTCTCATGACTTGCCAGGAGTTTATCTTTCCTTCTGGATGCAAAGTCCTTTAGGGTATGTAGTTTTTCTTCTTTTCTGAGAAGCAGGTACCTAGAAAATCAGCAGTCCACAGAAGTGAGGCATTAACTCTTTAACTCCCAGTGCTTTACATGATGTTATGATGTAGAATACCGATAACAAAAATCATAAAACCATGATAGATGGAAAACAAAACAAAACAAACAAAAACAAACAAACAAAGAACCCCAAACCCCACATCTAAAAGTGGAAAAATGTTTTCTGTAACTTCTGTTAGATGTGAAGCCTGACCAGAAACACAGTTGCACTTTAACACCTCTTGCTATTTTGATGCTACTGAAGGAAATGATAACTAAAAGTTTGACCTTTTATGCCTCAGAAAGCACCAAATTTCAGCTTCAATCCCCAGCATTTTTACACTTTTATGAAAAAAGAGTATTTTGATCATCCATGTGGCATAAGAAGATATATTCCTTCATTCAGATCATAAGTTCCATTCAAAGTAATACAAGATGGATTTGTTGGATAATTCATCTTGTTCACTCCAAAAAAGCTTCATTTCAGTTCAAAAAAAGCTAGAACAGACAGTCTGCTACCACAAATTCAAATAATTATCATAGTAGTAATTGATAGGAGCTACAAAGCTCACATCTCCCCATAAGGAATTTTAGAACTTACTGTTACGTGAACTGCTCAGGATTCTGTCTGGCAAGAATAGATGCAAAAAAAAAAAAAAAAAAAAAAAAAAAAAAACCTGTCTTAAATCCACTGATTTGTTACAGATTTAGTCCCATTAAATTTAAACGTGCTTTAAACTCATTAAAACTAATGGGAATCAAATGTTAGTAAGAAGTTTTTAGGAAAGTATAAAATGTACATATGTACACACATTTACCATGCATATATTGCTATGACTTGAATTTCTGGGGCTTCTGAAGAGTAGTAAGAATATGCATGACAAAGAATGCATTAAGATTTTCCTGAATTACAAATGGAAAAACATCCTCCAGATACTCTGTATTAAAGCTACTTAAAAGAAAATTAGATAGGTATAAGAAAATTTTTAAGATGAATGAGCAGAGAGCGTATACTTTAATGAATTGTCCAAAGAGTGGATGTATGAGCACACTGAAGTAAAAGAACCTTCCGTGGGGGAAAAAATAGCTGTTATAATAAGGATTACATAATTTAGCCATGGGAGAATACATCAGGGTTGACTGTAACTAATTACATTAGAGGCAGTTGGCTGCCTGTAGATTATGCAAATATAACTGTAAAACTCACGTTCCTGAGTTGCTCAACTACATTTCTTCAGAATCAGGTATCCAAAATTGGTCAGTTTAGTATCCCATATTGATACAAAGTTTACTACTATTTAGTTATCAATAAAGAAATTACGTATTCTACCACTATTTAGTCTGATAACTTGCCCTTAAAGCCTGGTTGCAATCTGGATGCAATAGCAGGACATGTGCTACGATGCAACCTAGGGCCTGAGCACTTTTCCCTTTGGCTAATGATATGTCCTGGTCACAGCATGCTGCAGCTCTGATCTGAGTGGTGCCTGTCTGTTCCCTGGTTGCTGTCAACAAGGCACCGCCTGGATGGACACCTCGGGGTGCTCTGAAGAAGTTTACCCTCACTGGTCCTGGTCCTGCTATCACCTCAGTTCAGTATCATTGCCTGGTCTCAACCTGTCCCTGTCCATACAGAAGTGCCCAGTCCTCAGGATTGGATGTCCCTGGTGTTCCTGGCTACACTTAGCCTGGCTGGGGCAATGGGCTGCACTCTGGTGCCAAGCCCTGCTCTGACAGAAATCGTGGCAAGATCCTGTGGATCCCAGCACCCTGGTCACATGGTGCTACTTGTGTACTGTGTGCCCAGTCAGTGTGCTCCCTTGTGTTCTGTTGTTGTTTATTTTGCAATAGTTTAAAAGGAACCACTTCTCTGGAGGAGACTGTGGCATCCTGTCATTTGGCTGTACCAAATGTTACATAAAGGCATAAAATAAGTGTCAAATCACAACTTTTATGTTGAATATATTCTCTTCCTATTTTTATTTTCTTCAGTAATGTACAGATATTTATAACAAATAGAAGTAAAGAGGAGTAAAGCAAAAAGATAAATCAGGGAAAAATAAGGCTTAGAATAGGCTTACAGCTTCAGGCTACTATAATGACATCCTTATGTATTCCTGCTTGAATAATGTATTCTAGGATTAATCAGGCACTTAAAATAAGAAAAAAATAATCACTATTTAATAATGGGAATTTATAAATAATATCAAATAAAATAAACTACAAAAATTAATATTTAACAAAATCAAGATTTGTTTGTATTTCACTATTTACAAAGCAACACTTACAACCTATATTTAGTAAATAGTACACAGTAAATCAATATCTAATGATAAAATCAATGTAGTAATAATTTACTACAGCTAGTGCAAGCACTTTATTTGTAACAATAACTTCAGCTGATTTTTAAATGTTTTTCTTCTAATTCATCTTAATTTCCCTCAACTTTAATTTTACATTTTAAGAAAATTATAATAAAATAAGGAGAGAGAGAAAGAAAGAAACTTTCTGTTTTCCTCACAGCCTATCAATTAGCAGGACTGGGAGATTTGTTCCTTGCCATTTTTTCCATGTTTGTTGTGTAAAGTCTGTGTCGGCATATTCTGTTTCTGTTTTTCCCTCTTTTCCTTTAGTTTCTGAACATAGAAGGTACCCAATTAGATAACTGTTGGAATAAGCATTCTTAGACCCTCCCCTGCCCTCATAAGTATGACTGACCAGATTTGGTTCCCATCACTTCTTCCCTTATCATCTTACTGTCAAGTTTGTGTCTTTTTATGTACTAGTTTATGACTTCTTCCTTGTCTTATTTTCTCCTGTTATAGTGAAAAAGATCCCTCATTAGATAACTTTAATGGAGAAGAAAACCTCCTTCCACACCCTAACACATTCGAGATTTTGTTATTTTCTTTTTAATGTGATAAAGGCAATTCTTATTCAGTTAAAACACATCAGATTCTTTCCAACAAAATAAAACTGTAATCCATTAAACACATCTGCTTCAAAAAATAAGAAACTGATAGTTGCAGATGCATTTTAACTTTTGTTTTATTTTTCATATGAAAAATAAATTCTTCTAGTTTTCATAAACATAGAGCCATGTCTAGTGATTTTTTTTTCTTCCCTTCATTCTTAGTTCTTCTGTATTTTTATCTCATACAATCCCCTGTTTCCCCGAAGTCTTAAAGTCTTACATTTTTGGCTATCATTTAGAAAGACTTTTTTTTTTTTTCTTTTTTTTTTTTTTTCCCCAAGAGACATACCTATACTATCTGCTTCAGTATTTTCTGTAGTATTTTTGCTTTGGATAGCTGCTTTTAATGAGCAAAGCACCAGGTTTCACATGAGATATGTCTCATATGATTATCCCAAATGAAAGTTGCAGTTTTTTCCCACTAACTTAAACATGCTTCACCAAGCCTCATCCATTTTTACAGAACAATAGTATTCTTTTAAAGAGACATGTAATTATGTTGAATTTTGAAAGCATTGTAAATTATGCACAATCAACAAAGCTATTATGTGGCACTGCAGAATATACAACTAATGAAACTGTAATCACCAGACCTTATCTTTCTAAGTGAAGTTCTAATTTAATAATATAGTCTCATATCCTCAACAGACTTCTAACATTTATTTATCATGCCAATTTCCATTACCTAGTAAAAAAAAAAAATTGTGTTTATTCTCTTAAATAATGCTAATAGCATCTTGAAAAGGTCTACAGTTTCAAAAGGTTTATGGCAATGTACACGTATACATGACATTAATATGTACATGCTGTAGTATATCTCATTAGCAAAGGATTTTATAATTAATAATTTTACCTTGCAGATGTACCCTTCTGTGATCAGGCCACAGATTCAATTGGTTTTGTACCTACAAAGGACAAAGAATACATGAAATGCACTGGATTTTCATCTTCTCACCTCACTTCAGGTATTTGCTAAGTAACATGGTTTTCATCCTCCTAATGTCCCACTTCTGAAGTTCAGTTCAATTTGAAATATAAGACTTAATTTTGCATGCAAAAAAAATCAGTAGTAAGTATTTATAACTATTATGGAAATATTTTGTGAATACTGCAGGACTTAGCTGAAGAATTGGTTTGCTGATAGAACTTTCATACAACTTCCATCCATGTTGGAGCAAGGAGGGACTCAGAAGTGAGTTATCAGTGAGAAAGGCTAAGTGTTGTTTGCTTAGAAAACACAGACAATTCTGATGTGAACACCACTCACCTACCACATACATCTTGAAAACACAGAAAATTAACATTTCTAAGCACTCTTGATAGTACCTTCCACTATAAAATTAATTTGCAAGATATTTTAATGAAGAATCTAGTACAAGGGAATAAACATGGAAATTTCAATAGTAATACATTCACAATTAATGTTCAAACACATGATCATATTATCCCTCTGGTTCCAAAAAATAAGTTTCATTTTTGTTGTGTAGTTATATAACTAGCCTTTTCTACCTTTCTTTTCCTATGCTGCAGTTTCCTCATTCACTCTCTATTAAATAGGGATGAAAAGTCTGAACAATCCATGAGAACTTTCTTCACCTTCTAAGGGAACATTTCTCTCAGCTAACATTGCTATATTGGTTAGAATCTTTCTCAGAGTAGCACAGGAAGATATTAATAAATATTCTTTGTAGCCTGAAGAGTTCATGTAAATGTGTCTTTGAGTTTTATCACTTGAAGCTGTCTCACACATTGTTTACAGAATGGCCAGGGTTGGAAGGGACCTCAAGGACCATGAATCTCCAACCCCCTGCCACATGCAGGACCACCAACCCCCCCCATTTAATACTAGACCAGGCTGCCAGGCTGTTTAGTGCCTCTAGGATATCTACTAAACTACCAAAATCACAAGAGCTTTTCAGAGCTCTTGCCTATTCACAAAACAAAGCATCTAAATAATTTTGTCCCTATTGCACTTAAAAAACTCTACATAGGCTTGTCTGTTTAATATTATTCAGTGATAGATGGTTACTCTTCTTCACAAGATTATTGATAATGGTGTCCTTTTTATTACCAGTGACAATAGTATTTAAGATATCCAAAATTCAAAATATAAATTAGTTTTGCTCAGATCTTTCTTATAGTAAAACATGTTTAATAACTGAAATGTAAATTATGTTTTATGCAATTATTTCCTTTGCTATCAAAAAGAAGATGCCTGAAGAAATATCCTTTGTTAGTGATGCATCTTCCTGCTTACCAAGCAAGTTGTCAAAAGTATTTTAAAAGGTTTCTGTTTCCATTTATAAGATTAGATATTTTTCAGTGTAAAGAACTCTATCTCCAGACCATGGAGATAGAAGTACTTTACTTCTTGGAAGTAAGTAAGTAGTACTTTTTTCATGGAAGTACTTTAATTTAATGGGGTCATGGACATGAGCATTAAGAACAGGTGAGAATGCTTTCTAGAAGTGGGCAACAGTGCTTATGCTTTTCAGGACTTACTAACACAGTTAGCATGATACACGTGAATAACTCCTTTAAAAAATCTGCAGTTGTTGTTGCTTTTCCCTAACTAAACGAGCAGGAGCTGAAACAGAATCACTGATTCATAAATCATAGAATCACTCAGGTTGGAAAAGACCTTAAAGATCATCAAGTCCAACCACAACCGACCCATACTACCCTAAATCTAACAACCCTCTGCTAAATAATTTCCTTCAGCACCACATCCAAATGGTTTTTAAATCACCTCACTGGAGAACATATTCCAGTGCTTAACAACTCTTTCTTTAAATAAGTTCTTCCTGACATCCAAACTAAATCTTCCCTGGTGCAACTTGAGGCCATTTCACTTGTCCTTTCACCTGTCACCAGCAAGAACCAACCCCGCTCTCACTGTAAGCACCCTTCAGATATTGGAAGAGAGCAAGAAGGTCTCCCCTCAGCCTCCTCTTCCCCAGACTAAACAGTACCAGTTCCTTCAGTCTCTCCTGATAGGGCATATTCTCCAAGCTCTCCTTGTTACTATTCTTTGGACCTGCTCCAGCAGCTCAGCATCCTTTCTACACTGAAAGAACTGAACACAATACTCAAGGCGAGTCTTCATCAGTGCCGAGGACGGGGCAGGATTACTTCCCTAATCCTGCTCACCACGCTATTCCTGATCCAAGCCAGGATGCCATTGACCTTCTTGGCACCTGGGCACACTGCTGGCTTATATTCAGCCCACTGTCCATCAGTACACCAAGGTCCCTTTCCATCAGGCAGCTTTCCAGCCACTCCTCCCCAAGCCTGTCAGGTTGCCTGGGGTTGTTGTGACCAAAATGCAGGACCCAACACTTGGCCCTATTGAAACTCATACAGTTTACCCTGGCCCATCAATCCAGTCTTTTCAAGTTCCTCTGTAGTGCTTTTCTCCCCTCAAGCAGATCAACACTCCCTCCCAACTTGCTGTGACTGGCTGCTGGCTGGATTTAACTTCACTGACTACAATTCTTTGGGCCCAGCCATCTAGCCAGTGTTTCATCCAGTGGAGCATATATCTATCCAAACCATAGGCAGCCAGCCTCTTCACAAGTATGTTACAGGGGACAGTGTCAAAGGCTTTACTGAAGTCCAGGTAGACCACATCGACAGCCTTACCTTCATCCCCTAACTGGGTCACCTTGTTATATGAATGAAATCAGGTTTATTAGACAGGATCTACCATTCATAAATGCATGCTGACTGGGCCTGATGCCCTGGTTGACCTCTTGGTTGGTCCATGATGGCTCCCGAGATTATCTGTTCTATAACCTTCCCTGGCACTGAGGTGAGACTGATAGGTCTGATAGCTACCAGGATCATCTTTCTGGCTTGGTAGCTACATATCTATCAGTCTCACCATTGTGAATCATAGAATGGTAGAAATGTTTGAGTTGGAAGGGACACATAAAGATTGTCAAGTTCAACTGTCCTGCATTGAACAGCTAGATCAGGTTGCTAAGATCTGCATCCAGCCTGATCTTGAATGTCTCCAGGAATGGAGTATGGATCACTTCTCCAGGCAACTTATTCCAGTGCTTCACTACCCTAATTGTAAGAAGCCTTTTCTTATACACAGTCTAAATCACCTCCTCTTTTAGTTTGAAACCATTTTCCCTTGTCCTATCATAACAGACCCTGCTAAAGAATCTGTCCAGTTCTTTCTTATAGCCCCCCTTACAGATAATGATAGGCTGCTCTCTGATCTCCCTAGAGCCTTCTTTTCACCAGGCTGAACATCCCCAGCTCTCTCAGCCTCTTTGTAGGGGAGATGTTGCATCCTTCAGACCATTTTGTGGTCCTCCTCTGGACCCATTATAACAGGTCCATGTCTTTCTGTACTGATTACTCCACATTTGGATGCAATATTCCAGGTGAGGTTTCACCAGCACACATGGGATCGTCTCACTAAGCCACCTGAACACATTCATTTTGATGCACCCCAGGATATGGTTGGCTTTCTGGGCTGTGAGAGCACACTGCTTGCTCATATCCAGCTTACAATGCAGCAGTACCCCCAACTACTTTTCAGTAGAGCTGTGCCCTTTCCTTATATCCCCCAGCTTGTACTGTTAGTAGGGGCTGCCACAACTCAGGTAAAAGACCTTGCACCTGGCTCATGATGTTCTCCTGTACCCACTGCTCAAGGATGGATAGCTTGACCCTAATGTGTATTGATCACACCACACAGCTAGGTGTAATCTGCAAACTAGCTGAGGATACACTCAGTCCCATTGTTGATGTAATTGATGAAAATATTAAAGGGCATTGATCCAAGTACAGACTCCCTGACACCACTCATCACTGATCTTCATCCAGACATTGAGCCATTGACTGCCACTTCTTGGATATAATCTTGAGATGAATTTCCTGTCCATCAAACAGTCCACCTATCAAATCTTTCCAATTTGCAGAGAAAGATGATTTGTGAGACCATGTCAAAGACCTTACCTAAGTCCACAGAGGTGATGTCAGTGGTTCTTCCCTTGCCTATTCATGCAGTTATGCCATCAACTTATGCACTGTGCCTTTCTCTTTACACAGTATTGACAAGCAGTTTGTTACTAGTGTTTCTGTTCGGAGATATATTTCTGTATAGTTGTTACATCTTGTCTGTAAGGAGAGGTAATGGAAGACTGATTTTGTCAATGAAATGTTTGATCTAGTAAGTTGTCCAGAAGGTAGAAGAAAACTCTCCTCTCTACAAAATATTTGTATTTTGTATTTGTGAGTCTTCAACCCCCCCTTTTTCTCAAATTTGGGATAAATTTTCCAATATTTTTTATCATAATCTGATAGCTGAAATCCTCTTTATTTTATCTTTTAGTCAGCTGATAAATCTAAGTTGCAGTAGTTCACTTGCAGATAATAGTTTATATCAATCTATGTATTAAAAACAGTGAAAATTAAATTTCTTAAATTGCTTTTTCATACTACTATTTCTATAATGAATACAAATTATCATGAATTTACATCTGCTCTACCAATATAATAATGCTTACATTTTTCTGTGGAAAGTTCGTGGGAATGTATTTGAAATTTAAGAAATTTTATAATCTTTCTTCAGAAGTTTTTTTTTTTCTACGCAAGAGCCAGATCAAGATAAGAGATATCTCAAAGTGTGAATATTTTCATTTTACTCTTTTTGTTTTCTTTATACTTTACTTAAATAAGTTATATCCTTAAAATGAGAAATCTTTCTTGAGAAAATCATGATCACACCAGAATATATTTTACTGGAAAATAATTTTCTTTTTTTTTGCAAAAGGCAAAAGTGTATATGAAGAGAGAGAATTAAACACTCAAAATCTATAAGCTGTAAGCATAAAGAAGATGAGCTACTGTAACAAGGAATTTATAAGAAAAGTATTTAGAGGAAGAAATGCACATGATAAACACACAGAAAAAAAAAAGCTTTTACTAGGGAATGATTTTAAGTGATTTTAGGGTTTTTTGTTTGTTTGTTTTTCTTCTAAAAATGTTTCTAAAGTTTCTGCTGAAAATCTTACTTATTAGCAAGCATTTACACAAACTATATTCTCAAAGAATGATCTCTGAAGTTTTTAAGTAATGCATTAACTTTGAGAATTTCTCCACTGTAATTTCTAGAATAATCCAAATTACTGACTATTTTATCAAATTAAAAGTCTATATTTGTTCAAGAATTATCAGATGATGACTCAGATGATGACACGGCTGTCACGTGAAGAGGACAAAGAAGTTTGTCAGAAGGCAAACCCCCTTTGTGTTTGTGCTTGTCCTCAGGTATCAGTGGGGCTGGGAGCAGCTGAGCTTAGATTCTGAGTGATGCCAAGTTTGGAGCTTTTGGTCTAGTCACAATCAATATATGAACAGTCACGATTACAGATTCACAAATACCAAGCTGCCCAATTCTATTGATGTTCAATTTGTCTCTCATGATCAACCACCCTTAAAGAGTTTGGTCACGCCCAACAAGAACTTTCATGTCTAGGTTAGTGAACAGTGCAGTTAAAGCAACAGATAATAGATTCTTTTTGATTGCCAACAATAAAAGCACCGTCTACAAAGCATGCGAGGTTATTAATAAACATGAACAATACAGCCAATTGCAATCACATTAAATAATAAATAACTCTGTAGGGATTTCTAGATTTCCTGTAGAAGTACTCAGCATAACCAAGTGTGCAAATCTTACCCAATAGGACTCTCTTTGAGGGTGGGAATGAGACATTCTCAGCTTGTTGGCTGGTCCTAGAAGCCAGCAGTGTCCTGATTTGTCTGCAATGGTACCTTCTCCAAAAATCTTTTGCTCTTAAGACAGTTTTACACTATTTTCCACATTTCCACTGGACTTGATGTGACTCTAGTCAAAGATATCTTTGCAAAGCTTACTCAGAGAACATATTTTTGACAGAAAGGTGGAAAACTGCTGGCTAAAGGTTGGCTCAGAAAAACAAGATACTTTATCAATTCTGATAGTATCATCAAGTCCCCATTTCTGCAGGGTGATAACTGAATTTAGCCACAGAACCTCCATTCCACTCCACACTCCATGTTGTTTTTTCCTTTGAGTCAGCATACTAGGCTTCCCTGGTGTTTGGTAACAAACTAAGGTTTACAGATCTTATGTTGTTTAGGGAAATATTATGGAACAGATTATCCACCACATTCCACCCTGGAGGCTAACTGTCTCTCAAGAGAAGGATCTTTCAATAAATCATCTCTGGGAAATTTTCTAGATAATACATACTAAGACTATTGCCACTCAAGCCTCACAATATTTAGAAGGAATTGGAGAGGTCACATAAAGTCTTGTTATTAGGACTAGATCTCAAGGGGCTCTCAGTCTGCTCACTATTTATGGAGTAAAATGACTGACTCATAGTATTTAGCAGAGCAGTGTTATTAGCTCTGAGCAAGGCCTTAAGAGTCATGGCCAAGCCAAAGGAGGAGGTTGGAGTCAGAAGAGACCACACCATCACAGCTGCCCACCAGAGAAGACTAAATGAAAGAGAAACATATGCATGAATTGAATGGCAGGAGTTACCCAGAGTCATACTGTTTGAGTATAAAGTAGTGGTGGAGAGAAAGAACAGTAATATCAATTTGAAAAAGTTTTGCTTTGGTATATAATCAGAAGGCTATTTTTTCTCTCAGAACTGACATAAGCTCTTGGTGACTGTTCATATTTATAAAATCTACATTTTGAACACTCATGCCTTTAGAGTTTTATCTTCACAAATCTGAAAACTGATTTTACAAAAATCTAAGATTACATACTATGCTGTGGAGGTCAAAATACTCATCCATGAAATATCTTAAACACTCAGCTATGACTGGATACACTTTAAGAAAAATGTAATGGGAAAAAATTAACAGACTGCAGGTGATTTGTACTGGGGGAGTAGTAAAACTTTACATCCAGCCTGAATCTCCCCTGATGCAACTTGAGGCCATAAAGAATAAACATAAATAATATCAAGGGTGTATAACTCTAATAATTATCTTTTTTGAGAATAAGTACATCAAGATCTTTACTGTTTGTAAAGATCACAATCACTTTACCGTTCTAAGAAATTTCCTAACTAGAGATTTTTTTAAAACTGAAATTATATTCAATTATTATACATATATAATTTATCATGATGCTAAATTACAATGAATCTAAAGGGAGTTAAAAATGTCAGTGGTAACAGAAGAATTGCTTCAGTCCTTCCAAACACTGAAATCAATATCAGGTGAGCTAATGAATTTTATGACCCAAGGATAGCCATGTTTTCCTTACTCTTTTAATGCCAAAATGTTGCAAATAAATTTCAAGATGATTTATTGTCTAAGTACCTACTGAAGATAGTAAGCAGCAGTCATGGTGCATTGAATCTATGGCAGATCACGGACTTTTACTCAATAGAGTTTATTAAAATGCCAGTAAAACAAATAATTGGGCTAATGTTAATTAGTGATTAAGGAAAAACGTAGCCCAGAAGGTGACCAGTTTATCTACTTGAGCCGAAAACTAGCAAAATTCCTGCTCCAAATCTTTTTTTGCTATTAGATTATTAAAGAATATATTAAAATAATTTTAACTAAATATAACAGAATTATTAAGCTTCATTATGTTTATTAATAGCTATAGTCAATATTTGATATAAAATACATTGAATAGAAACCTAATAACTCACACTGGGTGGAAATACAATAAAGGGTAAGTTGGAATTTCGTATTTAGGAGAGAATAAAATTAAATGAAATAAAATACATCTACAAAGTCTTACAGGAGAATATGCAGTAGCTAGCAAAGTAAATATAAATTTAAAGGAAGAGAGGTGAAAAAACAACCTTGCTCAAATTGCTGTACTTGTAGCAGGAGGCTTACTCCTACTCCTCTCAAAAAAGAACATGAAAGGCCTGTGGAACGCAATTAAGAACTGGGTACATAACAAACATATTTTGTATTAGCATGACTTTTTTTTTCTCACTAGTTCTGAAAACTGATTTAATCAGAGAACTAGGAGAGTGAAAAGTTGTAAATACTGGATATCTGTTGTAGTTCTAAGATACCGATAGGTGCTGTTGCAGTCAAAGCTCTTAATAACTTAAGTGTTATTGAAAGGCATAGATTAATGAATGATGTTCACTCAGATAGACGGCTGGTTAGAGGGCAATTAATATTACTATTATCTATGTAGACTACAGAATTCATACCTCATCACAACCTAGCTCTTCTAAAAAAGGGCTAAAATCAGTCTCTAAAAAGGGACAGAGACAATGGTTTTATTGTTTTTTTTTTTTTTTTTTAAATCCTTATGTAACTTCAGTTGTACTTTTGAAAAGAGAATTCCTTATTGAAGGACAACACAGCAAAAATAAAGAGAACAGATGTCTGCTTCAGTATCAGCTGCTAAACTGTTTTTGAGCTGTGGATTGAGATGCATCTTATAAACCAGTTTGGTTTGATTTAGAGTTCTGTTGTGTTTAAGGCTCTCTAAATAATGTACCAGAAGTTACATAACTGCAGATATGCACTCAATTTGATATTCTTCATAATAATTTTTGAATGTAGATATACTGGAAAGGTTGACAAGTTGCACCAGAGAAGGTTTAGGTTAGATATAATGAATAAATTAATTAGAGAGAGAATGATTAAGCATTAAAGTAGGCTGCCCAAGGAATTGGTGGAGTCTCTATCTCTGGATATATTTTAGAGAAGTGTGAATATAGTACTAACGGGCATGATTTACTGATGGCCCTCTTTAGATCAGGTTAATGAGTGGACTTGGATGATCTTGAAGGTCTTTTCTAACCTAATTGGTTCTATAAATTTATGTTTTGTCTGCTATTTTCTAAACTGTAGTATCTAAAAGTTAGCTGTATTCTTCAAAATATACTGTGGTGTGTTTGTGTACTTCACTATTGTTATGGGTTTTTTTTTGTATTTTATTACCTGAGGAATTAGAATAATTTGGATATTTAATAGGTTTTGATAGATATATACTAGGCTTTTATCAAATATATACTTAAAAAAAAAAAAACAACTACAAAATCCTAGGCCCCCTCCAAAACCTTTTGACAGTATTTTCTGATAATTTTGAGCAGGCAAGCTTTTAGACTGTATTCCAGCAAAATTAAGATGTAATGCACAATAAAAGGGAAAGCAACAGTCATTTGTAACATTGCTTCAACACTGATGTTGCAAAAACAGTCAGAAGCATAACAATTTTGATTTCTAGAGCACAGAAACCACATGAGGTTCTTAGTGCCATAGACAGCTTGCTTGTTTAGCAAGACTAATTTCTGCTTAGAAAGTTGCTAGAAATTTTTTGCTTGTGAAGAAAATAGAGTAAAGCAAAATGTACCTGAAAGAATTGCAGTATCTTTACAGCATACTGTGATTTCAAAGCATGCCTATAATTCAGAGGCAAAAGCTGTATCTTCTTACACACAGATGGAGCATAAATTTTCCCTATGTGGTATTCTCTGAGCTCCTTTTAGTCTCTACTAGCATATTCAAACTGATTTGGAAAGAAAATAAGAAATGATAACATTAAGGAAATACCAAGACTGAATCTTGGAACAAGGCATATGTAAACAGATGTGCTCTGTTGACTGGAAGTTTTGAAATTCAAAACCAAAAATATTAGTATTAGATCTAAGGATACAGTGTGAACAGAAGAAAGAACCACAAGTCCCCTGTGCCTGACACTTTCGTGTCAGAATCAGTTAAAGACTCATTTATGTTTGTCAGTAGAAATCATTGTTATTGACCCATCTGATCTTTTGTAGAGCAAATGTTTAAGATTTTTAGAAATAGTTATCTACATCTCAGGATAAAGTGTCTTGTACATAGTTTGTGTCTGACAGCTATAGTCAAATATACGGTGAGAATAGTCACTTATCTACACCTAGGTTTTTTTG
Organism: Meleagris gallopavo; assembly: GCF_905368555.1. Classification (NCBI taxonomy): domain Eukaryota; kingdom Metazoa; phylum Chordata; class Aves; order Galliformes; family Phasianidae; genus Meleagris; species Meleagris gallopavo. The sequence goes on along the minus strand of NC_139404.1, from coordinate 149,669,393 downwards.
TCATTTCTCAGCAGCAGTGGGAACCAACTTTTTAATTCCTGTAACTGTCTTCTAGGTTTCCCAGTTTCTTTGTTGTTAATACATGTAGGAGTAAGTTTCTTTTGTATCACTAAGTTGTAGTATTACTTCCAGATTCATAAATGTATTCATGAAAGAGAATCAATTACAATTTGCCAGTGAGAAGTAAATTCAGTATTCTAGCTTTCAGTCTTTGTTTTCTGGATTTGTACAATAAATGTCTTGAAAAATTAAAATTACTCTTAACTTTTTTTTTTTTTTTTTCTTCTTCCCCCCTTTCTTGTCTGATCAACCAGTTACCAGGGTTATTTTTGGTTTGATTTCTGGGAGGGCTTTCACCAAGAATGGACAGACTATTTAGAGAGATTACAAGGAAGTTGCTAAGGTATGCAGGATGGAAGTTAGGAAGGCAAAAGCCCAATCAAAAGATTGGAAAGGAACTACAAGATCATCTAGTCCAATGATCCTCTCACTACCATTGCTGCCACAAGCTACTAAACCATATCTTGTAGCTCCTCATCCACATGCCTCTTGAACACCGCCAGGGATGGTGACTCAACCACCTCCCTGGGCAGGCCATGCCAGTTCCTGACCACCCTCTGAGAGAAAAAGCTTATGCCTAATCTAAACCTCCTCTGGCACAACTTCTGGCCATTTCCTCAGGTCCTGTTTGTTGCCTGGGAGAAGAGGAAAATGTATCTCTCTCCATGTATCTCTCCCAGACTAGTATTTTGCTTTTGTGCTGTTAGTGTACTCTAGTGTCGATGATCCTTGCCCGGAAGTGAATGTACCACAAATTCTTCTGTGTTTACTTATTTTGTGTGCCCAAGTTAACTTCAACAGCCAGTTCTTGCTATACACTATTTTAAGTCAGTAGAGGGAGAACAAATAATGAGACTTTGCCTGATAAAATAAATTAAAGCAGCCACCTTTTTAATATTCATATTATATTTTATTTAAATAATTAACAGGAAATAGTTACAGATTTTATTAAATAATCAAGTTTTTAAAACGATTCAGTTATTACAGTCATTCTGAAAATACTAATGTGCCACTTACGCACTTTCAGGGTGAAGTGTCTATGTAATTTTATTTCAAGGATAAAATTATTGCAAGACATAAGTAATCTGCTGAAGTACTCATAAGCAGTCTTTTAAAATCAATTTGTACATAATCCAGAATCAGTCTTTACCTACTTAACCTTTAAAATCTGAAATAATTTCCCTCAAAGGCAATCATCTGAATGGAGATAACTCATAGAATCATAGAATGGCTTGGGTTAGAAAGGAACTTAAAGATTCATCTAGCTCCAACCCCCAAATAAATTTAATATTTCAATAAATACTGCTTTTCTTTTTAAAATTGGCCAGTGAAAATATATTTTTTATTATGTTGAACTTACATTTTCCTGAGAACAAGTATTTTTTATTAACCCAAAATTTAGTTCTTAAACTACAATATGCTTACAAATGATACTGTTCTTTTTTTTTTTTAATTGTTACAGTTTGTACTGAAATCATATTTTATTACTTCACATTAAAAGCTGACTGCAGAGAATCTTACTGAATAGATTCATTTAGATCTGCACTTTTTAATTTTTATTTTATCAACTTATAGTATTGAATCCAAACAAAAGTACCAAACACAATATTTTCCATCAGAGTTATATCTTCTTGGCAGTTTTCAAGTCATATAATCTTCATAGTATTTAACGTATTATTTAGAATTATGACAGTAAGCTAATTAAGATTATTTGATTTAAGATGAATTATTTTCTTTTAACCATTAATTGATTGCTACCAAAACTTTGAATAGGCAAAACCAACCAACCAACCAACCAAACAAACAAACAAACAAAAACATTAGATACGTCTGTAAACCCTAAATTACCATTTCTCTCTTAAAGTTTACTTCAAAAGCTCATAGATCATGCCTTAGTATCACATGAACTAAATATATTGTATGTTTATGATCACAGTAATAAAATGTATGCACATTACTTTCAAGGTAATTGATTTTTAGATATGCATTGAATGAATTATGCTAAATTAATTTATCATTTGAAAATTAATGTGCATTTTATTGGTTTCCTAAGGGATTCTGAGTGTACCTAACACTGTTTGCTCCTGCCCTTGTACTTTTGAAGAAACTCCTTTTTTTTTTTTTTTTTTTTTTTTTTTTGTTACTAAAAAATAAAAATCTCCCAGCAAAGGTACACGTTATTTATTGACACAGATACATTCTACTATACACACATCTAACTTACAAAATCCACGTAGCACACAAGAAAATAGCATACTGTTATTTCCATGGAAGACATTAGATTAGGACATAAACTAGGCTTTATGTAATTGTCTAAAAACAGAGGAAAATGTTGCCATAGTTAAAACTCTTAACTCTTGAGGTTGATATTACTTCTGTTGTCAGAAAAAAACAAACAAACAACAACAACAACAAGAAACAATGCCTCCAATTTGCAAAGAAAGGCTATGGAAGTGTTTTTTAGAAATTGTTTCCCAATATCAAACTCATAGCTCCTAAAGCATAATGCAATTATAATGATTTATAACAATTTTTTTTTTCTCTTATTTCTTTGGATTTGAAGGTATTTTTTATCTTCTCTCTGGATACCTTCTTCATTGCCTGGGAAAGTCCAGGAGGGTATACCCTCCTAGTGGGTGACATAGACAGACTGGTAATAACAGACAAGGAGAAGGCTGAGGTATTTGCTGGGCTCTTTAATATTTTATACTCTTTAATATTTTATACTCTTTAATATTTTCATCAATGACATTGATGTAGAGTCTCAGCAAATCTACTGATGACACCAAACTGCAGGATACGGTCAACACACCAGAGGGACAGGATGCCATCTGGAGGGACTTAGACAGGCTTCAGCAGTGGACCCAGGAGAATTTCATGAGGTTCAACAAATCCAAATGCAAGATCTTGAACCTTGGTTGAGGCAGCATCCACTGCCAGTACAATCTGGGGGATGAAAGAACTGATCACAGCCCTGTCAAAAAAGACCTGGGGGTACTGGTGAATGGGAAACAGGGCATGAGTTAGCAATGTGTCCTCACAGCCTAGAAAGCTGACTGTATCTTGGGTTGCATCAAAAGAAGCATGGCCAGCAGATTGAGGAAGGTGATCCTGACCCTCTACACTGTGCTGGTGTCACGGAGCTATCTAGATCAACCTACACCCGTGACAGGGAGGCAGTAGGCCCGTGGGACCCCTGCCCCAAAAATGGGAAAGGAAAAAGGGAAGGGTAGGGAGATGGGAGCTGGGCTCAAAAAACAAAAACAAAAACAAACAAACAAACAGAAACCCTAAAAAAACAGCGGCAATGATCTAAGGAGGAAAACTTATTTTACTATGACATCGGAATACAAGATAACACAATATGATACAATCTAATTGAAATTGAGGCTAATAAATCAAATAAAATAGGAGAGAGAGAGAGTTTTCCGAAACTGAGCAAACCTGAAGGCGCATGGCTTGGAAACACCCCCACACTCTCTGCCAGACAGTGAGTGAGAGAGAGATGGAAGCTCCTGTCCGAATGCGAGATCCCATGACTTCTGTGATGTATCTGACTGTGAGGTCCCCTGGGACATGTAGTTCTTCTTCTCTTTTGAGAACCAGATATCTGGAAAGTTGTCAATCCACGGAACTGGAGTATTAATTCTTTAATTACCTGTGTTCCACATGATGTCATGTTGTGGAATACCTATAGCAAAATTACAAAACCATGACTCAGGTCTCACCTGAAGTACTGAGTCCAGATGTGGAGTACTCAGTGCAGTAGATACATTAACCTGTTGGAGTGTGTCCAGAGAAGGGCTACAAAAATTATCTATGGAACAGAATATCTGTCCTGTGAGGACAGACTGAGATAGCTGAGGCTGTTCAGCCTGGAGAATAGAAGTCTGCAAGATGACCTGATAGCTACCTTTCAGTATCTAATGGGGAACTTCAAGAAAGAAGTGGGCAGACTCTTCAGCAGGGTCTGTGGCAACAGAACAAGGGGGGATGGCTTTGAGCTCAAAAAAGATAGGTTTAGGTTAGATATAAAGAAAAAATCTTTTATAGTATGGGTGGTGAGGCACTAAAACAGGTTACCTAGTGATGTGGTTGGTGCTTCGTCCCTGGAGACTTTCAAGATGAGGCTGGATAAGGCTCTGGGCAACCTAATCTAGATGTGGTGTCCCTGTTTACTGCAGGGGAATTGGACTAGATGACCATTAAAGGTCCCTTCCAACTCTAAGGATTCTAGATGTCTATGATTCTCTGACTGTGAGCCCAAATATTCATTGATTATATATTGAAGTTAAAATCAAATCTCTAATGTTTTTCTCAGTGTGGGAAAATGATCCTTCTACTAGCTACAGCCATTCTTTGCTGTATTGCCTCATTACTGGGGTCTGGATTTGATAATCTCCAGAGGTCCCTTCTAACTCCTACAAGCCTGTAATTCTGTGTGATTATAATTTGCAGTGTTTTTAAACTATATATGGAAATCTCATTGAAGATGAAGAATACTTATACTAATGTATATGGAAATGTATGTGCATTTACAAGTTTTTTTGTTTGTTTGTTTGTTTTTTAATGTATGTCATTGTAGATGTTCTTAAAAATTAGCATTGCTGCCAGTTGAAAGTTCATGTGTGCCCATCTCTCAAGCCTATCTAGGTTCCTCTGGATGGCATCCCTTCCCTCCAGCATGTCAGTCACACTACTAAGCTTAATGTCTGTTACGGTTTAACCCAGCTGCAGCTCAGCACCACACAGCCACTCACTTCCTCCCAAGTGGGATGACTGTGAGAACTGGAAACAAAATAGAACTTGTGGGTTGAGATAAAAAGTACTTATTAAGACAGGAAAGGAAAATGAAAACAAAAATGCAATTACAAGAATATATATATTTCCGTAGTGCAATTACTTGCCATCTACTGACCAATGTTCAGCTAACAATACAACCATTCACTAACAAATGACCTGCTAAATCTTATCACCTACCAGTGAACACCTAGCCGATCCCTGAGCAGCAGCTGACCCCACAACATCTCCCCACAGCTTTATAACTTTCTTCATGCCTAATTCAGGCCAACTTTTCCGTCTCTGCTTCCACCCCCTACCACCAAGCCATACTGGTTGTGACTCTTTCGTGCTGAGTCATGGGGCGCACACTCTCACTCAACAACAACCAAAACATCAGTGTTCTATTAACACTGCCACACATTAAAATCAGAACTGTGCCTTCTGCAAACTTGTCGAGAGTGTACTCAGTCCCACTCTCCATGTCACTAACAAAGATGTTAAATGGGGACCATCTCAGTTCTGATCCCTAGGAAATTCCACTTGATCTCCAACTGGTCATCAAACTGTTGACTGCAACTCTTCTCCTGCAGCCATCCAGTCACTTCCTTATCCACAGAGTGTTCCAACTGTCAAATCCATGCATTTCAAATTTGGAGATAAGGTTGTCATATGGGACAATGTTGAACAGTTTACTACAGTTTACAGGTATAAGATGTCAGTTGCCCTTCCCTTATCCACCAGTGCTGTGATGCTGTTACAGAAGGCCACAGAATTTGTCAGGTATGATTTGCCCTTAGTGAAGGTATATTGGCTGTCACTGATCACCTATTTATTTTCCATGAACTGGAGCATGGTTTTCATTTGGTTTGTCTACTAGGAGGTCTACAGATCAGACTGTTTTTTTGTAATAATACCAACAACAAAAAACACAAACAAACAAAAACGTATGTAAGCATTCAATAAATATAGAATGGAAAAAAAAAAAACAACCCACAAACCAAACTGAAACAAACAAACAAACAAACAAACAAAAGCCAAACTACTTCCATATTTCCTTAACAGAAATTATAAGAAGCAACATAATATTTTCTTGATTTTGGCAGATTTCTTTTTTTTTTTCAGATATTTATGATTCTTTTCTTGCTCTTAAATGTGTATTTCATGATATTATTCCCAAAATGCAATTTTAACATAGTAATTTTTCTCTTTTTAATAACTATCTTACAGTTCTACATTTCTATCCTTCTGTGTACTGCTTTATTTCCTTCTCCTTTTGTTATCTGTGATATGTTAAATATTTTTACCTCAGTAAATTTTGTCCCTTCTGTCTGAAACATCTCTGCCCCACCCTCAAACCTAGAACTCCCATTTGATGAAGTAAAGACAGTCACAGACATTAGTAAAACTTTTATCGCAGCGCCTTCTGTATATAGAATAAAAAAATAAAAATAAAGAAATCCACAACCCACAGATCCTCTTATGGAAAGAGGATTAAAATTAGCTTTGGTAGAAGAACCGCTATTGTCAGATACAGAAGAAATCCATTCAGGAATGATGATACATAATTTAGAATAAATTCACTATCAGTATGAGGAATTTTGTGCAATTCTTGAGGAATAAATATGTGCCTTATTAATTCATTTCTCTTACATTTTGCTACCTTTGCTGGAATTACTGTCATCAATCTTGGAAGTACTAATGATTCTCAGGTCTATGGAAATACAAAAATTTTGAAGTCATGTCAGTTAATTTCTTCAGAGAAAGCCCATCAATAGACTTCTAAGCATGTTTTAATACAGAAAATAAATGGTAATGCCACCACCTATTAATCTTCATCATGGACGAGTTTTAAAATGCTGATCTTGTTCTTGTCATTGACTGAGGGTTTAACTTAATCTTAGTAAATATTTGACTGTTTTATTTTCAGCTGCATTTGTTCATCATTTGTGAGAATATAACTAAGGAATTGCTGGATTCCTGTTTCTTCTGAAAGTCAGACAACAAGTGATAAGGAACCACTACAGTCATGGCAATCTTCTGTAAATATAGCACTTTTATAAGGTGAACTTGATATCAAGCTTACTGAAATCATATTGTTGACTTCAGCATGCTTTGGTTTTGATTCTAAATTTCAGCAAGAAATTTAAAGATATTTAAAATGTACAGACAGATAAAACTCTATTTCCTCTAAGAAACTGAACTGAAATCTAATTAGATATGTCTCTGTTATCGCTCTTTTTTACCAAAATAACTTTCTGTTTTCCTGTAGATACATAAAGCCTGCAATATAATGGCAAGAAACTCAGCAAGTTCATTAGTTAATTCCATTAACACAGTGGTTTTCTTACTGTCCTGAAATATTGATAGGTACATTTATCGTAAATTTTCCAATTGTGTTCTTACCTGCTTTTATCAACAGTTGTACTGACCTGGACTTCATTAATATTGTATTATTCAGACAATTTTCATCTTTTCTTAACTGCACTTTAAAAAATATGGATGTCAAAAATTGGTTATTCAAAAATGATCATTAATCTAATTGTATTCTTACTACACTTACAGTATCTGTACTTTCTTCTTGATTTCCTAGTTAGTGAATTATTTTTGTTGTTTATTTGTTTCTTTGTTTTTCCTAAATTACACCATTAAATATTAATTTAGGGAATGACATCATCATTCACCATACACTTTAAAGAGAAACATGGACTTAATATGATCAAAAAATTCTCCAAAATATATTTATTTTACATAGATTTGCAATTGCATTTAAACAATGAGATCAACTTTATCTATAATATACTGTGACTGGATGCAGCAGAACCTTGTTAATATTTTTTTTGGATCAGATTCTTTCTGTTTTAGATAGTGTAACAAGTTTAAGTTGAATAAAGTTTGCAAAATACTCCCTGTAGTCTCCAGGGAACTACAGCCCTATCTGAGCTACAACTGTTTCCCCCTACCTCTTGTTTTCCATTTTGTTTCTTTTCTTGCATTTCTTTATGGAAATTTAGGCCAGCTATTTAAACTACTGAACATCTGTACAGAGTAGTTGGGTCAGAAAAGCAAACTGAAAATCTGATCATTTCTTTTATGCTTTTTCTTTCCTCAGTCACATTGTGCTGCAAGTTTTGGGAAGAAAAATTCATATCTTATCCTAGACCCATGCTTACCATGCTTACACTGCCTGATATTCTCAGATCTGCTGATCTTTACCATGGCAGAAGTGTTTATTTCATTCACGTTCCCTTTTTGTTTATTTAACCACTGTAGTGATAAAATACAGCAGCTTTATTTTGGTTGCTTCCTTTGCTTCCTGTGCAACCATCTGTGGATGTACCAAATGCTTATTCTTTTTTTTTTTTTTTTTTTTTTTTTTTTTTAATCTGCTCTGTGGTCTGCAGTCTAGGTTACATGGAAAGAGAATAAGATTCCTCAAAGTGCTTTTCTGTCAGTGAAGCATCAACACGGCTATCTTTCTTTCATATATCTTACAGTGTATGCAATCACAGTAAGAACTTTTTGGTTCTTGGCCTCTTAATATTCTTTGGAGTCAGTTCCAAAATGAAAGCTCTTATCTATCATAAGAAATTAGAATTAATATCTAAGATAACTCTTACAATCATTAAATGAAGAGTTGAACTTTTCAGGAGTGTATGTATCCATGTACGCATTCATATGTGCGTACTCAAGCTTTACCAAGTGAACATTATTATCAGATTGAAGAGGATTTTCTGCAAAAACTTATGTCAGTAAATAAGATGCTTGGGACTCGCAGTACTCCAGATGGGACCTCATAAGGGTAGAGTAGAATGGGTAGAATCTCTCTCTCCTTGCTGTCTGCCCCTCTTCAGATGCAGTCCTGGGATATTTTTTGTCTTCCAGACTGCATACACACAGCTCTGGCTCAGATTAATATTTTCCTTTACCAAGACCCCTAAGTCCTTCTTTGGAGGGCTGTTCTCAATGAGTTCTTCTTCCAGACTGTACATATATCTGTGATTGCCCTGATTCATGTGCGGCATCTTATTCTTTGGGCTGCTGAAGCTCATCAGGAGTAGGGAAGTGATCATACCGCAGTACTCAGCACTGGTGAGGCTGCACATCGATTACTGTGTTCATTTTTGGGTTCCTCACTATAAGAAAGACATGGAAGCCCTGGAGTGTGTCCAGAGAAGGGTGACAAAGCTGGTGTGTGTCTGAAGCACAAGACTTATGAGGAGTGGCTGTGGGAACTGGGACTGTTTATACTGAAGAAGAGGCTCAGGGAAAATTGCATTTTCTATACAACTATCTGAAAGGAGGTTGTGATGAAGTGGGAGTTGGCGTCTTCTCCCAGGTAACCAGTGATAGGACTAGAAGGAGTGGCCTCAAATTGCATGAGGGGAAATTAAAATTGGACATTAGGAAAAATTTCTCTCTGAAGGAGTGGTTAGGCACTGGAATGGGCTTCCCAAGGAAGTGATGGAATCATCATCCCTGGAGGCATTCAAGAAATGTTTCAGTGTTGTACTAAGGGACATGGTTTAGTGGGGAAATATTTGTGGTAGGTGGATGGTTGGACTGGATGACCTTGGGAGTCTTTTCCAAATTTAGTGATTCTATGATTCTATGATTAGTTTCATATGGGCCAACTTTTCAAGCATGTCCAAGACCCTCTGGTTTGCTTCTCTTCCCTCTGTCATATCAACTGCACCACTCAGCTTGACGTCATCTGCAAATTTGCTGAAGGTGCACTCAATCCCATCATCTGTGTCACTGATAAAGATGTTAAAGAGTACTGGTCCAAAGATGGAGCCCTGAGGGACACCACACATCACCAGCTTCCTCATGGATATAAAGCCATTGTCCACAACTGTTCAGTTGCAAATATCCACCAAATTCCTTATCCAAAAAATATTCCCATAGACTTATACACATTCAGTCTCATGAGGCAGTCTTGGACTTGCTCTTCTCTTACAATGGTGTCATGGTTTCATGATTTTTGGTTATCAGTATTCCACATCATAACATCATGTAATGTACTGAGGGTTTGACTGCTGACGCTCAAGTTCCGGGTGCTTGTCCGGAGGAGAAGAAGAGCTACATTTATCCAGGGGGCTTTGCGGTCAGCGAGGAGATATAACTCCTAGCAAGGTCACCTGATGCTCTCTTCTTTGCCTGCGCTGCTTCGCTTGCACTTCTCCGTCTGCACTTCTCCGTCTGCACTTCTCCACCTGCGCTTCTCCGCCTGCGCTTCTTCATCAGCTCAACTGGACTGCACTTCTCATCTCAGCGTTGTGGTGAGGCCGATCCACCTTCCAGACACACACTCTCTCTCTCTCCTTATATTCTGCTGACACTATATTTAGTAAATTAGTTTGTTTCACCTCAGATTGTTGCCGCTGTTTTCAATTATTTTGGGGTCCCCTATTTTCCTTTTCTGGGGGCGTGGATCTGTGGATCCCTCCACCCTTCTAGTCACGGAACCAGACCGAACCAGCCCATAAACCGTTGACAAATGGGAGAGATTTTTTTCTCTCTCAGCCTCCATCTAGAGGTTCAGCGATATGAGGTTTGAATAAGATGTGAGAGACATGAGAAACCTGTCTGTCAGCAAAGACTGAGGCAAAGAACTGATTCAGCATCTCAACCTTCTCCACATTTTTTGCAGCCAGTTTTCCCTTCTCATTTATCAAATGGAGTACACTCTCTTCAGCCTGTTTCTTCCGACCAGCATACCTGCAGAATCCCTTGTTATTTTTCACATTTTTCCCAAATGCCGTTCTATCTATGCCTTGGTTTTCCTAATCCCATCTCTGTATGTTCGCATGGCATCCCTGTATTATTCCCAGTCAATGTGTCCTTGCTTCCACTTACTGTACATGTTCTTCTTATACTTCTTTTTAACCAACAGGTTCTTCCCCAGCCATGTTAGTTTCCTGTCTCTGTTTGATATGGAGGGACAAAGAGCTCATACTTCAAGAAAGACATCCTTAAATAAATGCCAGGGTTTTGCTTTATTGCTTTTTCTCTAAGGACAGATTCCAGGGGAAAGCATACAATATAAATTGCTGCTAATAATGCATGTTCAACTTTGGACGATTAACATGTCAGAATATCTGCTTTTTAGTACTTTTTGGATGAAAGAAGTAGATAATTTTACTATTAATTACAAACAGTACTGAAAATTTTGCATCAGATTTTCTGGTTGGGAAAATATCATGTGTATAACAAAGTACTTATGATTGATGCCTATGCATGCCTAACATCTTTCTTTGAAATATTAACATGTATACTAGGGAGAGGCCATGATATACAAATGTAAATATATATATTCAAATTGACTATCTCAAATTTCTGTAAAGCTAAAAAAATAGTTACAATTTCTTTGTGCAATTCAATTTATCCTAATGCATTCATCTAGAAAAGTGAGATGTGCTCTAGAACAGCTTATTCTTGATACTGAAAAAGAAACTTTAAGATCTATAGATTTCTAGCACCTGGACTATCACATTAAATGTGAAAGGTGATATCATCCTCAACATGAGTCAGATACTGATAAATAAAGCCTAAATTCTTCAGTGACTTTCTCAGAAGTTTATTGAGAAACAGCAGAATATTGGAACTACGGGATTGTAAAATATTTCAGGTGGGAAGAGAGTCAGAACTCTTCTAATTCTGCTCAGATCAGGGTCAGCTCTGAGGTCAGGCCAGATTATTCAGGGCTTTGTCCAGTTGGGTTATAAAAATCTCCAAAGCCGATGACTGCACAATCTTTCCAGGCAATTTTTTCCAGTGCTTGACTGTCCTCATGAGGAAAAAAATCTCCTTAAATTCAGTCTGAATCCTACTTATGATCATCATCTCTTGTCCTCTGAGTGTACACTGTTGTAATGGCCTGCCCTTGTCTCCTTGGTGCTCCCTCTAGGTGCTCTGGGGTTGTTGTTAGGTCCTTTCAAAGCTCTCTCTTCTCCAGGTCAAGTAAGTTTTGATCTCTTAAATTTTCCTAACAGGGCAAGTACTCAAGTCCCAACCATCCCAGAAACCTGCTGAACTTCCTGAATTTTAACAATGTATTTCTTGTATTTAGGATACCTTAAGATCTAATGCAGCTCTAAGGTTCATCTCCATTTATGTACTTTCACGGATGTATTGGAAGAACTCTGGAATACTTTGTGACTTTTGGTTTTAAATAGTTCTATTGATTTATTTATTTATTTTCTTTTTCTATGCAGAAATTTATTCATTACAGCTCACTGGCCTGGAATTAATTTTATTTCCAAATTTTCTTTTCACATTTCAATCGCTTCTCACATTTGAAGCTCGAAGTAAAGTTTAGGAAGAAGTAATCCCCAGCAAATTAAACCCCTCTGAATAACAAATCTATTTTTTCAACAATTGTAGACAGGAATGTGATTATTATTATTATTATTATTTAATTTATTTCCTCATTAAAGTCTACCAGCTGTATTTTCAGTATTTGAATTATAAATTTTCAAATGCTGGTTCGTTCTTTCCAAAATTCCCCTTGCTAATTGCAGGTTCAGTATAAATTATATATAATACTTAGCATCTTATGTTCTTCTATTTAGCAACATAAACAATTTCTTATAGTATATGATTCATTTGTTTGATGTTATTAGTGTTTTGTAAATATATTATCTACGCACCATGGTCATTTGAATCACTCAGACACCATTTATTAAGTCACATTTTACTCACACATTTCTGAGACTGTTCTTTAAACAGTATATTTTTTCCCTCTCTAAGCATGCAGTGTGTGAGTGTAACTCTATTACATGACAGAGAGTATCACAGATTTATGGAAAACACTGTCCTATATAAATAGTCTTTGGATACAGAAGTGCTTTCAATACTCCTTGAAAGCAGTATACAGGATTATAGAGCTGGACGACATGCTTACTGGTGTTCTGAAGGAACTGCTTGATGTGGTCACCAGGCTACTTTTCATCACATTTTAAAAGTTGTGGCCATCATGTGAATACCCCAGTGCTTGGAAAAAGGGAAAATCACTCCCATTTTTAAGAAAGAGAGAAAGGAAGATCTGAGGAACTACAGGCTGATGAGCTCTATGCCTGGTAATATCATGAAGCAGATTCTACTGGAAGCTATGTTAAGGCATATGCAAAACAAGCAGGTCATCTGATACACTTAGGACAGCTTCATCATTCGCCTAATCAATCTGGTGGCCCTTTATGATGGAGTGATGATATCGATGGACAAAATAAGGGGAAATGATGTCCTTTACCTGGACTTCTGCAAGGCCTTTGGCAGAGAAATACGTACTTGAAAGCTGGACTGGTTGAATGGTCTTTGTCTACGTGGAGAGCAGTGATGAGTGGTGTCCCATAGGGGTCTGTCTTGGGACCAGTGCTTATCAACATCTTTATCAGTGACACAGATTATGGGATTGAGTATATTCTCAGTGAATTTGCAGGTGAAACCAAGCTGAGTGGTACTGCTGGCACAATAGAAAGAAGGAATTTCATTCAGAGAGACCTGAACAGGCTTGAAAAGTGGGCCCCATGAACCTAATGAGATTCAACAAGGCCAAACATATGGTTCTGCACATAAGACAAGGTGATCCCAGACATACGTACAGACTGGGAAAAGATCTCACTGAGAGCAACCCTCCAAAGAAGGATTTAGGAATCCTGGCAAATGGAAAACTAACATGAGCCAGCTGTGTTCTGCAGCCCAGAAGACAAATGGTATCTTGACTGCATCAAAAGAGGTCTGGCCAGCAAGATGAGGGAGATGACTGTCCCATTCTACTCTAACTTCATGAGGCCCCATGTGGAGTACTGTGTACTAAGCCTGAGATTTTAAGCATGGAATAGGCACAAAGAAGTGCCATGAAAATTATGAGAGGTCTGGAGTGTCTCTATTCTGAAGAAAGATTGAGGAAGCTGGGATTGTGTAGCTTGGAGAAGAGTCTGAGGAGACCTCATTGTGGCCTTCCAGTACTTGAATGGAACTTATGAGAAGAAGGGGGTCTGAATTTTTCATGGTCTAATAGAGATAGGACAAGGAGAAATAACTCTAAACTAAAAGAGGAGAAATTTAGGTTAGATGTTAGCACTGGAACAGGTTGCTCAGAGAAGTTGTGTTTGCCCCATCACTGGAAGTGTTCAATGCCAGCTTGGATGAGGCCCTGGGCAGTATGATCTAGTGGTAACAATGCACTTGATCTTTAAGGTCCCTTCCAACCTAAGCCATTCTGTGATTCTATGATTGTGTATGGACATTTCTCAGACCTTTTCCTTTTCAGAGACAATTCAGATAGATCAGGCACATTGCCTCCCAAACGTTTCAGTCACAAATTAATAAGAAAAACTGAATAAAAAAGAAAAAAAAGACAGTTCAGCATATGTATGTATATGATACATCTTTTTAATAGCAATGACTAAGCCCTTTTAGAAGTGGAATACCTTTGTTTATAAATATGGACCTTTGTCTTTTACTAAAGGCAGTATTCAAATGTGAGAACATTGAACACTGCACAATCTTTGTTTTCATATTTAAAGTAAATTTATCATGTTTTCAAGTGTTTTATTATATTTGCACTTGAAAAAGCTGTTTATGTGGAAGAATAGATTTTCTCTAGGCTTTTTCATCTATTCTTAACAGAATAAGTTGTAGGATCCGAGACAAATGTAAAGCTGCATTTTAATTCACTGTTGTCTTAAAATTAATAGGATATAATATACTAAATACTAAATAATATATGTATCTTGCAGTTCTGAATCTTTCCTATCATAGGGAATTCTAGAGCAGGGTTATAATTTCTTATTTTCAGTTACACGCTTGTAGGTCAAGGGCATTGAGAAGTGGCAGACTAAACCACATAAAAAGAGTTACTGAAAATACTTTCCAGTGAATTATTGCTAACAGTTATGTAGTAAAATTATGTAATTCTCCAGGGCTGTGCAATACAGAAAACAGCTTGACTGATACTTCCAGTTTGGTTTGATGCTTTCTTGGGAAACTAATCTTTCTGTCCTCTTTGATCTCTATATGTTCCAAACACATTCTCAATTTTATTGTCTTTTCTTTCTGTTTTACATACGTACAGAACTCAATATAATAAAAATGAGGATCTTTCACAGATCAACTATTTATTTTGCAAATAAATTCAGTTTAGGATTTATCAGTTATATTAAAAGAAAAACTTGTTTGCTGTGTATAGAACAAGATTTTAATAAATAAGACTAATTAAATGATCTCATTCACTGTATTTTGACTTAATAAATTAATAAAGAACTAATTCTAGTTTTAGACAAGACTTCTACATAATTTCCTCTGGAATGCCCAGAACTGTATAGGATTTCTCCACATTTCTCCACAAGACTTCTCTTCTACTGAAGACAACATGAGATTTCCCCTATATTCTAGGAGCTAAATGTATACTGAGCACATCGTGTGCTGGCTTTGGAGTGAATGGCAGACTCAAAACTAGCATAGAGTGCATATCTATCTGAGTCTTGATAATGATGCAGACATATGACATACAGAGATATGCAGAGGGGAATAACAGAGATAACATGAGAATTGGGAGGAAGATATGGAAAAAAAAAGTCATTTTCCTGCAGAAATAATAGTAACTGGATATCCTGGAAGTGTATTTGAATGAATTCTGAGAGGCTACAATTTCCAGAAGCAAGTGATAAAACAAAAACTTCTACAAACCTTCTTTTAAGTTTGTCTAAGGATGAACTGGAAGTAGTACTGGGGAAAAATGCATAACCCTCTTTAATTTGGGATTATAATTTTAATTACTATTATTATTTCATTTATAATGGTGAATAAATAACAGGCATGAGTGGATAGCACATAATGCAGAAAAATGCATATCACCATATCAAATTTTGCTGCTTCAATTGACTTTTATCTGCAATTTCAAAAATAAGAAAAGAATTAATTAAATTTAATGGTTTTTATCTATTTATTTGTTTTCTTAATGTGAGGTTCTGTAAGGATGCTTTCTCTCCATCTCTAGAATCTCAGTTCCAATTAGTTTTTAAATCTTGACTTCAAAGGGTACTTGATCTAGTCTGTTGAACAATTTTTTTACCAGACATATTTATTTAAGATACAGTTTGTTTTGTTTGTTTTTCTCCACTTGACCAAACCAAGTCTTGGGTTTGCAATTGGGCACGCATACAGTAAATATTGCTTTCCAATTTTGCATTTTCACTCCTGTGATCACTAATATGATATAGTTCATGAATGCGTGCAGGAACTTGGCAGATATAAAATTGGGCTGCACAACATACAGGAATGCTAATTTCCTACTAAATGTTAAGTTTATAATCAGACTATAAAATGCAGAATTACAGAAGATTGTTTGAAGCTTTATTTTTCTCTTCAGATTTGTCTTTGACTTTATTCCAATATATAATTCATTCTGGAAGCAATTACTAGTTATATTTTTCAGCTTTGACCTATGTCGATGTTCTTATTGTGCAGTTGATTTCAACGGATGTACTACAGATGACAGTGCATAAGGATTTAGGCTGAGTTGTTTTCATTTTCTCATATTTCCTTAGTTCAACCATGTAGAATCATGGCTCATATAAGCTAGAAGTACTTCTTTCTTTCTTTCTTTATTTGAAAAAACCTTTTTATTTTCCTTCCTATTCTATTATTTACTATTTATAACATATGAGAAAGTGAGGGAAGCTAAATCTTACGTATCTTTAAATGTTATTGCTTATGCCGAAAGGTGAAAAAATAAATCTGTAACAGTGTTTCAAATTCCTGACATAGAGGACAATTATAGATAACTGAATTTGCCAAGAATGCAACTGTGCTAACAACATGCAAATGAAAAGATGGATACAAAGACTGATTTGCTTTTAAAAGTGGTTCCTAAGGCTGTCAGCTTTCTGCTGGTCTTTTCTATCGCCTTGTGAGAATAAAAAAAAAAAAAAAAAAAGGGGGGGGGGTTAAAATTTCTCTATAACAAATGTAAACATCTACTACCTCAGTATGATATGAGGTTTTTCAGTACTTTTCAACCTATACAGGAAAGATAGAGCTTCTGTCCAGAAATTAGCAATGTGATACAGAAATTGAAAATTAATGAGGCAATGGAATTAATTCATTCAAAAATTCAAAAGTGGGAACTTTTATTTTCCTGCTGTGAAATTCTAATCAGTGAAGCTTTTCCTTAAATCTTAATCAAAGTGTATTCCTGTTACCTAACTCTGAAAGTTTCCAGGGTATCTGTGTTCTCAGAAATGGAAAAGCACATATCCTCAGTATGGGAGTCATCCACTTGTTGGTGTATTTTGACTAGGCACAAGGAAGGAAGGAGCTATCTCTTATAAAAGTGTCTTTGGACAGGAATGACTTTTAACTTAGACAAGTTTTATGTAAAGTTGTAAAAAAATTCATAATTCTAGAATTTCACAGAAGATTTTTAGAAAAGATAAAAGTGTACGCATGAAAGGAAAGTGTATGAAACTAGAATACCAAAGAAACAGCAAATTTTTCTAGTGTATGGTTAAATGAATAAAGATTGCTGAAACAGCAACTACAGAAAGAATATGCAAAAGCTGGATAAGGCAGCTAAAAAGTAATTGGGAAAATTATAGGTAAGAATTTTTTCACCATGTCTTCACCTTGACCTATAGTATTCTTGAGTAGTGTTGAACAACTTTTTTAGTGAGTGATCTTTCTGTTAGCATCCATGAAAACAGTAAAATTTAAATGAATATTTGACATGGAAAGATCATTGTGTATGAATTAGTCTGAGACAGGAGGGAAGCACAACTGTAGAAACATGGTTCTAGGATACAGCATTGCAGGCACAGAAAAGAAACTTCATTGTTAAAATATCTTCTAATCACTTCTAGAACATAGTCATACTTCTGGACAATTGCAACATCAGACTGGTATCACTATGCCATATCTTCTCATGGTTAAGGCATTTACCTGATACCAAAGTGATTTAATTAGGCTTCTTACTCTGAGATAATATATTTTATCTCCCTGAAACATTATTTACTGCTTATGTGAATTTTCACTAAATACTCATGAATGTATGTAGATGTATTAGGATTCTAGAAATGTTTTAGGATAAAAATGATTTAAATCTAGGACCACAAACATGTTTGTTGTTGTTGTTTTTGATTTCTTTCTTTCCTTTCAGCTCCCCCCTTTCTCCCTTCCCACCTCCCTCATTTGAAATATTCTAATCTGTATGCCAGAAACACTGAAGTAAATCCACATAATCCATAAAGACACGTTTTGAAGAGAAAGCCATGTTCTGAAGAGAAACCTTCTGGCTAGTGATCAAGAAGTATTTTCCTTTTGATCAAGGAACAAGAGAATATTATTATTATTTCACAAGTCAGCACAGAAGGGGAAAAAAAAACTTCTAAAAGCTACCTTGAAAGGTAGTAGTAGGAGATGGTATGAAAGTTATTTGGATTATTTACATCATGCAGAACACTGGTTTAAAACAAGAGAGGCAGAATCAATTTTCAGAAAGGTAACAGAGAACTATATTCAGTCATATTAAACAATCATTCTCCTCTACTGGTTGGGATAACATTTATGTTACTCTGTACTAAATTGGAATTTGATTGGATTTGAAACACAGATTATAACAAATAAAAGTTTTATTTTTGCTTTTTGGATGTAAGGAAGAAGATAATCATGGATTATCTCAATTAGTCAGACAGTCAGGGAAACAAAGTCCAACATTATTTTCCTTTTAAAATTATTTTGGATAGGCAGAGAGACAGAGATTGCAGAGGGACAGGTATTCATATTTGTCATGGTTTTGTGTTTTGTTTTTTTTTTTTGGTTTTCAGTATTCCATATCATAACATCATGTAGTAGACTGGGAGTTAAAGTGTTAATACTCCAATTCCTGGTACCCATCCGTGTACATCACAGAAGTCATGGGATCTGGCTCTTCCAGGTGGGGCGGTCTCTTACTGCCTTGCACTGGGTACTTTCCTAGCCGTTCCAAGCTTTTCAGGTTTGACTCAGACTCAGGAATTCTCTCTCTCTCTCTCCTATTTTATTTGATTTATTAGTCTCAATTTCAATCAGATTGTACTATATTGCGTTATCTTGCATTCTGATATCATAGTTAATAAAATAAGTTTTCCTCCACAAGTGGTTGCCGCTGTTTTTTTTTTCCTTCCTTAAGCTCAGCTCCCATCTCCCTATACATTTTCCCTTTCTCTTCCCATTTTGTGGGGCCAGGGAGGGCCCTGGGGTCTACTGCCCCCCCCCCGTCACAGGCATAGATTGATCTAATTAACTACATGATAATATTCATATACATAAAGTACTCAAAAAAGAAACATGGAGCTACAAATCCTGAAAAAAATTCTTTGTGAGGAAACCATTTTTTAATTATATTTTTTTAAATATTTTTTAATAAGTGTTTAGTAATTTCAAGTGGCCACTATAATAACAGATAATATTCAAAATGAGACAGGGATCAGAATTTCTGAAATAGCAACAACAAAAGATGTAAAAATGTCCAAATGATTTATATTCCAAACATTTTCATTTAAAAATGATAAAATAAATATCAGTCCGCAACTGAGAAACAGGAAAGATGTCCTAAATGCATATTTCCATTCCCTTTTTTTCTTTTTTCTTTTTTCTTTTTCTAAGCTAATATGAAGCTAAGCAAAATCAGTTCAGTTACCAAGACAGTAGTTGAAGTATGTGAAAAGTTGCTATTTTATGTAGACACTGGGTATCAGCTTCCAAGTATTGTTTCTACTTGTGTGAATTGACTTTAATGTTATGAAAAGACAGTAGGGTTAGACTGCAACATTATTTACAAAGTAGCTGTTGAAATTTGATGGATCATTAAAAGGAACATATTTTCAAAAATGAATAAAAAGAAGACATCTGAATATTACTGGGAGAACAATCCTCAGCAGTATCTGTTCTTGCTTGAAAAGGAAAGTTCTCTCACTCCCCCTCTTCAACAGGACAGAGGGAGAAAATGGAGTGAAAAAGCTGATGGGTCGACATAAAGACAGAGGCAAAACAGACTTGATGCACCCCTGCAGACCTCCTCTGCCAAAACCTTGTCATGTATCCCCATGACAACAGCTTAAAATCTATGCGATATATATTGAAGGAATCTTAACAGAAAGTCACAGAATAAAGCTATAAGAAGAAGGGATAAAGAGAGGGGAATAACAAGGTGATTTAGTATCAGTAAAAGTACTTCTAAATTATTAATACAAATTATTTGGCAATTTAATTATATTGCGGACTGATATTTATTTTATTATTTTTAAATGAAAATGTATATTATCATTTTACTTGTCTTCATTATCTCTTTTTTTTTTACTCATTTACTGGACTTACACATTTTTTTCTTTGTTTGTGTACGTGTTCATTTTCCTAACAGAATTAAGATAACTTTTTTTCCTTTGGTATTCTAGGTAAGAGCATTTACAAATGAAGTTGAAAGAAGGAGGCGAAGACAAGAAAATATAGTAGAAATTGTTTTACCTTCAGGATGAAAGCAGCTCTTCTGTGTTCACAGAGATACTTTTAGGAACTTTTAATGAGGCTGCAGTGGTGTGTTTGTATTTGCTCTCTATTTGTTTTGGCAGTTGTTCTGTTTTTATGATTTTTTATTTTTTTTCCCAGCATGCTGTGAGGAAGAAAGATGAAAGGCTTTTAGAACCTTTTATAAAAGCAACAGCTACCTATTTTCTGTTTAAAATAATTTCCATGTTCTGGGCTAGAGTCTTAAAAGAATGAAGTTAGCAGAACACTTTAAAGCTCGCAGTTACTGTAAAAAAGAGAACATTTAATGTAAGATTTGTGGAGAGATGCTTTTGATTACTTCATGTGCTGACTGCAATTTTTCATTTAATGTTGCTTCATTGTATTAAAATAATTAGGAATGATTAGTGGATGGTGAATCAGTGTTCTGAATACTTTTTCTTCACTTCTGTTACTAATATAAAGGGATTAATGCATTTCAAGTTTCAGATCTCTTGGAATGGGGGTGAGAGAGAAGATTAGAAGGGTCCCAGTACTGCATATGGATTCTGAAATCTTTTGCTAATCTGTGATACCTAAGCTAAAATCAGTCTATCTCATTCCTAATGTCTTACCTTTATTCCCCAACCCAAACCAGAAAGCAGGGTCTACTGCTATGTCTGACTATATATTCCTTCTGGGGCTTCTATCCCCAGATGCTCTTCCTCTGACTAGAAGCTAGCTGCAACAATTGACTAAATATTACTCAACTTAAATAAAGTCTCCACAGTGGCTGGCAGGATTGGTTTCATAAACTGTCTGAAAGTAGCTTACATGCTATTACTTACTGTTATACTGTGTTTTGGGAATTGATATATTACAAAATGAGTGTCTGGACAGTTTTACTTCTGTGCTTCACATCTATCTACAGGAAACTTCAAGTGCAGAGATATTCTTCCCTGTACTTTCCAAGTGTTTGCTTCTTTAGGCTTCATGTCTCCTTCTATAGTGGATAAATTCAAACAAAATGCTAAAGAAGAAAAAGAAGAAAGAAATATTCTAAGATTGCTTCTTTGTATTTATTTTCAATATGTACTTCAGAGTATTGTTTTTGAATGTAGCACATATCTTTCCCCAAAGAAGAAAAAATTTTCACTGAAAGTAAATCATGGTCAGGAGGACTGACAACAGTCGGCAAAAATGTCACTTTAAAGTAAGTACACTGAATTAGATTGGGCTTTTCTCTGTGGATATCTAAATCTACATGGAAATAGATTATTGGTGCAAAATTGCACTTGAATTTATTTGCACGGAAAACTAAGAGTTAAGTAACATGAACATTAGATAAAGTGAAATAAGGCCTGAAGCGCAGCTGGAAAAGTAACTGGTTAATATGGAACATGTCTAAATAACAAAGAATGCCAGTAGACTGAATAGCTATCTGGAAACTGTGTGAGGTCAAAAGGCCAGAATGAAGCTCACTGAGAAGAGGTACATGTACTGCCACATCTTAATTTCTGTGCAGTTAGAAGTGAAGAGATTTTTTGCAGTCTTCTTTGTGTAAGAACTATTATTCTCAAGAAGAGGCTGAAGACCTGTAGGGAAAGAAGGCTAAATAGTTGGGTGTCAAAAGTAGGAAAGCTTATGGCTTTAAGGATAAGACTCAAGATCTCATTGTTTTAGAATGTTGTGGGTCTTGTAGCTTGAGTGATGTATTTATATAAATGTTGAGAAGTGACATCTGACACTATTGTTTCCTAATGGGCCCTGACTGTGGTTATTCTGAATTTAGCAGAAGACAACTCTCTGAGTCAGTATTATATATACACAGGAAAAAGTAAAGATGTATTTTACAGCTTATGTCAAAACTAAATTGATAAAAAATAATAAATAATAAATAAAATGTGAAATACTTAAAGCAAAAATTCACTGGCATAAAATAATTATTTAAAGTTGTACATCTAATTTTCTATTTTTACCATTAGGAACTTGAATCACAAGTGTATATTCTCTTCTAAGTAAGTGTATATTCTCATGTAAGTTATGAACATTTCCAAGAAAAAGTCAGGAATATTTGAAATTTCCAATTTTATAGTACAGATTGTGGAATTTTGCATTTGATCAAATCAGACTGTTTCAGTTACAGGACCAATTATGAAATCTTAAAGATTGACAATACTTAGATTGCACAAAATTTGAATTATTACAGGGGCTGCTGTGAAAGTAATGCCTCCTTTTTTATTATGTTTGTCCACTATGTCAGAGACAAATGTTGGTGCTATGGCAGTAGAGGTTGAATGTTCCCCTTAATATTCTGTTACATTTTGTTGCAATGTGAGACAGCAGCAGAGGGGCAGTCTGGCAAAATGGCATCTGATTTGGAAGTGCATATGAGGCAAAAGCCTGTAGCTGAATTCCTCTCTGTGGGAAAAATTGCACCCATTGATATTCACCAGTGTTTGCTGAACACTTATAGAGATCAGACAGTGGATGTTAGCACAGCAAGGTGGTAGGTGCTTTGTTTTGTCAGTGGTGACAATGACAGTGATAATCTCTGCTGGTGCAGATTTTTTATGAGAGTGGAATGTAGGTTCTTCATCGCTGGGAAAAAAAAACAAACAAAAAAAAAAAGCATAGCTAATGCAGGTAACTATGTTGAAAATTTGTACTTTGCAGTGGAGAATTTATCAAACAAGTTATTGTGCTCTTTATATCTGTTGTATTTTACAGATAAATAAATAGAAGGTATTATTTTTGAGCAGCCTACATATAAGAAAATTTCAAGCTGCCTAGCAATAATAAAATACTTCCCAAGTAATTAATTTTTACATTAGTATTTTATACAAGGAGTATTGGGAAACTTAATCCAAGTCTGATAACAGACTATGACAGTATGTCAGAGAGCACTCTGGAGGGTGGGCAGAGGTTATAACCCACAAAGCTCACTCGTGTTCTTTCTTCTCCCACCCTCAGTGAAACAGAGGTCTGAAAAAGACACCTTCTTCCTCTTTTCAGTGATAACCTATATGCCTTCAAATGCTGGACAACTACTTTTTTTTTTTTTAACTGTTATTATTATTATTATTATTTGACTTGTATTAGCTTTCTACTACATGCAATGCTCCTCTTATTTTATTTTAGAAATAATGATGTGTAATACCAATGCCAATTTGCTTTTGAGATAAGGGAAGTTTCTTATCTATTTGTACTTTCAGAAAAAAGATGGATAGGTTACTTTGTTACACTAGACATAATGCAACATAGAGCTAAGAGTGTGTTGCCTGGTGCATGGATGCGATCTCTACAGTATGTAGTAGCTGTCTATTAGGATTCCATTTGATGGTGCATGAGAGCAGTTACCAGCATCTGAAGATCTACTTGTTATATACATTGTTCATCATATTTTTTTATTGTGTTATTACTATTTTTATTAAAGTAGTTTTGTTATTTTCTTCTGTGCTTTTCTTGCTGAGATTAGACAGAAAACCACACCCCTTCTGCTGCTGAACAAGAAGTAACAACTGTTTGCTACCCTGAACCATTCTACTAAGTTTTTCCAGTAGGTTTTAATTTTCCTGGAATAAGTTGTTTTGCCACTAAAAAGACTGACATGTTAGGCAATCTCGAACAGTAAATGAAGTTAGTTTACTAAACTCCAAAAATACTGTGTACTCATTTTTGAATGTGAAACCAAGGGTACTGTAGCCTGTAAAAAAAAAAAAAAAAAAAAAATCACATAAAAAATGACATGAATCAGCAATGTCAATGTAATTTTTCATGAAAATCTCTCTCAAAAAACTACATTTTAAGTCACCACATCTGCAAGCCACAGCAGGAATCTGAAATGGCTCTGACTCTTTGCTCCACAGTCTCTTGTTCAGAAACCAAGGGTAAACCTCATCAGTGCATCATTTCTATACTAAACAGATCCTGTCAAGAAATTAGTATGGAACGTAATACAATTCAAGCTCGAATCTGTATATCAGTTTAGAATTACAGAATGGCTTGGGTTGGAAGAGATTTCAAAGATCATCTTGTTCCGACCCCTCTGTCATGGCAGGATTGACGACCACTAGACCAGACTGTCCAGAGCCCATCAAGCCCGGCCTTGAACTCCAACTAATTATCAAATTTGCAATGTGAACTACAATGTAAATTTCAAAAATAAAGAAATTGCTCCCAGAAGTGCTTTCCACTGACACATAACACAATAAATTGTGATTACAGCAAACTTAGGTGCTCACTCAACTGTCACAACCACATTCCTCTTGAAAACATTGAAACGCTAGAAATTTAATATTTTTATTTAATATTAATATTATTAATATGAGACCCTTATATATTGAAAAGCCAAGTAGAGATAAAACCCCTTGATTCTCTACAGGTCTCTTCCACCATTCCCAATGCTGTGCACTTTGCTTGAACTGTTTTCTAAGACTTTTTGTTCAGAGTGAATTGATGAATTGAGGAAGAACTTGTTGTTACTCTTTTTTTTTTTTTTTTTTTTTCCCTCTATAGAAATTGTTTAATCATATTTTCCATAATTGGTCACTTGTAGAAAATAGGATCTGTTTTTATTTAATCTGTACTGTTTTACTGTCTTAAAAAAAAAAAAGTAACTATAAGGCTAAGTGTTGTATACAAAGTTTTAGAGTTATACAACTGTTAGTCATAGAATCACTCAGGTTGGAAAAGACCTTAAAGATCATACTCAGAATCTTTCCATGCATTGAACTTGAAACTGAAAAGAAATACTTACTAGCAGTTGTTCAAAATGTGTGTGTGTAGAATACAGTTTTGGTCCAAAGAACTATTTTAACCCAAGTTTCATCCCTATAGTATCTGCAAGCTAACAATTTATTTTACTGAAGTGTAAAAAAAAGGGAAAAAGAAATTGTGTTCTACTTCCATTGAATTGAAGCAAACCCAGAAAAACTATGCTGTGATATTGATGTACATTTATTCAGTTGGAGGTTACAAACCAAACCAGCAGACCACAAACAATTGACAAATCATTTTTAAGATCAGTTTAGTAATACCTAACAAATATATCTTCCGAAGTATGTATGTTCAGTTTAAAGTTGTATTTTAATGGATTTTTTATATATTGTATGTAATTACATATATGTTTTTGTCGTCTATAGATCCATATCTAATATCCATAGAGAAACATTTTTTTTTCCATTGAAATATGTTCCAAAATAAGGGAGCATATATGACAAAGCTATTTGCAATCTGACATGGCCGTATTAGAAAGATTGGAAGTAAAAGTATCTGAACATTATAATTTCCATTTGTGACATAAGGAAAAAATTATTACTCTGAATTGAAGGTTCAAATATATAAAGAAACATACAGTTCAAGCCCTCATTTCCTCATACTTCCCAATCTGAAGTTTATTTGTTCATTCATTCACATGCGGGTCTGTAACAATGGGGTTCTAAATGAGCATTCTTCAGTTGTATAGTCCTTACTGGACTTCATGTATGTTAACAAAATGGAGTGGGATATATTAAATCTTATGAAGTCATTGTAAAATAATATCCCCTTTTTAAACCAGTCTTTGCTTTCTTTATTATCTGCCTTGTTTATATATACTTTCTATAGTAATGATTAACAAACTAGTCAAATTAACCGGTTTCTTTCTAAAGGCTTTCAAAATGCTTCAGTCATATTGTTCACTGAAGCAATATTGCTGATGCCACAGTTCTGCATTTATAGCTAAGATCATTTAAACTCCATTTTCATATTTATTCATTACTTCAGTTAGATGTTTCAGTTCTATCGTGCTGATAAAAGATATAGAGTGACAAAAATGTTTTTTTTTTTAATTGTAGAAGATTTATTCACATCTCTATTTTACAACATTACAACTCTTCATCTCTCCTTATTACCACTTTAGTTATTACAATATGAATTATTAATGAGAAAAAAAAACGAAAAAGAACACCTGCAACTTTGAAGTGTTTTGTTCTCTCCTTTATCACCTCTAGCTTGACTCTGGAAATATTATTATAAATTTTAGTTGAATACTATTTGAAAAACAAAAATAACATCATTTTACCATAGAAACATGGAAACATTAAAAAAAAAAAAAAACTGCTTTACAAATTGTTTAAGATTAGCTATGATGCATATGAGAATAAGATGTATTTGTAAACATAAATTAAATATTTTCATAGAATCATCTATACAGACTGAAGGAGCAGTCCTCAAGAGCAGCCCTGCAGAGAAGGACTTGGGGGTCTTGATGGATGGATACTGTGAGGAAACCCCCTAAACAATTAATCTCAAACTGAATCATGGTGTAAAGAGACACAGCACATCGTATTCTTTGAAGATATTCTTGACTACTAAATTTCAAATAATAAAATACTCTGTGAAAGAAGGGAAGAATCTACCTCTGGAGAGAATCTTTTTGCTGCTGGGTACAGCCAAGAGTGTCAGAACAAGCCTCCAATAATAGATGTATTGCAGGCAGCCCAAAAGAAAGAAAGAGAACATTCCAGGAAAAAGCATATAAAACTAAAGTGTATGAATCTTCTTTTTGAGCAGAGTAAATGAATAGAATTTGAATGAACCAGAAAGAACCCACAGTTATTTAAGTGTGGGGTTG
Source organism: Meleagris gallopavo (assembly GCF_905368555.1). Lineage (NCBI taxonomy): Eukaryota > Metazoa > Chordata > Aves > Galliformes > Phasianidae > Meleagris > Meleagris gallopavo. The sequence continues at coordinate 149,642,455 of NC_139404.1, read as the reverse complement.
AAATACTTCAGTACCATTTATGGCAATAATACAAACTATTTGAGAAACAATTCAAGAAATACTGACCTAATTTAGTTATTATTACAAAGGGTATTGTGTCTAAGACCATTTTTTCACAGGAAATTGGTACATTTTGGAAAATATATTAAACATAAAAGATTATATAATAAAATAGACTTCAATAATAGAACTAGTTTTGTGAAATTCTATGAAATTTTAAAATTAATTTCAGATTTTATCTTTGAAATAAAATTCTTAAAATAACTGAATCATGAAATTATTTTTTTCTTTTTCCTGATATTTCAGTCAATGATACCTTTCAGATTTACATATTAGATCAATATTTACATATTTAGATCAATATGTGTAGAAGAAATACAAATTAACAGGCTAATAGACAAGGAAGCAAACGGTAAAGCACAAGTCAACCTCTCAATACTATTTGCATTTCTGACTTTCATATAAACTCCTCATCTATTTCAAGACACCCCAGCAATTCCTAGCACTGGAATTTGTAAAACATTATCTTTTTTTTTTTTTTTTTTTTTTTTTTTTCAGCCAGATTCACACACAAGATGAAACTTTTGTACTTCAAATTCAAGTTAGCAAATCTGTTATTTTATTTATTTTCTAAGCTTATTTCTCTCAGTACTTAAAAATCTATCATCTTATGGTTGCTGTAGTTTAGTCTATCAGTACCCTCAGCATCCTCAACTTTCTCTTGTTTGTAAGTAGCAAAATTCTCATGTAAACAACTTGTTAATCAAACATCTGCCTTCCACATTTTCTAAAAATATTCAGGACTGCTTATAATTCTTTCTAGGAAATGCGGTGATTAAAGTGTTCCATGAGAACTAGGACTTGAGATCATTAGGCTTTCTCCAGCTGTCTGATTTTCTGTGTTTTTCTGCAATCACCTCTTAATGGTTCATGTTACAGTATTTCCCTTGTTTTAGGCTTTCCCTTGTTTTTACACTTTCCTTGGTTTTCTGATACAGCTGTTTGGAGAAGCTTTGAATATAAGTGCTTTTATCTTGGTAAGAATGTAAGCCTAAGGGTTATCAATACATACCATTCTTATATTAATATTTATATGCTTATATACATATATATATAATACATATATTAAAGTTTCAGTTTCTCCATTACAAATTAATATATGTCTCATTTAAGAATTTTCATAAGTAATACACCTTTTTCAGTGTTCCTGCTGAATATAACATATGATCATAATCCTAGTAATAATCATAATTTTGTAAAATCTTTCCCTATATATTATTATTTGCAATGTGTCCAGAGAAAGCATTCTGTATCAGCTGATGAAGAATTTCTTCTGTGATTCAGAGTAAAATAAAATAGCTATATTTTTGTATGTTAGCAGAAAAATAGTCATGAAGATTAAAAATGATACTATCTATACACACACACATAGATACATATAGAATATGCTAGTCCAAATCCTGGTTCCATGCAGGACAACTCAAGAATCAGATCATATGCCTGAAAGCACTGTCACAATTCTATGATTGTTTATGATTGTTTACGTCTATGACTCTATGATGGTCCTGATGGTCTTAAACTCTGGCAGCTTGGTGCCATGATCACTGCTCTGTTCCAATGCCCAGCCACCCTCTGATGAAGAACCTTTACCCAATACTCAACTTGACCTTGTGATGCAGCTCCATGTCATTCCCTCAGGACTTGTCACTGTCACCAGGGAGCAGAGATCGACATTGCCTCTGCCCCCCTCATGAGGAGCTGAAGGCCTGTCACAAAGACTCACATTAATCTCTTCTTTAGTCTGGACCTAGAAAAGAAGTGATCTATCTGCTTCTCATATGTCATGTCCTTTAGACCCTTCATAATCTTTGTTGTTCTCTTTTGGACACTTTAATAGTTTTATGTGCTGTAGTGGAATTCCAAGGTCACAACCTGAACCAATGGGTGAGCTACGTGAGTACATGAGTGCCTGGAGTGGGCGGGGGGGGTTAGAGCCATCCCTTCTGTCTCCATGATACTTCCCATGCCATCTGAGTCTGTGCGGGTCCCCCTTTCCCCCTGGCCCTTCTCTGCTGTGGCATGACGGTACAAATGGGAGAGGGACACATTCCTAAGCTCATCCTTTTCTTCTAAGTGTTACAGGGAGGGGTGAGTTAATTCCTCTTGGATATCTTTTTCTATAGCACCTATTTCTCAAATAAAGGTTCTGTCATTGCTTTTGTTCACTCCACATGTGTTCATTATTATACTGTGGCACCTCAAATTACACAAAGTATAGGCCATGCTACTGCAGAGCAATGGAGGACAATACCTTCTCTCAACCAGCTTGCTATACTGTCTCTGATGCACCTCAGGCTGTGATTGACTTTGTTGGTTGTCAGGTTACACTGTTGGTTCATTTTCAACTTACTATCAACCAGAACTCTCAAATTCCTTTCCATGAGGCTACTCTACACCCTCTCATGTTGCAGTCTGTATGTTTATCCAGGGTTGTCCAATCTCATATGCAGAATCTCACAATTGCTCTCATGAGACTTCATTCAGATGGTGATTGGCCCAGACCCGCAACTTGTGAAGATCTCTCTGCAAGGGTTCTCTTCAGAGGGTTGCTGACTTGAGCCAACAGCTCCTCCTAGTTTAGTGTCCTCTACAAACTTAGTAGTCTTCTAGCAACATACAGAAAGAATTCTGAGATAAATTCATCCTTTTTAATGACTCCAAACATTTTGTTAATTATATATTTTTGAACTATATGATCAGAAGGAGAGTCAGCTGTGAATCATCTTCTTGAAATTAGTAGCTTTTCTGTGTCTAAGTTCTCTCAGAGTTTGATAGCTGTGTGCTAAATCTGGTGATGGAAATAAGAAGCCTGCATAGGATCCCGTGCACATCTAACTGATGCCATATCCAATATGGAAGTTATAGTTAGAACTATAGAACTAGTCTTTTTTTCTGTGCCAAAATCTAAAGTCAAGTCCTCTTTTCTTCTTTCATAACAATAAGATGCACAAAGAGGACTTAGAGCCTTAACTGATATTCTACCTAAATATGTACACAAAAGTGGACATTAACAATATTAACATATTTTTTCATAATCAGCTGCAATGAGTTGCTCCCAGCTATTAGCTACATTTTCACCTACCTGCTCATTCAATCCCTGTTCCTCCTCCAGGATGTAGAGAGTGGAGAAAAGAGAAAGGAGAAAGAAACTTGTTGATTCAGACAAATGGGAAGATCATTTATCAGCTACCATCGTGGAACACTTCCTCCTTTATTTCTGACTTTGGTGTTTGCTGTTTCTCACTCATTTTCTTATCTCCTCTTTGGTCTGTTTAGGTTTTTCTGCTCTTTTTCAGATGTACTGCCATCTTGGCTCCTGGGTCTGATGAGGATTCTGGAGCCAGCATCCTGCTGTTGCTGCAGACTCTCAGTAACACCGGTAGTTAGGCATGTGAAATGAAATGGGAAAATGAAAATATGCTAATATCTTGTACATAAAGTTGGAATATTACATTTATCACTATAAGAAGTCCTAATAAATTTTAAAAATAAAAATATAACTAAAATTAATATATATTGGATGCGTGGCACTTAAATAATCACATTAGTTTTATAATTTTGTAACCCAAGTTGAAAATAATAATACTTCATGTAAATACACATGAAGTATTATTATTAGAGCAAGTGATGTAGTCTCATTTAGAAAACATAAAATTCTCTACTAGACTGTGCATTACAGAAATAAAATTTAGAACTTAGCATTTCTGAAATTCACCTTTTGAACATTGATGCCCTTTTCTCAGCATTGTGATTGTTTTTGTTTTTTTTTTATGTTTACTTGAAAAGAAATAAAGGTTGAGATTCTATTTTTGCAGTAGAAGCTTACAGAGAAGGAAAATAGTGTGCTGGCTCAGAGATGAGGAGCACATGTGTAATAAAACCACTATTCCTCAAATTCCTAATCTAGTCTTCAATCTCTCCATATCAGTTCTCTTGGGCTTTTTGTGACATATGTGTTTAATATCTTATGTTGAACACAAAGAAGACAGAATCCATAAACCAACAGGTTGTAAAGGTAAGAGTGAAGCAAAAGGGAAATTATTAATAACAATTGTACCAGAACTGTTTTGTTGTTGTTGTTTTGTTTGCGTTTTCTTTTTCTTATTTTATTTTTATGATTATTAGCTAGATACAAAAAGATAGTGATATTTTCTTGAATATCTAACAATTTTAAATTTCACAAGTATCTGGAGAGGGAGAAAAAAGACAGAACTTTTATCTGTTTTTTAAAAGCTTTGGGGAAGAAAAAAAAGAAAAAAAAAACAAACCAATAAATTGCTAAATAAAAAATTGTTTTCATCTGAAAGGGTCTTTAGTTACATTTGATCTCTAGTGGGGAAGAGAGCTGCAGGGTGAAAATAAGAAAAGCTTGGAATCCCATAATGATGTGCACAAAATAACAAAAACCTTTATTACAAAAATTTAGAACAGCTGACATTCCAAGCACAATATTGTCTTCATTTCACCTGTATGTTGTACAACATTGAGCATTCTGGGTAATAGTGTCTGTCCTACTTCTCTTGTAGCATCTTCAAGAATGACTTTAGCAGTTGCTAAGCATTTTAACAACATTTATTCTATTCTTGCACTACACAGATGTATGTTAAACAAGGTCTAATTTATGATAACTTGTTATTAGCCATTCTACTATCTACTCTTCACGAACAAGCTGAGAAGGATGTCTGAAGTTGCAGCTGAGGGAGTAAGACAAAGTTACAATCTTTGCTTTCTTCTCCTCTAACATCTAACTTCTCAAATTCTTGTGTCTTTGTTCAGATTGTAGGCTTTCAAAAGAGTTCATCTTCTTGCCTTTTGTTCTGAGGCTACCCTAGCCTAATCACCTAAAAATGTATATGTAAGATATTATTCTGTTAACATCAGTGTCTCAAAGCTTGCTGGGGACACAGATGGACTTATACAAGTCCAGGCAAGTCCTGGGCAAAGGTGGTGAAATCCTTTGTCTGGAGAACTTTGATGGACAAGGCCAGGGGCAAGGAGAGGAAGATAAGCTGCAGCTAAATAGCTGTGAAGCGGTCTTTTGTGTGGACTTATCTCAGGATGATGGCCATCTCGGGGGATACTCACATGACTCTTGCTCAAGGGCCCAGGGATGTCACTTAGGCAGGAGGAAAAGGAGGATAAAAGGAGGAACCGAAAACCATGAGGGTAGGTGTCTGCCATCAGATCCCTCACCACGGAATTGCTGCGTGCTGGCGGACTCCCCTGGGCCTGCTACCTGAGTCCTGCCGCTTCCTCCTGGATCGGCTCCGCGACTTCCTTCTGCCACCTGCTTGCTGCCCAAGGCCGGCCGTGCTGCTTCTCTCTCCCCCCCTGCTGCTTCTACCTCGGACCATCGAAACGTCGTGCAACGGGACCGCTGCTGGATCCTGGTGGTGACTATCCCCGCTTTATGCAATTCTTGCTTCTTTCCTCGCTTTTCTATCGCCCTCCCTCCCTTCCTTCCTAATTCCTGATTAGGATTGTAATAAACTGGTCGGACCAACATTTGAACCGTTGTTTCTTAATCTCACGCCGGGTATATAATATTAAAAGAACCTCATCTCCCTCCTATAAATCGGATAGAGACAGTATATCTCATAGAAGTTTCACGGAGGACACCCTATACTCAGAAGAATGCTACTTACAAAAGGATGAGATTGCATGGCTCCAATCTGTCTTCTAATCCAAAAGATCCGAGTTGCCATCATGCAAGCATGAACATCATTATAAATGAGTTTTCTGACCATGCAACAAGATTTATGGGACAGAAAAAAAAAAAAAAATAATAATAATAATAAAAAGGTTGGTACCTACATAGATGGGATTAAAACATCAGTGGAAAAGTAAGAGGAATAAGAGGAATAAAGTCAGCAACATATGGGCAGGAACAAAATGTCAAACAAAATGTCTCTATGGAAGGTGTAAAGTAAACTAATTATCTGGTGTTTCCTGTGGGCTAAGGCCTTGTACCTGTGTAGTTTCATTAACTTAGTTTTACAGGTTAGATATCCAAGTTCACAGTAAAATTAGTAAAATTCACTGTTAGACCTGCACTTCAGGGATAATTATAGCCCATTAATACAATCTATGTAAAATGTCTTAGGAAAAAGGCTCAGGATCCGTTTTGCCCTGTGAGGTGCTAGTTCAATATGATCTCAGTAAGAAAATAAATTAGATAATATAAGATGTTTAAAATTATTTTTATTAGAACTAACACTATAACAACAGAATAGTTTAGTTATTCTTTAATCTTTTTAAATGCAGGGAGGCCTAGGTAGTGGATTATGCAGCACAACATATGGACTTCATCCATAGCAGAGATGAATGATTCAGTCATTCTGTCTATTCTGGGATTTCTTTTATAATAACTTTTATAATAATTCTATTAATAATTTTTGCAGTCAAAAAAGAAACAAGGCTTTCATGAGAACTTCTTAATGCACTGATGGGTAAAACTATGTAGGTAGCATATATATAATTGAGAATGATGTCTCAGTTTTATATTCCTTCAGATGTTCTTTTTTGTTTGAAAATAATAAAAAAAGGAAGTTCTTAATAATGACTTAGAAAACTATTAAATGAAGAATTCCATGGAAACTAGAGGAAACCTCCATTAAAGCCTATAATAATGCTGTGTATTGTAATCTAAAGATTACATGCACAATTATACTTCTTGTTTAGTATCACAGCAAGGACAAATATTATTCAACAAACACATGGAAATTATGTACCAGAAGATGTGAGGAATTGAGAAAACCCTCTTCTAGTGCAATTCTTTTAAAGGAAAACTGTGTTGTTGTTGTTGTTTTAAATTTTATCTTCAGCTAGGATACCTCAGCGTTTGCTCTAGCATAAGATTTATTCTTGCAACTTGGGGCATGGAAGTTATAAAAGCATCTTATCTGAGATTATAACAAATCATACCTGTATACGCTGACATAAGATGTCATAGCTTTTTTATTGTAATAAACAGAATTATAAACAATCTTAACAAAAAAAAACCTACAAACTTGCTGGCATTTGATGCATATGTATATGTGTATATAAAAACATATACGAATTTTTCTAATACTGATGGAAGTTCCATCATCCACTTCATAGACTTTAGAACATAAGCCTCAAGAAATACGGTAGAGAGAATACAGAGAGAAGATAAATAAATAAGACTTTTCTTTTTCCTAATATTTATGTCAATTCTGCTGTTCAAACTATGATATTTCTATGAAAAGACTTAGCAATAGCTATATTAAAAAAAATTGTCATGTGCTTGCAAGTTAAAAAACAGTGTAATATGTGGAGTCAGAATTTCCTACTGGTACTGACAGCTACTATAAGATTCTATCTATTCATCAGGAAAAGATTTTCCTAAAGGAAAATTTCCTCTTATCTAAAAAAGACTAAAGAAACATTTTATAATATATTAGAGGAAAAATCTATTAGACCTAGGGCAACAATGAATGCATTAAAGCATTAAATATTTCCGTATTGTCAAGGAAAAAATTGTCATTTCTTGAGGATATCAGCGTGATACACTGAAATATATCCTGCAGGATAAAAGATCTTTTATAGAAGAAATTTAATTTGTCTTTTTTTCCATGTTTAAATTATGAAAGTGTAGAAAACTCTGCCCACTGTGCTCATTTCAAACTTCAAGGGGCAAACCAGAACATTTACAGCCATTTTATAGAAACAGTGAATGGCTCAGGTTGAAAGAGATCTTAAAGATCATCTAGTTAAAACGTCCTTGCCATGGTCAGGGTTGCCATCCACTGTATCAGGCTGCACAAGTCCCTGTCCAACCGGTCTTTGAGAATCTCCAGGCATGGGGCATCCACAGCTTTTCTGTGCAAATTGTTCCAGTGTCTCACCACCCTCTGAATAAAAACAAATTTCTTCCTAACATATAAAGAAAATCTCAACTCTTTTTCTTAGAGCCATTCTCCATTGTTCTATCACTATCTGACTGCATAAAACATTGATGAGGTCTCCCTGTCACCTTTTGCAGGGTGAATAAGACCTGTTCTTTCAATCTTTCTTCACAGAAGAGGCGCTCCAGCCCTCTGATCATCTTTGTGGTACTCCTCTGGACTCTCTTCAACAGTTCCACATATTTTTTTGTGATAGAGGCCTAAGTCCTGAATTCAGTACTCCGTATGGGGTCTTACGTGGGCTAGAGCAGAAAGAGATAATAACTTCCCTCTTCCTGCTGGCCACATTTATTTTGATGCAACTCAGGAAAAAATTGGTCTTCTAGGCAGAAACCACACAGCACTGTCTCATGTGAAGCTTTTTGTTCACCAAGACTCCCATGTTCTTCTCTTCATTGCTGCTCTCAATGAGTTCTCTCAGTCTGTACTCATGTCTGGTATTTCAAGGTGCAGCACCTCAAATTTGGCCTTGTTGAAACATAGAAGATTCATGTGAGCTCACTTTTCAAGCTTGTAAAGGTCTATTTGTCTGGTATCCTTTCTTTCTGTCATATCAACTGCACCACTCAGTTACTATCATAGAATCATAGAATTATAGAATCATAGAATGACCTGGGTTGAAAAGGACCATAATGATCATATAAAAAATATATAATTACATTAATGCTCATGGAAGTCTTTTGAAAGACTTATCACATATAATGTCATTGCATTTAATGGGGAGATCTCAAGTGGATTGGCCTTGGAGCTCATGCTGGGAGGCCTTTCTTAGAGAGTCATAACCACGGCAAAACTGCAGCAACACAGTGCAAAAACAAGTGCAGGGAGAGAGAATCATAGAATCATAGAATGGGCTGGGTTGAAAGGGACCACAATGATCATTGAGTTTCAACTCCCCTGCTATGTGCAAGGTCTCCAAACACTAGATCAGGCTGCCCAGAGCCACATCCAGCCTGGCCTTGAATGCCTCCAGGAATGGGGCATACACAACTTCTTTAGGCAACAAGTTCCAGTGTGTCACTACCCTCTGTGTGAAAGACTTCCTCCTAATATCTAACCTAAACCTCCCCTGCCTTAATTTAAGACCATTCCCCCTTGTCCTGTCACTATCCACCCTCATAAACAGCTGTTCCCCCTCCTGTTTATATGTTCCCTTCAAGTACTGAAAGGCTGCAATGACGTTTCCCCAGAGCATTCTCTTCTCCAAGCTAAACAAGCCCATCTCTTTCAACTTTTCCTTGTAGGAGAGGTGCTTCAGCCCTCTGATAATCATAGTGGCCCTCCTCTGGACCTGTTTCAAGAGTTCCTCATCTTTCTTGTGCTGGAGGCCTCAGGCCTGGATGCAGTACTCCAGATGGGGCCTCACAAGAGCCGAGTAGAGGGAGACAATCTCCTTGCTCTCCCTGATTGCTGCATTCAATCCCACTGTTTTGATCATTCATAAAGATGTTAGAGTACTGGTCTCAAGATGCCTAAACGAACTTCTGAGGGACACGAGAAGTTGTAAAATCATTTATTACATATTTTTAGCATGTCATCCATGAAATTTCATGGAATTAGTTTTTTGTTTTGTTTTTTTTTTCTTTTAAACGATGGAGACGAACATAAAAAGTAATTCAGTGTAACCAAATAAATTATTTTTCGTTTTTAAGTCTGTGTATACTGTAATATACTCCATATGTTTATTCCAGTGAAAAAAAGTGTGCCGTACAATTTTCTGAATTTATGCAAGACCATCATTCTCAAGTGTTTCATAGTCTTTGTTGTTACACTTACAAACAAGTCAAAGAGCTCTTCTACCTTTTTCTGCATTTAATAAGATGAATTCTTAGTAACTAGAAGAACTGTATTCTCTCCAACTCTCTGTTGTGGGCCTCTGGTAAGTAAATGTCATGGTTTTATGTTTTTTTTTTTGTTTTTGGTTCTCAGTATTCTGCATCAAAACATCACGTAGTGTACTGGGAGTTAAAGTGTTAATGCTCCAATTCCAGGCACCTATCCCTATACATTACAGAAGTCATGGGATTTGGCCCTTCCGGGTGGGGCGGTCTCTTACTGCCTGGCAGTGGGTGCTGGAGGGTGCTTTCCTGGCCGTTCCAAGCTTTTCAGGTTTGAATCGGTCTCGGGAACTCTCTCTCTCCTATTTTATTTATTAGTCTCAATTTCAATCAGATTGTATTATATTGTGTTATCTTGCATTCCGATATCATAGTTAGTAAAATAAGTTTTCCTCCATAGATTGTTGCTGCTGTTTTTGTTTTCCTCCCTTCCTTCTCATTTTGAGGGGTGGGGAGGGGAGGGCAGTGGCCTACCGCCCCCTGTCACATGCGTAAATTGATTTAGTTAACTCCGTGACAGTAAAGTATACCTTCCCGTTTAAACACTTCAGTTGTAGGTATGAATAAAATTTACTCTGAATTTCTATTATTCTTTTTGAAAACATGATTATTATTATTTTTTAAATATTAATGATAGTTCTAGAGGGAATGCTGTTTGCATTTTCTTCTGCCTCACTTCCTGAAAGACACTTATGCTAACATATGGTTATCTTAAGCTTTTGCATAGTCAAAAATAGCTATCAGGCCTTTCTCAAAAGTCTTATTCCTCAAATGCAACGTCTATGGTTTCCAATACAGTAGAGTAACTCTGAAATTGTGTAGTACTCTTTGCACTGGCCATAGTGCTCTCTGCCGTATCATGCAGTGTGGGTTTGAAGAGATCTCCCTTGGTTTTGACTAAGGATTCTTTCCCTGCCTTTTGTTCCTATCACCTTCTCATCTACATTCTGGAGTAACACCCGCTGCCATCATTTCTGTCCCATGCTTACTTCATGTGATCCATTTACTTTTCAGTGACATTACAGATTAGAATTTACAGTTTGGTTTTTTGCTGCTAAAAAAGCTTGTCATGGAGAGAGCATTAGAGCCCTCTTTCGTGTCTCTCATTTCTAGCCTTGTGCCTGATTCTGCATAGAGTGGGCCAAATAACTGTTCCTATCATCTTGTGTAAATAACCAAGAACGTACATTACATGTGTAGTGAGTGAAACTGAGTTATGTTTCAGGTAGGAAGGAACAAAAAGCCTTATTGGCTAAGACACTGTAATAACAGGTGAATGTGAGTTGCGATGACAAAGTTTCAGGGGAGAGTTAATCTGGCTTTTTAACATGTAAAAAGGCATATCCACAAACAAACATATTAAACATAATTGGGATATTCTTTAACTTACTAATTTATCCTTGATCTATCCATTTCTGAAGTGCTAAATCCAGTTCCATATTTGACAAAGAAATAAAGAAAGTAAACGTATTCAACTAAACTTTTGATAACTTAACTGGCTTGTGAAAAAAAACTGCAAGAATGCAGTTCTTTTAAAAAATAATATTTGTAGGAGATAATTTTATTTCAGACAATGAGAAATTTAACCTAGGAATGAAAGTGCAAAGTGAGATAGTTTAATGGGTGAAAATGTCCAAAAACAAGTATATCATTTAACATAAGATTACATGTAGACTTTTCAGAGAACTTAAAACATTGAACCACTTTAGAAGTCCATGTAATGGACTCTTAGTTTTTGACAGCTTTAGTCAGATATTGAACACTTTGATGTATTTGAAACAAGAATTAATTCTTAGAAACTGATTTATGCAGAAAATGAAAACTTCAGTTAAGAAAGATCTCATTCAATATTATTGAAAATGCTTCTTTATACTTACAAATATAAGATTCTATTTTGACAGCTTTGCTCACAGTGAAAATGTATGGAGGGAATGTGTGGCAGACTGCTCCCACAGAACTTGCACTTTCTTGCCTCATTTTTCTTTTTTACATAAGTAAGCAAGATTTTGTCTCAGAAACAAAGAAATATTTTTACATTTTTGACTGTTTGGCCTCTATGATATGAAAGTCTGCAGTTAAACAAATTCATTTTATGCATCTAGATTACTAAAAGTGAAAAGGAACATGGAAAGCTTTTTGAAAACAGTTATTTTTAAAAAGTCGAGGGAGGGTTGCTGGTGTATGTAAAGAAATGCATACACATACTCATATCACCATGAGGTTAAGTCAGCTCCTCAGATTGCTCAGGGAATCAGCTGAATGTTTTTTGTATATAGCTAGCTCAATATAATATCTCTAAAGAATATCCTGAATTTTATGGGAACTTACATATAAAATCAATATCAAATTCCTGAGATAATGTTCTGAAACCTCACTGACTAGACAGATTCTGCAGCAATAGTTTGACCGAATTACAGTAGCATTCAAAATTATTTCATTAGGATAGACAGCAAAATGTAAAATGATAAGACTTGCACTCAATTTTTACAAGTTAAAAAATAAATATTCTTTAGGCTTGTCTCACCTCTTCTGTGTTCTCACTCTCTTAGTTGCATTGTTTTAATTCCCAAACTGCCTTGCATACTTCTGCCTATTCTCATTAAAACCTCCCTTGGCAAGCAAATATGGTTGCTGCTGAAGTAATTCTGACTTCACTGGTGATCATTGAAGAAAGCAAAAACACCAAAAAGAAATATCCAAAACTTAAATGAGTCTTCCTGATAGGAAATTCCTACAACTAAGTTGTTTCAATGAAGATATCCTATCTTTCTGTGAGGGACACAACAGAAATAAAGTCCTTTAATAGACAAAAGTTTCCTTCTGTATCTGACAAGCTCAAAAAGGTATACCTTGAACTAAAGTAAGCTTAGTGTTTGAAGTTCGGAAACAATTATATAAAGACATTTTGAAAAAATATTCATAACATAATTTACATAGTTTAACAGCACCTACTAACATGAGAGGATATAAGGTCGTATATCTTCTGCAGAGTCCTAGAGGAATACTAATGTCTTGAGATCTGTAGTGAGAGAAAGCAAACTATTCCTCAGAGAGTTTGCTCTTGTTATATGGAAGACTGTACACATTAAAATGAATACTTGAATTCAGGTCACACACATTACAGTGTTGTGAGTTTTTGCTAAGAAGACAAGTAATGGGATTTTAAGTAAATTAAAGTCATTTGCACAATTCACATATACAGTCAGAGAGAAAAAAGGGCATTTAAGCAATCTGACATAATATTTTTTTTAAATAGAAATAATTAATGGACACAGTCTAAATACAAGTAAAATAAGGGACACTGACTAATTTATTTTTTTTTTTTTAATCAGGGGTGAGAACTGATCATCAAGGTAACCAAAATGTCACTGACAATCATCTTTATAAAACAGCAATGAATAGAATAGAATAGAATAGAATAGAACAGAACAGAACAGAACAGTTTGAAGGGACTACAAAGATCATCTAGACCAGCTGCCTGGCCTCTTCAGGGCTAACAAAATTATATGAATGAAGCTATTATTCAAGTGCTTCACAGACAGTGACAGGTATTAGGCATCATCCACCTCATTAGGAAGCTTGTTCCAGTGTTTGAACATCTTCACAACAAAGGAATTGTTCCAATACCCATTATGAATCTCCCATATGTACTATCATTGATTACCAGGGAGAAGAGATCAACGTTTTTTCCCTCTTCACTACCCCTCCACAGGAAGTTCTAGATAAATATAATTTTGCCTCTTGGCCTCCTTTTCTCCAAACTAGACAACATGAGGATCCTCAGTCCCTCTAATGAGGAAACTGCATATGTTAATCCCACAAATGCCCATCCACATGATAGCATAAATATTTAGATTACATATCTGAATTTATATTTAAAAAAAATATAACACTAAATATAGAAAGTCTAAAAGTTTGGCCTCACCTGACAGATATAAAAAAAAAACAAAACAACAACAACAAAAAAACCCTACAAAATTAGGTTAATAGTTAATTATGTTAAGTAAGTTCCCTTTCTTACAAAGGACATTAATGTATTGTGTATAGGCTGAAAGGTGTTGACAGAGGTGGAGATGGCAAGGGTTCACAGAATCACAGAATCACAGAATGGCCAAAGTTGGAAGAGACCTTAAGGATCATGAATCTCAAACCCCCTGCCACACACACAGGGCCACCAACCTCCCCATTTAATACTAGACCAGGCAGCCCAGGGCCCCATCCAATCTGCCTTGAACACCTCCCAGGACGGGGCATCCACAACCTTTCTGGGCAAACTGTTCCAGCACCTCACCACTCTCTGTAAAGAATTTCCCCAACCTAAATCTCCCCTCCCTCAATTTAAAACCATTCCCCCTTGTCCTGCCGTTATCAACCCTTTCAAAGAGTTGATTCCCCTCTTGTTTGTAGGCTCCCTTTAGGTACTGAAAGGCTGCAATGAGGTCACCCCACAGCCTTCTTTTCTCCAGGCTGAACAAGCCCAGCTCCCTCAGCCTGTCCTCATAGGGGAGGTGCTCCAGTCCCCTGATCATCTTCGTAGTTCTCCTTTGGACCCTCTCCAATAGCTCCCTGTCTTTCTTGTACTGGTGGCTCCAGACCTAGACACAGTACTCCAGATGGGGCCTCACAAGAGCAGAGTAGAGGGGACAATCACCTCCCTGTCCCTGCTGGCCACCCCTCTTCTGATGGAGCCCAGGATACCATTTGCCTTCTGAGCTGCAAGGGTACACTGCTGGCTCATACTAAGTTTTTCATTTATGAAGACCCCCAGGTTTTTCTCTGCAGGGCTGCTCTCAAGGACTGCTCCTTATAGTCTGTATGGATGCCTAGGATTCCTCCGGCCCAAGTGCAAAACTCTGCACTTTGCTGTGTCGAACCTCTTCAGGTTCACTTGGGCACACCTTTCAAGTCTGTTGAGGTCCCTCTGAATGGCATCCCTTCCTTCCACCGTGTCAGCTGCACCACTCAGCTTGGTGTCGTCAGCAAACTTGCTGAGGGTGCACTTGATTCCATCATCAGTGTCCCTGATAAAGATGTTAAAGATCAACAGTCCCAAGACAGACCCCTGGGAGACGCCACTCATTACCGGCCTCCGCCTGGATGTACAACCATTGATGACCACCTTTTGTCTGCGGCCTTTCAACCAGTTTCTTATCCATCAAGTAGTCCACCCATCAAATCCAAATCCTCATTCCTCCAATTTGGAGATAAGGATGTGGTGGGGGACCATGTCAAAGGCCTTGCTCAAGTCCAGGTAAATGACATTGGTCGCCTTCCCCTTGTCCACCGATGCCATCACTCCATCATAGAAGGCCACCAGATTGGTCAAGCATGACCTTCTTCTGGTGAAGCTGTGCTGGCTGTCTCAGATCACGCATTCATTCCTCATGTGATCAAGCATGTCACCCATGATGATCTGTTCCACGATCTTCCCACGCACAGAGGTGAAACTCACCAGCCTGTAGTTTCCCGGGTCCTCCTTGCTCCCTTTCTTGTAAATGGCAGTGACATGACCGTTCCTCCAGTCATCCGGGACCTCACCTGACAGCCACGATTTTTCAAATATGATGGAGAGCGGCTAGGCAACCACCTCAGCCAGTTCCTTCTGAACTCTGGGATGCACACCATCCAGCCCCGTAGACTTGTACGCATTCAATCTCATGAGGCGGTCTCGGACCTGTTCTGTCCTCACAGAGTGGGGGATTTACCACCCTGGTCCCCAACTTTAGGTTTAGGGATGCAGGACTCAGGGACGTGAAAGATACTGGAATCCTGGCTGCCAGTGAACACCGAGGCAAAGAACTCATTCAGTACCTCAGCCTTCTCTTCATCCATTGAATGAAGTGCTCCTTATACGTTTACCAAAGGAGGTACACTTGCTTTGACCTGTCTCTTCTGTGTACCTGTAGAAAGGCTTCCTGCTGTTTTTCACTTCCCTTGCCAAGTTAAGTTCTGCCTGCGCCTTGGCTTGATCCCACGTCTGGAAGACCGGACGGCATCCCTGTATTCTTCCCAGGTGTTCTTCCCAGGGTTGCCTCTATGTGAAGAAGTTAGTGCTGTACACGGCCAAAAGACCTAACGTAAACAAGGGGATATTCCATGTCACGTGGTGTAATACTCAACAATAAAAGCTCAGGGAGAGAGAGAGGAAGTGGGGATGTTTGATGTAATGGCATTTGTCTCCTCAGGTAACCATTACACATGATGACACACTGTTTTTCTCCAGTGGGAAGCAATGAATCAATTCCTTATTTTCCTTTGCTTTATCTATTACTAAATCTTTACCTCAACACCAGAGTTTTCTCACTTTTGCCTTTCCTATTTTCTTCCCTACCAGATTGGAGTACAGGGAGAGAGCTGCTGTGTGGTACTTAGCTGCCAATAAGGGTTAAAATACAACAAATTCATTGCTGGTATAAATTCAGTTCTCTTAACTAGTTGACAGACTAATATAGGCTGCTCTGAAAGTAAAGATTCCTATATATTTCTGTGGAAACTAAAACAGATACAAGGAGCACAATATCACTATTTGATAGAGTAAATTATCAGCTAGAAAACACTAATTTTCAACAGTCACCACGATTTACTATGCATTTTTGCCAGGAGCCTGTCTGCTGCACCTGTAAAAACCCACACCAGCAGAGGTTAGTCACTGCTTCACAGCTACTGTGACAGCACTGTTGCTACGAAAGTGTTGTCCATGGAGTCCAAATTTCACTGCCCCGAACAGACGGAAGTCAGGAGGTGACAGACCTGGACTATACGATGCATATGGTAAACAGTGAAGCCAAGATTGTCAGTGTGATATATGGTCTTCAAACTGATGTGGAGCCCGGAGTCATCATGTTGCAGATTGGAGACTGGCAAATGTGACGCCCATCTTCAAAAAGGGATGGAAAGATGATCCTGATAATTACAGACCTATCAGTCTCACCTTGGTTCCCGGGAAGGTTATAGAACAGATAATCTCAGGAGCCATCATTGGTAATTAAAGGTAAACCAAGGGATCAGGGCCAATCAGCATGGGTTTATGAATGGTAGATCCTGTCTGACAAACCTAATTTCATTCTATGACAAGGTGACCCATTTAGTCACCTTGTGGATGAAGATAAGGCTGTCGATGTGGTCCATCTGACTTCAGTGAAGTCTTTGACAGTGTCCCCCATAACATTTTTGTGGAGAAGCTGGCTGCCAATGGTTAGAATGGGTGTACGCTCCACTGGATGAAACTGGCTAGATGGCCGGGCCCAAAGAGTTGTGGTCAATGGAATTAAATCCAGTTGGCAGCCAGTCATGGAGCAGTGTCCCCTGGGGCTTGGTACTGGGTCCGCTTCTATTTAACATCTTTATTAACAATCTTGATGAGGGGATTGAGTGCACCCTCAGTAAGTTTGTAGATGACAGCAAGTGGGGAGGGAGTGTTGATCTGCCTGAGGGGAGAATGGTGCTACAGAGGGACCTGGATAGACTGGATCAATAAGCCAAGGTTAACTGTATGAGTTTCAATAGGGCCAAGTGTTGGGTACTGCATTTTGGTCACAACAACCCCAGGTAACCCTACGGGCTTGGGGAGAAGTGGCTGGAAAGCTGTCTGATGAAAAGGGACCTTGGTGTACTGATGGACAATTGGCTGAATATGAGCCATGTGCCCAGGTGCCAAGAAGGCCAATGGCATCCTGGTTTGGATCGGGAATAGTGTGGTGAGCAGGACTAGGGAAGTAATCCTGCCCCTGTATTCAGCACTCGTGAGGCCTCACCTTGAGTACTGTGTTCAGTTTGGGGCACCTCAGTATAGAAAGGACACTGATGTGCTGGAGCAGGTCCAAAGAACAGCAACAAGGCTTGTGAAGGGCTTGGACAATATGCCTCTGGGGCTGTTCAGTTTGAGGAAAAGAAGGCTGAAGGGGGACCTTCTTGCTCTCTTCCAATACCTGAAAGATTCTTATAGCAAGAGTGGGGTTAGTCTCTGGTGACAGGTGACAGGATGAGAGAAATGGCCTTAAGTTGCACCAGGGTAAATTTAGGTTGTATATCAGGAAGAACTTCTTTACAGATAGGGTGGTTAAGCACTGGAATAGGCTTACCAGGTAGGTGGTTGAGTCACCATCCCTGAATGTGTTTAAAAAACCGTTTGGATGTGGTGCCCAGGGACATGATTTAGAGGAGGGTTGTTAGAGTTAGGGTAGTATGTTTAGGCTGTGGTTGGACTCAATGATCTTCAAGGTCTTTTCCAACCTGAGTGATTCTATGATTCTAAAAGAAAGGTTATCTTTTCTAGCCTGATTCGGGTAGTTCAAGCTTTCATCTTGCATCACAATGAAGCAGTCACTGTTGATGGTATGTCGAAGTTCCAGGAAATCCATAAGGATCACTCTTTTCCTATCTCAAGACAATACATATCACTTCACACACTGAAGACTGTGTCTATAATTTTTTATTTGACAGGGAATTCGCATGTTGCTACTTCATAGACATTTTGATACTGGTTTGAAGTTGCAAATGGTGTTCTTTCTGTTCCTGTGTGAGCATTCATGGGACCCACCTGGCACAAACTTTGCAACTTTCCAGTGTTATATAAATATATTTAAATATATATCGTGACAGTGTGTTAATCGTGACATCATTTCCAATGCACTGAAGTCTCTGTACAAAGTTCCTTGGTTGAATAGCAATGATTTGTGCAGATGAACTTATCAAGATGCTCTTCATTTTGTAATGTGACCATTGAGCATGGTCATCCAGAATACTGCTTGTCTTTCATGTTGCTGTTACCCACCACATCATTGTGCCAACATCTACTGTTTGGTTTCCATAAAAGTTCAGCAAGCACCAATGAATGTCAGTTAAAGTTTTTCTGCATAGATGAACTCATTAATTCAATTCCACACCTTTGCTTCATATGCACTTTTATGTCAGATGCCATCATATGAGTCTGCTCCTATGCCATCATCTGTCACAAAATATAACAAAATATTGGCTGGAAAGTTCAATTTTACTACCATACCACCAACACCTGTCTCTGATGTCGTGGGCCAATATCTTAAAATTAGCAGCATCACTTTGAGAACATCCCTCTTGTACAGGACAGTAGTTCTTAGCTATTGATCACACACTGTAGTTTTCACTTCTGCAGCAGCATTTAAAATCTCAGGGTGTCATTGGGTAAGATCTGGTTTGAATCCTAGGGATTATCAGAGTATGAAATACCTCGAGACAATTTTTACAGCATACATTCATGAATACTTAGCTAGTATCAGATATTGACACCTGGAAAATATTTTTCTATCCATGTTTTCAAGCAATTATGTGTTTCTATCTTGCCACCTGTTACCTTGTGTAGAGACAGGATGTCCACCAAATTTGATTGTAGTACAGTGCAGTAAATTCACTCCCATAATATGTCACTTATATCAAGGAAGTAGAAAGACAGTGACTACTGCCTTAAAAAAAAAAAAAAAAAAAAAAAAAAAAAGTCATACATCTAAGACAATATTATCATATAGAGGATTCATTTTATCTGAAACAAAAAGTTTGCTTTGAAAGTACTGCTCTCTGCCAACATGTTAAGTCATCTCTGTAGCGTGAAGAATTGCTCCTCAGGAAGACATTTAACTTACTGTAGGGATTCCCAGGACAATTTTTTTGTGTTAGTTCTACATTTCAAATAATGATCAACAACAACAAAAGATGTTTCTAGGACTTCAGAATTCTGTCAAGACTGCATGCATCATTTCATATTAAACTTGAATGATGAGTGCATTATTTACACAATTTTATAAATCTGTTCAGGAAAAAATCTCATTACCTTTTTCCAAGTCTGAATCAGATACATATTCATATCAGCTAGTAGAATATTCAGTAAATGTTGTAAATATATTGAAAAATATAAAAAGAAAAGCATTATCTGCTCTAGAAACAAATTGATTTAGTGTAATGTCAGTTTTGTTTTATTTTTTCTTTTTTTTTTAAAAATAGTCACAGAAATTCTTTAAACATTTATTCTGCTTTATGAAAATGGATTTTTGGTGCTATTTGCAAAAGCTCTATATAAATTAAAAATGTATTTCACACTTTGTGCCATCTGCTGAGAAGACTGACAATGTTAAAAATAAAATAAATAGGAGGAGATGTATGTTTTTTAGTAGTATGAATAGTATGGTAAAGTCAATAGATTTCAGTTTTTGTCTCATTGTACCCTACGCTTAAGGGAAAGATATGGTAAAAAAGCAAGCAAGCAAGCAAACAAACAAACAAAAACAAACACCAGATTTGCATGCTGCAAATCTCTTGAAGGGGGCAAAATAATTTTTACATTACTCAAACACAGATTTTAGCTTCAGAAAGATAAAACTTTTTCCTATATAAATTCAGTTTTCCCTCCATCATCAGCATTCTTTGTCTCCAAAATAGAGAACTTAATTCTGTACTCAGCAGTACTGTAAAAATATTGATCTGCCATCAACTGCTGACACGGTTATTTTGCTTAGGTTGCATGTTCATTGAACTGCAAACGCAGCATTATTAAAGACATATATAAAAACTGTTTCTACCACACATCATCTAAATGTTCTCCCCTGTGTTTTGCACTAATTTTGATTTTAAACAAAAGCCAGTTATGAACTAGATTGTTTCCTTTTGTCTTTTTTTTTTTTTTTGAGAACATAATTGAATGATAATATTTTTCCTTTCCTTCTTTTTCCAATCATTTTAATTTTCCCTTAAGAAGAATAAGCTGATTAAGAAAAATAATTTTTCTCTGAAGAGTTATTTATGTTGTCTTGGGGGGATACTTCATAGACATCTTTTTGTTAAGAATCCCAGTTTGCAGAACATTTTTTATTAAACTTCGGAAAAATAATGTATAGGGAACCACTCAAGTCCCCTGCCATTGACAAGGTTTGCTCCAATTTCTTTGACTTATTACAGTAATAAAGGCCACATTTAGCAAAAGATTTAATTGGCAGATCTCTGTAGATAACTAGTAGAAAGCATTTCTGCTTATTCTAGAGATTAATTAAATTTGATGACAACTATAGGTGCACAAAGTGTGGAAATGTTATCTATAATTTGAAGGGAATTAAAAACCAGCTCTATGGAAATTATTCTGAATTGTACAGTTTTTACTGTTAAAATATATATCCATTACATGAATACACAAGTAAAAAGTGCTGATATTTGAATATCAAAACATTCAGTGTTAGTGATAGTCTTGCTTCATTGGAGGTGTTCTTTAATTCTCTAATCATCTTTCTGGCCTTCTTGGAGAAAATTCCTTAATGACAAATAATAAAAAGTGTATTCCTCTCTGGGAAATTCAAAATTGAGTATTTAGTCAAATTAAAAGTTCCTTTCTATGCAGAATTGTCTTGCTCCAATTTATAGAAGGGAGATGAGGTTCTTGTAATATCAGTATACCCAGTGTGAGATTAAGAAACAACAGTTCAAATGTCAGTCCAACCAGTTTTATTACAAATCCTAATCAGGGAGATGGGGAAGGGAAGGAGGGCGATAGAAAAGAGAGGAAAGAAGCAAGAATTGCATAAAGCGGGGATAGTCACCACCAGGATCCAGCAGCGGTCCCGTTGCACGACCTTTTGATGGTCCGAGGTAGAAGCAGCAGGAGCGGAGAGAGCAGCAGCAGCATGGCTGGCCTTGGGCAGCAAGCAGGTGGCAGGAAGAAGATGCAGAGCCAATCCAGGAGGAAGCAGCAGGACTCAGGTAGCAGGCCCAGGGGAGTCCGTCAGCATGCAGGCATTCCGTAGTGAGAAATCTGATGGCAGACACCTTTGTTCTTCTTCAGCATCATGGTAGAGCGCAGAGCAAGTCCAGGAGGGAGAGAGGCAGGTCATGAGGCTTCTCATGGCAGAAACCTCTTCTTCATGAGGAATCTGTTGCCAGGAAAACCTCTATTCTTCTTCGTGAGCAATCTGTTGCCAGAAAACCTAAACCTCATGATTGTAGGTCCCCGCTTTATCCTTCTTCTTTTTCTGCCTAGGTGACATCCCTGGGTGCTTGAGCAAGAGTCATGTGAGTACCCCCTGAGATGACCATCTTCCTCGAGATAAGCCCACTCAAAAGACCACTTCACGGCCAGTAAGCTGCAGCTTATCTCTCTGTCGTTGCTGTTGCCCCTGGCCTTGTCCATCTGTGTCCCTCAGACAGAGGATTTCACAACCTCGCCCAGGACTTGCCTGGATTTGTTCATCTGTATCCACAGCAAGCTTTGAGACAATGATGTAAAAGAATAATCTCTTACAAAAATGGAACAGCCTCATTTAGCTTTAGGTGAATACCAACTCTGTTGATCTGCATCTGTCTTGCTCCAATTAATTGAGGTGAGATTATTTGTGATATATGGACTCAAATATGTAACTAAGACTCAAAATTGAGTTAGATAATGCCCAAGCCTTTATATTATGAAAGTCTTTAATAGCTAGGCATAGGGATGGGGAGGGATGACAAAGAAAGTGATAATAAAAAATAGAAAATAAAAGCAAGTATTCGTTACAGGAATGCAGAAAGAGCTACCACTGCAGTGTGACAGTGTTCCATGAGTCCAATCAGCAGTGGGAGTGGAGGGGTGCAGATTCTTTCTCAGTCAGTCACAGGCAAAAGAAACACACAACAATGAAAAAACCCACGACAATGAAAAAAGCACATATCTTCATTTGCAGAGTCCTTATATATATATACTATGCAGTTCTTCTTAGGTTACCCTTAGTAACGTCACGTCTGGTGCAGGCTTATCAATATCAGAGGAGCCAGTGCTCCCATACAAGGCCTAGCTGCCCTATTTTGGAGGTAGCATGCAATGCAACAGGTGTCAAGACATTCCCCTTATCTTTCTTGTTCCTGATATGTCTGTGTAGGCAGAGACATCTCCAGTCGTCCTTGCATCTCACAGCAATCTTTGAAACAAAAGGAGTTTTTGTATGGCATCTCACAGCATTCCAAAAGATTACTCTAGCATCATGTCTTTGAATATAGGGAATATCATGAAAATACATTAAATTATTTATTTGCAGCTTAGGAAAAAATTAAAAAAATTACCACTAAAGCTCATTCCTACAAAGAAAAGCAGCCACCTTGCTTCAGTGCCATATGTATTGTTTTTACACAGACAAAGCCCTTACAGAACTGTGTTCTTAGGAATTACAGCTTATAACATTTATCTGTTCTAAATGTAAACAAGTCCTTGAATGAGACTATGATTAATACTAATTTAGCCACAGTGTATGAACTGCCAGTATTCATCATATCCATTGGAAAAGAAGACAAGAACACTTGTTTGAAGATTCACATAAATACTTTCAGTATTTCAGTATTATGACTAGACATACATAAAAAGGAAGAAAAGATCTTTTAAATATTCTTAAATTTCCACTTGTCTTGAAATTAAAACTCTGCATTTTAATCATAATAATAAATAAATTAGAAATAAATTTCAAGATGGTGTATGGTAGTCCTGTTAAATACATTCATTTTCATGATAAACCATGATTATGTATTATGAATCATTATGTACATCACATCACATGGAACAAAGGGACATCCTGATAAGGAACTAAAGCCTTTTTTTTTTCAGTTAACATATTTTTTTATTAAAAATTTTATTCTGCTTGAAATTTTATCTTCATTAAAAATGTTGGCATGCATTCTCATGTATTAGTAGTCATGAAAAAGGAACAACGATTCCTTTGTCAAAATGTTGACAACATTCTTCCCTTCTTATGACTTACATACTCTTACACTTCATTCTGGATATTATTCTAAAACTGTAAAAGGCACAATATCTACAGGATGTTAATGTTTCTTTTTAGGGGGAAAAGTAATATAAATCTTACATATGCTTTAAAATCTCACTTAATAGTACACTAATGAATCAAACATCATTCATTCCAAAGACAATAGCTCACACAAAAATCAGTTCAGACTTTCATACTGCTGTGAGTTTTGTCTTTATAATGATGGTATTGTCTGTGCAATAGTTCATTTCCACAGAATACTTAATTATTTATTTTTTTATGCTGTTAAATTAGGGTAATTTTATCTGAGAAAGGGATAGTCTATATACACTTTCTGAACATCCTGTGAGGTCTAGCATTTCTCATCTTTGCAATAGTCTAGCTTTTTAGTCTTTCCTCATTTACAATTTTCATACAAAACCAAACTAAAAAAAAAAAAAAAAAGTACCTTCTGTGTCAGTGCTCTTTGTTAATAAAACTGAGAAGACACAAATAAAAAATCAAATGCTCCTTGTGATTAATTTCTGTTCCTTTTTATGATTATATCATCTCAAAGTGAATATCAGGACTAGTCAATGTAGATACACCAAAGAAAAACCTTACTTAATCAATTTGATAGCCTTCTATGATGTCATAACCAGCTGGGTAGATGAGGTTAGAGAAGTGAGTGTCGTGTACCTTGACTTCAGCAAGGCTTATGACACTGTCTCCCATAACATTCTTGCAAGATCAGGAAGTGTGGGGATAGATGAATGGACAGTGAGGTGATGGATTGAGGCCTGGCTGATTGGTAGAGCTCAGATGGTTGTCTTCAGTGGTTCACAGTCTTGTTAGAGGCCTGTAACTAGTGGTGTTCCCTGGGTGTTGGTACTGGGTCCAGTCCAGATACTCAGGATCTTCATAAATAAGATGGTTGAGGGGATAGAGTACACCCTCAGCAAGTTTGCTGATGGTATGAAGCTCAGAGGAGTGGCTGACACACCTGAAGGCTATGCTGCCATTCAGTAAGACCTGGACGAACTGGAAAGTTGGGCAGAGGAACCTTGTGAGGTTGAACTAGGGAAAATGTAGGTCCTATACCAGGAAAGGAATAACCATATATATCAGTAGAGGTTAGGGGCTGACCTGTTGGAGAGGAGCTCTGCAGAAAGGAACCTGCATGTTCTATTGTTCAAGAAGGTGACCATGTGCCAATAGCGTGCCTTTTACTGAGAATGCCAATGATATTAGTTAAATATTATTGTGCCATGTTTTAAAAAGTGCTTTATGAACATTTTCAAGTTGTTTATCACTATTATTTACACAGGTTATGCATGTCAAAATTATTGCTACCGGTGTTGATTTTATCTTTGAAAGAGTAATTTATTCGTAGCTGTGCTGAAATTATACTCAAAATTAATTCAACATTTCTTATCTCAGTGTCCTACTGTCAGCATATTATGAAAGCAACAAGAAAATATCACTGTCTGCTCCAGCCAATGTGAGTCCTGCAAAGTCTGTTGTATTAATTGGGAGATTCTCCATTGCACTATTTGAATTCTACAATCATCAGCAGTTTTCTATAAACTGCTGTAGAAAATTATAAATACATACATGTCCTTCAGAAAAGTATATTACTTCATTGTGCTATTTTAAAAGTGATTAAAGATTACAAGATGTATTAAATATAGTGTTTATTGGATAGAATTAGATGAGTATAGTGCACACTATTCCCTACTCTTAAGCATCCCTATGGTGGTGACAGATTCACATTCACTTCTTATGTATGAATATAGACTATGACTATTTGGAAATTTGTACAGTAATCAAAAAGACAGTGCTTGTATATTTCAACAGATGTTTTATTTCAGTTTTTTTTTTGTTGTTTGTTTTGTTTAGTTTTGTTTCTTAATTAAATCAGTATTGTTTATCTCTTCTTCATCTTGTCATCTGGTGTTGAAACAAGTCTCCATTCAATATTTCTCTGAATTAAATTCTGAATTAACTTCTAAGTCTGAGGGAAAAAAAAGTGAAATTAACTGCAGCATAGGGGCTAATTGACAAAATGGCATTTGACGTGGAAGTGTGTATGAAGCAATGGCATGTCTCTGAATTCCTCCATGAGAAAAAAAATTGCATTCACTGACAATCATTGGCACTCTGAACATTTATGGAAACAAAACAGTGGATGTAAGAACAGTGAGGTGATGGGTGTTATGTTTCAGCAGTAGCAACAGCAATGCGAAAGACAAGCCACGCTCTGCACCGTCATGCAGAATTTTATGAGTGCGGCATGCAGGCTCTTGTTCATTTCTGGTGACAATGCATAACTAATGGTGGTGACTACTTTAAAAAATAGTGTTATTTAGCTGAGAATTTGCTCCATTAAATAGTTTTATTGTGCTCTTTGTATCTGTTGCAGTTTCATTGGAAATAAATAAGAGGTATTACTTTTGGAAAGAACTATGAAATATATTATTTGCATATGTTTTATTTCTTAAATCTTTTCAATACAGCCATGTTCTTTTCAAATGTAGCTCAAAATTATTAATATGCTTGAAAAGAATACTTCAAACACCATAACAGGAATTCTGAAGTAAGACAGAAGATAAAAATTTATAAAAGAATATTACATAAAAGCCAAGGTTTTTGTTCATTTGTTGGTTTGTTTGATTTTGATTTTGCCTTTGCTTTTTGCAGAATAGCCATAGACTGGTAGTTGTTAACTGACTTCTACTGTGATTATTTCTTTTTTTTTCCTTCTGAATTTTCAAGGCAGATTTTCCTTGATGGACTTCCATTCCGAGAAGATTGTTAAAACATTTTAAGGTAGCAGAGCCTAAGTTATTGAAAAGACTTCATACTTTTTGGAATAACTACTAAAATTTGTTCTATGTAAAATAGAGACCTCGAGGTATCTGCCAATTACTTATCAATAACTATGAAGAAACAATCACTGCAAAAGTTCTGGTAATTTCTTTGGTGAAAAATCTAGCTGGAAAGTAAAATAATAGCTTGCCAGAGCAATTTATTAACTATTATCCTCAGACTGAAGAGTAACTAAATCTTTCCTGCCAAATATGCTTTCTCAAATGATTAATAATTCTACTCAAATCGTAAGGTTGTGTTTTATTCATAGGAAAGCATAATGATTGTGGCTGTGTAAAGACATTTCATTCTTAAAAATATTGTGTATTTTACTTTTCTGTTTCACTCCATCTTTCAATTAACTTTGTCTTTCAAAGCTTGATGATTTTAATATATAACTTTTCTGAGAAGTAGTTAAACGTATTCTGAGGATTAAAGTGGATTAAAATTAAGATATCATTTAATCTTTACTAGAAAAAAGGAAAGTGAAGCTATTAATAATTAATTAAATAATGTACAGAATGGGTCCTTACATTGGAATCTGTCTGCCTGTTTGAATAAGAATTTGATAAATTTAACTTTTATTTCATCAGGAAATGTTTTGATTGCTATATTGAAGAGTTAAGCCTTAGAAAATTATTTTTCCTTCTCTTTACTTATACTGGAAATCATATTGCAAAAACTGGTGTGTATTTTTATTATATTAATTTATTTTCTTTGGGAAGTATTAAATAGAAGGTATATAGGTAATGAATGTACAGAATTGTACAGTATATGTTAATTGGTAAGAAACAAACAAACAAAAACACAATTTCTCAGAGTTCCTGAACAAAGTCATGCCCAGAGTTTATATTAGTAGCAGAAGCTAATTATATATGTCATTAATTAAAAGATAAGTGAATGAAATCTTTTGTATTTTAAGGCTTAGAGAATATATAAAAGCCAGATTTAGTACTACTATATCTGTTTATGTCATAGAATCA
The DNA here is from genome assembly GCF_905368555.1 of Meleagris gallopavo. Taxonomy (NCBI): domain Eukaryota; kingdom Metazoa; phylum Chordata; class Aves; order Galliformes; family Phasianidae; genus Meleagris; species Meleagris gallopavo. Next base: position 149,615,057 of record NC_139404.1, on the reverse strand, counting down.
TAGATGGTTTGAATCATAGATTCAAAGAATGATTTGAGTTTGAACAGACCTTTAAGATCATATAGTTCCAGTGCCTCTGCAGGGACACCACCCTCTAGACCAGGTTGCTCAAAGTCCCATCCAGCCTGGGTTTGAATACTTCCAGGGAGGGGACATTCACAGCCATGCCCCTTGAGGTGCTGGAAGGCTGCTATAAGGTCTCCCCAGAGCCTTCTCCAGTCAACACAATATTTTTCATTGCTAATTTACAGCTCAAATCTTACAGAATAAAATATAAATGTTTTTTTGAACTAGAAGGAAATACATTCAAATTTGTGTTCTGCCATATTGTTGAAAATTCTGACAAATTCTCTCTTTATATAATCACAAATAGCATATATTCTAAGTTAGATACTAATTGTGTATCTTATTATTTGCATATCACATGTCTGGGAGTAGGAGCACAATAAAAAACATGATGAGTGAAGAATAGCATAGATTAGCATGATTTAGAGAAACCTAGCTATCCTCAGGGCTTCATTTAAATCCCCTTTTTCAGGATAAGCACTTCAAGTCAGATTTATTTCCATTATTTCACTACCAATAGAAAATTACTTATGAAAAACAATATTTTCTTTATAATTATATGCATATTTCAATGGTCTTAGCTGATCCACACTTCACGGGAAAATAATGCAAACAAGAAGAAAAACAAAACAAAACAAAAAAAAACTAAACTAAACTAAATCAAATTATTTCACATTCAAAGAAATGTTGAAATTTGACACTTAATTCTTTGCTTTGCAATACAGAAAATCATCATTGATTAATATTTATGGAAAGTGAAGCGAAAAATTGATAATTATCCTTGTTAGATGAAATAATTTCAGGATATGAGTAGAGACAGTTTTCTGAGAAAATTACACTCTTGAAGTCCTGAAGGATTAATGGAAAGCACTACCAGCTATTAGTATTCTGGCATACTCGACTGTTTCATATTGCCTATTGTTCCACATAGTCCAATTAAAAATATAATAGTAATCCCTCTAGCTTATTTTCATTATATAGATGCTAATACATATCTTATTTTAAATTATGACTCTTGAGAAATACTTCTTATTTGATATGTTCCTTCTGAAATATCAAAATGGTTTACTAATTATTCTGGATTCATTCCTCAATTTAATCATTTTCTCAAGCACTTAAATTTCTGGTGATCAGAAGTATCAACTAAATATTTCAAAAGAATACATTGTGGCATTAGTGTTTTAAAAAAGTTATTCAAAAATTAATTATGTCTCCCAGTCTTTCTTTAATAAGCGTATTTTTAATCAACAGGTTTAATTTCAGTAATACTCAGATTTAAAAGAAGTAGCAACTCCTCCTTGCCTCTAGATATTTAATGAAACCTCTTTTCTTTAAAGATTATAGCCAACAAAATAAATATGTGAGTAAATTTGAGTGGCTTAAAAACAATTAGAGATGCACAAAGGGAGATAACCAATAAATGCATCCTTCAAGTTCTTAAATAATAGAAAACAGAAAAAAGAGAAAAAAAGAAAAACAACAAAAGAAGCCTTCTTATCTCAACTTTATTTCCCTTACTCCCCTTATTAATATCCTTAGTATTAAACTTCATAAATTCATTTTTAAAATGTGTATGTTTTTAATTGAAATTGGTAATGTTTTCCCATTCATACAAACATAATTATATGAATTGATATAAACTGGCTGACTGGCAGAGCACAGAGAGTCGTCGTTGGTGGTGCAATCTGGCTGGAGACCTGTAACCAGTGGTGTCCCCCAGGGGTCTATGCTGGGTCCAGTCTTGTTCAACATCTTCATCAATGACCTTGATGAGGGGATAGTGGCCACCCTCAGCAAGTTTGCTGATGATACGAAGTTCGGAGGATTGGCTGACACGCCTGAAGGCTGTGCTGCCATTCAGCGAGACCTGGACAGGCTGGAGAGCTGGGCAGTAAGAAACCGGATGAGGTTCAACAAAAGCAAGTGTAGGGTCTTACACCTAGGGAGGAATAATTGCGTGCACCAATACAGGCTGGGGGATGAGCTGCTGGAGAGGAGCTCTGCAGAGAGGGACCTGGGTGTCCTGGTGGACGACAGGTTGGCCATGAGCCAGCAGTGTGCCCTCGTGGCCAAAAAGGCCAATGGCATTCTGGGGTGCATTAAGAAGAGCGTGTCCAGCAGGTCGAGGGAGGTGATCCTCCCCCTCTACTCTACCCTGGTAAGGCCTCATCTGGAGTACTGTGTCCAGTTCTGGGCTCCCCAGTACAAAAAAGACAGGGATCTCTTGGAAAGAGTCCAGCGGAGGGCCACAAAGATGGTGAAGGGCCTGGAGCATCTCCCCTGTGAAGAAAGGCTAAGTGACCTGGGTCTGTTTAGCCTTGAGAAAAGACGACTGAGAGGGGACCTGATCCAGGTTTATAAATATCTGAGGTGTGGCGGCCATAGTGGTGAGGCCAGTCTCTTTTCAGTGGTACGTGGAGACAGGACAAGGGGAAACGGACATAAGCTGCAGCATAGGAAGTTTCGCACGAATGTGCATAAGAACTTTTTTATGGTGAGGGTGACGGAACACTGGAACAGGCTGCCCAGGGAGGTTGTGGAGTCTCCTTCTCTGGAGATATTCAAATCTCGCCTGGACGCCTACCTGTGCGACCTGGTGTAGGGAACCTGCTTTGGCAGGGGGGTTGGTCTCGATGATCTCTAGAGGTCCCTTCCAACCCCTACAATTCTGTGATTCTGTGGTTCTGTGATATACGCCTCTAATAAAAAATCAGCAGCAAACTCAGATGTATTCTTTAAATTACCTCATATTCAATTATTTTTATTTATTCTTATATATTTTAGAGCTTTATTTTGCCAAATAAATATCTTAACTAACAAATCCCAGTCAATTTCATTATGGTTCATTACCGGAATATATCATACTCCTTAGGTTCTAGGCTTAGATTTGGTCATTTGACAGAAATTACAGAATTACTTTCTTACATATGAATTGTAGCCTAATTAAACTAGCCTGCAGGCAGCCAGAACAATAATGCTGGTTAAGCAGCATTTTTTACATTCCCAAATGCAGCTATGGTCTTTTTATTTTTGCTGATTTTGTGCATTTTCTGCCAAGTTAAGCAATTGAAGCTATGCCATAATGGAAGTTTTCACTGAAAATACATTCTTTTCTAAGTCTCCCGTAAAAATTACCAAAAGAATTGGCTGACCAAATTTTATACAGTGTCAGTTAATCATTTTTATTAGTTACAAACCTTATTGATTACAGAACAAATGTGAGTTTGCAAGAAAAAGTGAAATGATCAACAAATACTTTTGGGAGATTTTTAATACTTTGCTTTGCTTTGCTTTTTTTTTTTTTTTTTTTTTTTTTTTTGATTCTATGAAAGATTAAGCATATAATTGCCTTGATTTCCTCAGCTTTTACTCTCCATTGAGGTCTTGATAGACTGGAGATTGTTTGCATATAACAAAGGTTTTGAAATGTAACTAAATGTTAAAAGTTTTAGTAAATTGCAATATTCATTAGCACGCTTTTATAACGTATATTCTTTAAATGTATATTTAATAGTGTCCTTAATATCTCATTGATTGACATAAGTATAATATGGCTCACTGGTAATGCTTTCTCTTCATATATGGACATTTAGAAAAGTAGGTAGGTAGCTTCTGTTTGTGCCTTTGAAAATCTGGACTATATCATCAAGGCTGTAGGAAGAAGGTTGAGGGAAGTGATTCTTTCTCTGTATTCAGCATGTGTTCACATCTTCTAAATGTCTCAAACATGCTCACATTTAGATGAATCTGATCTTTAGCACTCCTTCTGAGAAGGTTATTCCCTTTTCTCTGTAACTGCATTGTATTGTTTACTATAATATTCATTCTGATTAGCAGCACACTTAATTCACAATGATGCATGCACACTCTCTCAAACTACTGACCATGCTTGTTTTGATATAGTCCAGGATATAATTTGCTTTCTAGGCTGTAAGTGCACATTGCCAACTCAGTTTTTTGTCTACAACTGCTCCCAAGTCCTTATTCTCAGTAAAATTCACAGTTCACTTGTTGCCCAGTCTGTAGTTATGTTTGGAATTATCCTGACCTAGGTGCAGAATCCTGCACTTGGCCTTGCTGAGCTTCTTAGCATTTACATGGGCTCACCTTTCAGGCCTGTCAGGGTCCCTCTGGATGGCATCTCTTCCACACAGTGTGTCAGATGCAACACTAAGACTGGTGTTATTTTTAAACCTTTTAAGGATTCACTCAATCCCATTGTCCATGTCACAGTACATTATGTCACAATGACAATGTGCTGGAAAGTCACGGGACTTCCTTCTTTTCTCACTGCCTGGGTGTGCTCCCTGCTCCCCAGTCATTTTGCCTTCAATTCAGTTAGTCCTTTGGTTTCAGACACTTTCTCTCTCTCTCATTTTATTTGATTTATTAGCCTCAGTTCCAATTATATTTTATTATATTGTGTTATCCTGCATTCTGATATCATATTTAGTAAATTAAGTTTCCTCCTCAGATCACTGCCACTGTTCTGTTTTTAGGCCCATCTCTCTTCTTCCTATCCTTTCATCCTTTCCCCTCTCCCCTTTACCACGGCATGGGTCTGTGGGTCCCCCGCTCCATTAGTTGCAGAACTGGGCCGAGCAGGCCCTTGAACACCCTCCCCTCCCCTTTTCTGGGCCTGTGGGCCTGCTTTTCCCCTGTCATGGATACAGATAGATCTAAAGATAACTCCATGATACCTTGCCACAATCTCATTTCAGATAGCTGGAGAGAGACATCAGTTCTCCCCTGAGTTTCCTCCAGACTGAACAATCCCAGTTCCCTCATTCGCTCCTCATAAGACCTGTGCTCCTGACTCCTCAACAGCTTTGTTGCCCTTCTCTGGACATTCTCCAGGGCCTCAACGTCTTTCTTGTAGTGAAAGGTCCAAAACTGAATGCAGTGCTTGAGGTGTGGCTTCACTCGAGCTAAGTACTGAACTAAGAACAACAGAATAAAACTCATAAAATTACAAAGTAATAGACTAATTTTACTTCTATTCAAGTGTTATGTGTGTATATTTTTTTGTTTGGGAAGTTGTGAGGCAAAGATCAATAGAGTGATCAATAGAGTGTTCAAATATATTTTGTACAAAACAAGTAAAGTTTTTTTTTGTTGTTGTTTGAGATTCAATGTTTTATAGTAGGGACTAAAATATGAAACGTACAATAAATAAATGAAGGATTTAAAAATCTTGATGTAACTGTACAGTAACCTTTACAATTTATTAGCTTAATCTAGATACAATTTTGCAGAAAAAATGAACATCAAAATCAGTTAAGTCTGAGCAACAGCCAAGCAATCAATTTTATAAAATCTATTATTTTCTGGATGCAAACTGAATACATTCAAACAACAGCAAAATAAAGTCTGAAAGATACCTTATAATATGTCTACTACTGCATGTACTGTTTTCTTTAAATATGCTAGACATTTCAGATGATTCTACGTTTTGTTGCTTTGTTTGTTGCTTGATGTTATACTCTATACTCTTCACTAGTCTTGTGGATATCTTCCAAGAGTACCTGTGTGATTTACTAATTTAGTTTAGGTAAGCTTTTTCAATAAGATGTGTCTTCCAAATCAACATTCCTGTTGCTTTCATCAATACTCGGGGCGTTACATATTCTAATTCAGTTGCTCATATTGACAGCTTATCCGCATATCTTGCAGAAACAGCAGCTTCCTTTGATCTGATTCAATATTATAGTATTCAGAGTTTTAGGTATGTTATGTGCCAATCACACTGCATGATTTGGCAAACACTTTACTTTTACTTTAATATATGAATTAATTAGTATTTGAAATCATTGTATGTACTGCCAAGTGTGTATAGCAGTCCATTAAACATGCATCTCTATGCAAACTTCGGGATCACTCTTTCATGTTAGTTGGAAGGAAAATCTAGTGGCAAAATATTTAAGGTGAACTCTATAATATGTGCATTTCTCCAACTGAAAGAGTAGCATTTCTATAGATTTTTTTTACAGAGTAATATAGATTTATTCAGTTGCTTTCCCTCGTACACATCCTTTTCTATTTTTCAGATTTTTTTTTTTTCTCTGACTTTCCCCTTTACAGTTCACCACATTAAATTAGGCGATGCAAAGTTTCTTGCACTTCCAAAGTTCTATATTAGTAAACATACTCAAGCGGAGTAGTGGACTGGACTAATTTATTTTCCCTTTTTCTATGTTATTTATATAACACAAAAATATTTGTATTATATTTGATCTCCTCATGAAATTGAAGGTGTAGTGGTCCATGAGGCCAGATGATATAGGGTTTTGAGATGTCTAATGTGGTTGCCAAGCCGCTCTCCATCATATTTGAAAAATCATGGCTGTCTGGTGAAGTCCTCAGTGAATGGAAAAAGGAAAAAGTTAATCCCATTTTTAAGAAAGGGAGAAAGGAAAACCTGGGGATCTATAGGCTGGTGAGTCACACCTCTAAGCCTGGGAAGATCATGGAGCAGATCCTCCAAGAATCACAGAATCACAGAGTCACTGAATCACCAAGGTTGGAAAAGACCTTCAAGATCATCCAGTCCCATCATCCACCTATCACTAATAGTACTCACTAAACCATGTCCCTCAACACAAAATGCAAATGTTCCTTGAACACCTCCAGGGTCAGTGACTCCACCACCTCCCTCAGCAGCCCATTCCAGTGCCTGACCACTCTTTCAGAGAAGTAGTATTTCCTAATGTCCAGCCTAAATCTCCTCTGGTGCAGCTTGAAGCCATTCCCTCTATTTCTATCACTAGTTACACAAGAGAAGAGGCCGACTCCCAGCTCACTACAACCTCCCTTCAGGTAGTTACAGAGAGATCCATAAGGTCTCCCCTGAGCCTCCTCTTCTCCAGACTGAACAATCCCAGCTCCTTCAGCCTCTCCTCATATGGCCTGTGCTCACCAGCCTCGCCAGAGCTGAATACAGAGGGACAATCACTTCCCTGTTCCTGCTGGCAACACCGTTCCTGATACAAGCCAAAATGCCATTGGCCTTCCTGGCCACCTCGGCACACTGCTGGCTCATGTTCAGCTGAGCATCAATCAATACTCCCAGGTCCATTTTCTTTGCACAGTCTTCCTGTCACTTTGTTCCATGCCAATAGTGTTGCCTGGGGTCTTGCGGCCAAAGTGCAGGACCTGGCATTTGGCCTTGTTGAAACTCATCCCATTGGCTTCAGCCCAGCTGTCCAGCCTGTCCAGATCCCTCTGTAGGGCCTCGCTACCTCCAGGCAGATCAATAATTCCAGCCAACTTAGTGTCATCCACAAACTTATTGAGAGTGCACTCAATGCCCTTATCCAGGTCATCAGTAAAGATACTGAGCAAGACAGGCCCCAGCGCTGACCCCTGGGTGACCTCCTTATCCAGCTAAGAGCGTACTGTCCAAGCCATGGCCTGCCAGCTTCTGCAGGAGAATTCTGTGGGAGACAGTGTCAAAAGCTTTGCTGAAGTCTAGACAGACTTCATCAACAGCCTTTTCCTCATCTACCAGATGGGTCACTAGATCATAGAAGGAGATCAGGTTGGTCAAGCAGGACCTGCCCTTCGTGAATCCATGCTGGCTATGCCTGATCCCCCGGTTGTCCCACACATGCCGCGTGATCTCCCTCAAGACAATCTGCTCCATAACCTTCCCTCGCTCTGAGGTCAGGCTAACAGGCCTGTAGTTCCCTGGATCCTCCTTACAACCCTTCTTATTGTTGGGAGTCACGCTGGCAAGCCTCCAGTCTTCTGGAACCTCACCCGTCAACAAAGAGCGCTGATAGATAATGGCGAGCAGCTTGGCTATCACCTCTGCCAGTTCCCTCAGCACTCTTGGGTAAATCCCATCTGGCCCTATGGACTTCTGACAGTCCAGCTAGAGTTGTAGGTCTCTGACTTCATCCTCCCGAATCGTGGGGGGTTCTGTCCGCACTCCAGTTGAGACTACCAGTTCAGAGAGTGGAGTACCCTGAGGATAACTGGTCTGACCTTTAAAGACAGACATAAAGAAGGCATTCAGAACCTCTGCCTTTTCCTTATCCTCAGTGGTCACATTCCCAGCCTCATCCAGTAAAGAATGAAGATTCTCCTGAGTCCTCCTCTTACCGTTGATGTATTTGTAAAAGGGTTTCCTGTTCCTTTTAACCCCAGCGGCCAAGTTGAGTTCAAGCCGGGCTTCTGCCTTTCTGATTTTCTCTCTACATATCTTAACAACTTCTCTGTACTCTTTCTGAGTCGTGTGTCCCTTCTTCCACAGGAGGTAGAGTCTCTTTTCCCCCGGAGTCTCAAGAATAGCTTCCTGTTCTTCCATGCTGGTCTTCTTCTCCAGTGGCTAAGGGGGATAGCCAGCTCCTGTGCCTTTAAGACTTCCTTCTTGAAGAGCAACCAGCCATCTTGGACCCCTTTACTATCTAAGACTGAAACCCAGGGGATTCCCCCTACTAGCCTTCTGAATAATTCAAAGTCCGCCCTCCAGAAGTCCAAGGTAGCAGTTTTGCTGTTCCCCCTCCTGGCTCCACCAAGAATCGAGAACTCTACCATTTCATGGTCACTGTTCAAGACAGCCTCCAACCTCCACATCTCCCATCACACCTTCTCTGTTTGTGAACAGGAGGTCAAGCGGGGCACCTCCTCTCATCGGCTCTCTCACCAGTTGCGTCAGAAAGTTATCCTCCATACACTCCAGAAACCTTCTAGACTGCTTCTTCTGTGCTGTGTTGTATTCTCAGCATATGTCGGGGAAGTTGAAGTCCCTCATGAGGACAAGGGCTGATGATCGTGCAGCTTCTGCCAGCTGCTTGTAGAACCCTTCTTCTGTCTCTTTATTCTGGTTTGGTGGTCTGTAGCAGATGCCCAACAGGATGTTTGCCTTGTCAGCCCTTTCCCTGATCTTTACCCATAGCGTTTCGACCTTACCATCTCCAGCCTCAAGCTCAATAATATCAAGGCACTCTCTAATATAGAGAGCCACGCCGCCACCCCTCCTTCCTTGCCTATCCTTCCTGAAGAGTTTGTAGCCAGCCATTGCAGCACTCTATTCATGGGAGCAGTCTCACCGTGTTTCTGTAATGGCAACTAGGTCATAGTTAGCTGGCGCACAATGGCTTCCAACTCTTCTTGTTTGTTGCCCATGCTGCATGTATTGGTGTAGATGCACTTCAGCTGAGCCTCTCACTTCACCCCTAATCCCATTACTGCTCCTCCAAGCTCATTTCTACTGGGTCTGGTTTTATCCTCTTCCCCTTTCATATCTAGTTTAAAGCCCTCTCTACAAGTCCTGCCAACTCCTGGGCAAGGATCCGTTTTCCCCCTTGGTATAGATGGTACCCATTGGCAGCCCTCATACCAGGTGCCAAGTAGACCGCCTCATGATCAAAGAACCCAAAATTTTTGCGTTTGCACCAGCCTCTTAGCCATGTGTTTTTAAGGTTGGTTTTCCTGCTCCTCTCAGTGTCCTTCCCCACCACCGTAGGAATACAGGCAAATACTACTTGTATGCCTGTTCCATCAACTAACCTCTCCAGTCCTCTAAAATATTTTTTTATAGTCCTCAGGCTTCTGTCAGTAACCTCATCACTGCCAGTCTGGACTATAAATAGAGGGTAATAATCAGAGGGGTGGATCAGACTAGGAAGTTTTCTAGACTTCTATCACTGATCCGACCCCAGGGAGGCAGCACACCTCCCTGTGGGTAGGGGCAGGCCAACATATTGGGCACTCAGTTCCTTTTAGAAGGGAGTCACCTATGACTATCACTCTCCTTTCTTTACTGGAGGAGGCAGTCTTCAAGCATGGAGCTGACTGCCTCTCCTTAGAAAAGCTTGGAGGCAGTTCTTCCACCTCATTCTCAGCCACCTCACCCTCCAGTTTTAGGGCTTCAAACCTATTACACAGAGGCACCTGGGGGACTGAGGTAGGTCAGGATGGGCGCTGTCTGCATTGCCGAGCAGGGATCTGCTGCCATTCCTCCTCTCTTCTCAAGTTGGCTCTCTCACTTTGACCACAGCAAGGGAGAGGGTCCACTACAGTTTGGGGGGTTGCAATCTCTGCTTCTTTCTCGCAGAGAGTCACACTACCAGTCTATCTCCCTCTCACACTCTCTGACGGTTCTTAATCTCTCAGCCTCCTCCCTAAGCTCCACCACCAGGCTGAGCATCTTGTCCACCTGCTTGTACCTCATGCAGGTGGCGTCCTTCCTATCCTCCCCTGGCAGCAGCAGGCTCAGGCACTCCCTGCAGCCAGAGACCTGGACTGCCTCATTTCTGGGCAGGCCCTCTGTCTGGGTCACCACAGTCTTCTTGGAGCAAGCCCACCATCTGGTAGAGACCATATTTGAACCTGCGGTCTCTGGGTCTGTCAGTAGGAGAGCAGTCTCCTGAGCAAAGACAAGAATACTGACACATCCTGCCACAAGACCTGCCTCCCACGCCTATTGCTGCAGTAATGGGCACTGTGGGCTGTGCTCACAGTCTGACTTCCCTCCCTGTTATTGGTGGGCAGTAACACACTTTTCTCACCTTTTCTCACCAGGCACGTTAGGTGGGCAGAAGCTAGCTTTATCCCTCCCAAGAGCTGCTTTTAGCCTCGCAAAAGAGGGTCAAGGTTGATCTCAGAGGTAAGAGTTAGCAGTGCCTGCTCCACCCCTGCAGTCTCAGCAGCCCGCCCACAAGCTGCCAGCTGCTGCCAGCCCCCAGCACCAGCACAGTGCTTCTGCTGGCTTCAAAAAAAAGCCCTAAAAAGAGCTTTTTAGTCAGCCTTTTTGCGTTAGGTCCCTTACCCAGTGCAGTCTTAGCTGCCCTGAAGCTGGTCTCTGCAGCAATGCTGAGAAGCTATGTTAAGGCACATATGAGATAAAGATGTGATTTGAGACAGCCAGCATGGCTTCTAAGGGCAGATCATGCCTGACCAATTTGGTGGCCTTCTATGATGGAGTGATGGCTTAGGTGGATGGTGGAGGGCGGTGGTTGTCATCTACCTGGACTTTTGCAAGGCCTTTGACATGATCCCTCACCACATCCTTCTCTCTAGATTGGAGAGGTATGCATTTGAAGTTTGACTGTTCGATGGTTTAGGAATTGGCTGGCTGGACACAGCCAAAGGATTGTGATCAATGGTTCTGTGTCAGGGTGGAGGCCAGTCAAAAGCGGTGTTCCACAGGGGTCAGTCTAGGGACCAGTGCTCTTCAACATCTTCATCAACGACATAGATGATGGCATCAAAGGCACTCTCAGCAAGTTTGAAGATGACAAGCCACCGAGCTGAGTGATGCAGTTGACACACTGGAAGGAAGAAAAGCCATCAAAGGGACCTGGACAGGCTGGAGAAGTGGGCCCATGAAAACCTAAGGAAGTACAACATGGCCAAGTGCAGGGTGCTGCACTTGGGTCAGGGCAATCCCAGGTGTTTGTACAAACTGGGGGAAGAGCTCCTGGAGAGCAGCCCTGGGGAGAAGGACATGGGGGTCCTGGTGGATGAGAAACTGGACACGAGCCAGCAGTGTGCGCTTGCAGCCCTGAAGGCCAACTGTGTTCTAGGCTGCATTAAAAAGGAGTGGCCAGCAGGGAGAGAGAGGCGGTTGTCGCCCTCTACTCGGTTCTTGTGAAGCCCCATCTGGAGAACTGTGTCCAGGCCTGGGGCCCCACTACAGGAAGGACATGGAGCTCTTGGAGCGGGTCCAGAGAAGGGCCGCTAAGATGATTAGAGGGCTGGAGCACCTCTCCTATGAAGAAAGGTTGAGGGAACTGGGCTTGTTTAGCTTGGAGAAGAGAAGACTCTGGGGAGACCTCATTGCAGTCTTCCAGTACTTGAAGGGAGCATATAAACAGGAGGGGGAACAGCTGTTTATGAGGGTGGATAGTGATAGGACAAGGAGGAATGGTTTTAAACTGAGACAGAGGAGGTTTAGGTTAGATATTAGGAGGAAATTTTTTCACACAGAGGGTGGTGACGCACTGGAATAGGTTGCCCAAGGAGGTTGTGGATGCTCCATTCCTGGAGGCATTCAAGACGAGGGTAGCCTCATCTAGTGTTTGGAGACCTTGTACATAGCAGGGGTGTTGAAACTGGATGATTGTTGTGGTCCTTTTCAACCTATGTCATTTAATGATTCTATGATTCTATGATATTTCAGTAGTTTTTCTTCTGATATGCTCTCTAAATATGTGATATTATGGCACCACTGATATCCCAAACCTTTGAGAATATATTTACAAAGAAATTAAAAGCAACATTTCACATTTATTTATTTATTTATTTATTTATTTATTTATTTATTTATTTATTGCAGTTTCACACACAATAAGGGGGAAGAAGGGGGGGAAGGCCTGTACATTCCCTTTCACCTTTTTTCTCCTTTTTGGGAAAGGAAAAAGAAAAGGACACAATTAAGATAAGGAGACATAATGAGTTTACCGGAAATAGCAAAAGAATGTAAGATAATTACATGAAAAAGAGTTTTATGTAATAAATTCAACAAATGTGTGAGAGAGGTGTTCTGAATGTATTGGTCACTGTGCTACCAGAAACAGAAGAGAGTCTTCTCTCCCCTCGCTTTGTTATTATACCTCTTTTTTACCCAGAATTGGAAATCATGTGGGGAGCATTGGAAACTCCTGGGAACAGCAGTCTGTTCGTTCTCAGTGTGTCCTCTTCTTTGAGAGTTGGAACTCGTGGGAATAGCTGAGACTGACAGAGTCACAGGACTTTAGGAAGTACATCTCCACAGTGCTTCAACACTGAGTACTCTACTGCATGATGTCATGATACGGAATATTGATGAACCAGGACACTTTTGATATCTAGAATTATTTACATGGAAAATGTTTTCTATCTGTTTATCATAAATTTTCTATCATCGAAAAATCCTAACACATATATAGGCTGTGAAAGAAGAAAAAATATCTTTCATTTAAGTGTATTCTCTGTATTTAAATCATACAGCTTTTACAACTAAACATGCATGACTGGCAAAATCTCCATCAAAAACCTGATCTACAACTTAGGAGACATGTAACCTTGTTTTATACTATGCAATATGCTGTGTCTCTTACTCTCATTCTTCTGCACTGTACCTCAGCTAAAACATTAAAATTTCCCTCCTTGGAAACATTCGAGGCCAACCTGACCTTGAGCTTTGAGCAACCTGATCTAGAGGGAAGAGTCCTTGCCCATACCAGGAGAGTTGGAACTAGATGATCTCAAAAGTTCCGTCCAACTCAAACCATTCTATGATTATGATTCCATACTTTTTTTTTTTTTCCCCCTATTAAATAGCAGATATTTTTTGAGTACATGAAATAGTACAAGTAGCAAGAATGATTATCTGAATTGGCTAGCAGATTCTTTACAATACAGTTTTCAGTAAAGCTTGTATGAGATTTTATTACCCAATAAGTTCTGCAATAACCACACACACTGACCATACCTAGGGAAGTTCTTTTTAGGCCAGAAGGTACCTAATTGTCCCCATAATTGTCTCAGTCTGAAAATGTGTTTTAAAATAATTTAGATGTTAAGAATCTCTTTCTTGAATTAGATGTACCTCATAAGCTTTCATTCTCCTTTTCATCATCCTAAACTACTCTTGTGAGACTCTTTCTCTTTGTTAGATCTTCCGTATATTATGTTCAATGAGACCAGCAAACAACCAACACTTTGTTAAATTTATAATTTATTCAAAATATTTGTTTAAAAATTAAAATAAACAGGTTCCAAAAGGCGATTTCACCCTTCTAAATACATATTTCAGTCTTGACCCACCTAATGGTATATTCAGTCTCTGCAATAATTGGTGCCTATCTATCTGTGTCAGTGTGTATACCTGGGGAGTTCAAAGGCATTCATAAATGTTAGCTCATTTATAAAAGTAGTGAAGCCACAATGTTATACGTGTATCTTGAAGTATTATACCATCATAAAAATGTTGTACTAGTTGATATACATCATAGAATCAGAGAGTCATACAATGGCTTGAATTGGAAGGAATCTCAGTGACCATCAAGTTCCACCCCACTGCCGCAGGCAGAGTTGCCAATGTCTTGAACCAGGTTGCCCAGGGCCCCATGCAGTCTGTCATTGAACACCTTCGGGGACAGGGCATCCACAAGCTCTCTGGACAGCCTGTTCCAGCAGCTCATCACCCTCTCAGTGAAAAACTTTCCTGACATCTCATCTAAATATTCCCCCCTTTAATTGAGAATCATTTCCCCTTATCACTATCTACCAGAGTAAAAAGTTAATTTCCTTCCTGTTTTTAGCCCCCCTTTAAATACTGCATGACCATATCAAGGTTTCCCCACAGCCTTCTCTGCTCCAGACTGAACAAGCACAGGTCCTTCAGCCTGTCTTTGTAGAAAAGGTGCTCCAGCCCTCTGATCAACTTCGAGGTCTTCCTCTTGATCTTCTCCAAAAGCTCCACATCTTTCCTGTGCTACCTTGCCCACTTTGACCAGTACACAATACTCCAAGCAGGGTCTCAAGAAGGAAGAGTAGAGAGGGATTATCACCTCCCTCACCCCACTGGCCACTCCACTTTTTATGCAGCCCAAGATACAGTGGCTGCAAGCACATACTACTGTCTCACATTAAGTTTCTCATCTACCAGGATCCTTTCTCAGTAGGGCTACTCTTGAGGAGTTCTTGAGGAGTCTGTATACATATCTGAGACTACCTCAACCCAAATGCAGTACACTGCACTTTGCTTGAACGTTACTAGGTTCACATAGTGTTAACGATTTACAGGCTGGTTTGGCCCAGTTCTGTGACAAGTGGGGCAAGAGGACCCACATATCCCAGGAAAGGGAAAAGGGGAAAAGGGGAAAAGGTAGGGATATGGGACTAAAAAAACCCAAAAAAACAGTAGCAATGATCTGAGGAGAAACAAATGAATTTACTAAATAAGGTATCAGAATGCAAGATAACACACTATAATACAATAAAATAAAATATAATTGGAATTGAAGATAATAAATCAAATAAAATTAAGAGAGTGTGCAAAAGCCAAAGGCCTTACTCTAAGCAAGCTGAGGTGATACAGCTGGGAGCACAGACAAGCCAGAAGATCAAAAAAGGATGTCTTGTGATCTACAGACAGTTTTATCTTTCCCTCTGAGAGGAAAACAGAAACAGAACAACACAAAGTCCTCTGGGATATGTAGTGTGTAGTTCTTCTCTTCTGAGAACCAGGCACCCAGAACTATCCATGATCCACAGAATTGGAGCACTAACTCTTGAACTCCCAATGCACTACATGATGTTATGATGTGGAATACCAATCACAGAAAAAATCATAAAACCGTGACATATGGACTCACCTTTCAAGTTTATCAAGATCCTTTTGGATAGTATCCCTTCCACTGTATCAGCTGCACTGTATCAGCTGCACCACTCAGCTTTCTGTCATCAACTAATTTTCTGAAAGTGCACTCGATCCCATCGTCTATGTCTTTGGTAAAGAAGTATTAAAGAACACTGGTCCCAAGACAGACTTCTTGCCACTAGCATCCACCTGGATACAGAGCCATTGACCACAACCCTCTGGTTGGCTGTAACTGTCATGAGGAATGACAAATTCCTCATCCACTGAATATTCTGCCCTTCAAATCCATATCTCTGAAATTTAGAGATAAGGATGTGGTGGAGGACTATTTCAAAGGCCTTGCAAGAAGACAAGGTAGATGACATCAGTCGCCTTCCCATTTTCCAGCAATGCCATCACTGCACCATAGAAGGCTACTAGGTTGATCAGGTACAACATCCCCTTGGCGAAGCCATATTGGCTGTCTCAGATCACCCGCTCATCCCTCATGTGTTTTAACATGACTCCTAGAAGGATCTGTTCCATGATCTTCCCAGACACAGAGGTGAGGTTCATCAGTAGTTTCCCAGGTCCTTCTTCCTCCCTTTCATATATGACTATAGTGTTTCACACTATAGAAGCTCAAGCCTCTACCCTGTTACATGCATAATTAAGTATGTTTGCTGTGTTTTTTACATTTTACACACTATTTACTTTCTGAAGCATGAAAATGTCAAAGAAAATTAAATAAATCCTATGCTAACTGGTATTAAACTTTCCCAAGACCAAGCATAAATATTTGAAAGTTGAAATCTTTTGATTGACAGAAGAAAAATCTGAAAACTGTCAGTTTAGAATTTGTTTATGGTTTCCAAAGGGTTTTTTTCATTCAATGTTTGAATTCTTTAAATCAAATGTTGAGCCTTAGAAACAATCCAGACAAAAGTTCTAGCGTCAGCTTATTTTTACCTATCATATATTCCCCTAAGAAAATTCCCTAGTGGATGAAGCTGATAAAAATGTTACAAAGCTTAGGTATATATCTCTCCCAGTTTTGAGAGGTACTTGAGAAATGCTGCTTGCTTTCAGCTCACACCAACTTCATTTAAAAATGTTAATATTAATGTAACTATTACTTCTTATATTTTGTTCCAGACAAGTTTATGGTTCTGTGTAACTGATCATCACAGCTGATGACTGCAATTTCAGAAAATTATATTTTATTCATATATTTGAATACCAACATGAATAAGAATATATATTGTAGATAGCTTAAAGAGTTGATATGCTAGCATCTTCCAAATGGTTTATGGAAGAAAATTTCATTATATTCATAATTACAAAAGGAGTATTAGTACCACTGATTAACTTAGACAGAGATGGGTTTTATAATAATTATTTTTGCACGGTAAAAACAATTGAGGGTGATGAAGTCTTGTGATCCATTTTGGAATGTAGTTATTGAAGAAGAGATTCTCAGACTTCTCTATAACTTGCCATTAATAACAAATGCAGATGGTGTTTTTATTTTTGAATTTCTGTACTGTGCACGCAAATAACTGAACTAATTTTAGATAAGAAGATTCCTTTCAAGTTCAAAATCTCTACTTCCAGTGAAGATGCAAATTTTATGAATACATTTGCCTAGACAATCTCTCTTTCATTAAAATTGTTTGAAGCCAAAAGCTATCAATTAAGCAGTTGGAAGAAGTATTGCTTTAAGGTTTCAATAAGGTTTGTCAACCAATGCAACTATATATACAATAAAAACAAAATGAAACAAAACAAACAAAGAAACTCGGGTATCACTGTCTTGTCTTACAATATTAAAAAGTAGTAGGCTAAAAACAGTAAGATCAATTTTCAGACACATGAAGCTGTGGTCTTAAATCAAGATTTCCATCTATATAGACCTACATATAATCTACTACATTAAATCAAAACTATCTAATCTATTTCAAGGGCTGTTACTTAACCTAATTAACTTTCAAGTTGAACATTTTTTATCAGTGATATAGCTCCATACAGAATAAAAACTGTAATCTAATATTAAATTTAATTTTGTGTTCTGATTTTAGCTGTTTTTAAATATTGTATTTCTTTAAATTACATTGACTTGTGTTGTTTATTTAATTTTTAAAAAATCTTGCAAATTGGTCCTTTACATTCTCAGTTTCCTCAATAAGACCTTATTTTGTTTTCAATAATCTGTTAAGAGATACGTCTGAAGACATGAAACCATGAAGATTTACAGATTTAAGTTTGTCAGATTGCATCACTGTGGCAAAAAAGTTATAGTGATACAATGATTATTATAACTCATAAAAATTGAAGTGCATCTTTAATAGATTCAGTTTGCAAATTATAAAATTAGAATAAATTCTCATGAGCAACCTAACAGATAGTGTTCTTTGAAAGCTTTTGTTTCATAGCCTATGTTTAGATCGATATAATCTTATTTGAATTATTGTGACAATTGAGAAAGTCTAATAAATACCTGCTCAGGTTCTTTCAGATTGTCCTTGTATGAAGGTCATAATGCTTAAGTAATATTTGCTTGCCTGAAGATATTTGTTGTGGTAAAAGATGTCTGATTGACCAGTCATACAAAATATACTGAAATCATAACAAAAATATAAGCTACAACCAGAAAAATAGAACATCTGTAATTCACAGTTCAATCACAGTGCCAGTGTGATCCTCGTTACCAGTTTCTAAAACATGCTCACCACCACCACAGTGCTGGTGTCCCAGTTGCTGGGAAGGAATACATGGATTGAAGCCTGCTGAAGCTCATTACTCTCTTCAAAATTCTTTGTTAGTTGTTTTTATTCTCTATGGTGTAGGGCCATGTATTCATTCTGCTCATGTTGGTCTGGCTGTCTCAGTGAAACATTCACTTCCTTTCAGGAACTCAACTATAGGCCAGTGAGTCTCACCTCTGTGCCTGGGAAGATCATGGAACAGATCATCCTGGATAACATGCTTGATTACATGAGGAATGGGCATGTGATCCAAGACAGCCAGCACGGCTTCACCAGAGGAAGGTCATGCTTGACCAATCTGGTGGCCTTCTATGATGGAGTGATGGCATCGGTGGACAAGGGGAAGGCGACCAATGTCATTTACCTGGACTTGAGCAAGGCCTTTGACATGGTCCCCCACCACATCCTTTTCTCCAAATTGGAGGGATGTGGATTTGATGGGTGGATCACTCAATGGGTAAGAAACTGGTTAAAAGGTTGCAGACAGAGGGTGGTCATCAATGGCTGTACTCCCAGGTGGAGGCTGGTAATGAGCGGTGTCCCCCAGGGGTCTGTCTTGGGACCGGTGCTCTTTAACATCTTTATCAGTGACATCGATGATGGAATCGAGTGCACCCTCAGCAAGTTTGCTGACGACACCAAGCTGAGTGGTGCGGTTGACACGGTGGAAGGAAGGATGCCATTCAGAGGGACCTCAACATGCTTGAAAGGTGGGCCCGGGTGAACCCGATGAGGTTCGACACAGCAAAGTGCAGAGTTTTGCACTTGGGCCGGAGGAATCCTAGGCATCCATACAGACTATAAGGAGCAGTCCTTGAGAGCAGCCCTGCGGAGAAGGACCTAGGAGTCTTCATAAATGAAAAACTTAGTATGAGCCAGCAGTGTACCCTTGCAGCTCAGAAGGCAAATGGTATCCTGGGTTCCATCAGAAGAGGGGTGGCCATGAGGGACAGGGAGGTGATTGTCCCCCTCTACTCTGCTCTTGTGAGGCCCCATCTGGAGTACTGTGTCTAGGTCTGGAGCCCCCAGTACAAGAAAGACAGAGAGCTGTTGGAGGGGGTCTAGAGGAGAGCTACGAAGATGATCAGGGGACTGGAGCACCTCCCCTATGAGGACAGGCTGAGGGAGCTGGGCTTGTTCAGCCTGGAGAAAAGAAGGCTGTGGGGTGACCTCATTGCAGCCTTTCAATACCTAAAGGGAGCCTACAAACAAGAGGGGAATCAACTCTTTGAAAGGGTTGATAACAGCAGGACAAGGGGAAATGGTTTGAAGTTGAGGGAGGGGAGATTTAGGTTGGATGTCAGGGGGAAATTCTTTACAGAGAGATTGGTGAGGTGCTGGAACAGGCTGCCCAGAGAGGTTGTGGATGCCCCATCCCGGAAGGTGTTCAAGGCCAGATTGGATGGGGCCCTGGGTAGCCCGGTCTAGTATTAAATGGGGAGGTTGGTGGCCCTGCATGTGGCAGGGGGGGTTGGAGATTCATGATCCTTGAGGTCCCTTCCAATCCTGGCCATTCTGTCATTCTGTGATAACAACACCAGTTGATCCGCTCAACCATGATAAAGTCAGTTGATTCATTCTACTGACAAAGATATTTAGCTATAATATAGTCCATACTCCCGTCCCCTTTGTGTTGAAATAAAATCAAAATAAAATAAAATGTTGCTTTCTTTGCAACAGCTGTGGTAAATCACACCTGACACTATTATTTGATTTTCATGGGCACCTTGCCCTTGTCCACCTCCTTCCATTGTAGAATTTTCATTATCAGTCACAACATTAATTATTTTGCCTGCACCATGACAGAATGACATCCTTGTTCCAGAATCAACCCACATTTATTCAATGCTTCACAAAATAGAATAGGGAAAAAATAAAATAATAATAATAATAAAAAAATAGAAACACATCAGAAAATGAAATTATGGTTTTATTTCAGCTTATAGATTTTTTTTTAAAAACTATAAATCTTGCTATCAACTTTAAATAGGTAGGAAAGGGGAACAGAAAAAAATGACACTGATTTTGTAATGATATTGTCTAAATCAAGTTGTCTGCATTGTTATTATGCCAACACTCAACAGCAGTCAAGCTTAGAAGGGATTATTGGCTCAGAATCTCTAGCTTGCCTGTCTACCATAAAAGCTCCAACATTTGTTTTGCCAGAATTTCACTAATTCCAACTTGCTGAACAGATGTCAATGCATAGGATACTATCAGATAGCAACTGTGGGTGGACCACTAGGACTTTTTTTGTTTGATGTAAGTAGCTTGCCAAATCTGTTATAAGCTTTAGCATCTCCTGGCTCTCAGTTTGCTAAACTGATGGCATAAGCACTGTGATTTTATTAGCTGAACACCTTAAGTTCTCTGTTTATCTCAAGGGCCATCGTTTGTGAGGATTCTGGGTAAGCATCAATCATCTGTGATTTTAATAGCTTAGGTCATCTAGTATTCCTGGTTAAATGTCAAGGGACAGTCCTGTGTTATAACACTGCCTTACTGGCAGAACTCTGAAGAAGAAACAATGCCCAAAGAAGGGCGGTGAAGCTGGTGAAGGTTTTGAAACACAGGTCTTATGAGGAGAGGCTGAGGGAACTGGGATTGCTTAGATTGAAGAAGAGGAGGCTCATGAGACTTTCTAGCTCTCTAAAACTATCTGGAAGGAGGTTGTGGTGAGGTGAAGGTCAGCCTCTGCTCCTGTGCAGCTAGTGATAAGATGAGAAGGAACGGCCTCAAATTGTGCCAGGGAGAGATTCAGGTTGGAAGTCAGGAAAAATTTCTCAAAAATAAAGGTGATGTATTGGAACAAGCTGCTTAGGGAGGTGGTTGAGTTCACCACCCCTTAAGATTTTAGAATGGTGTACATCTGACACAAATGGACATGGTGGTGATAGGTATATGGTTATATTAGATGACCTTAGAGGTCTTTTCCAACCTTAATGATTATTTGATTCTATAATAAATAAACAATAAACATATATTTTCCCCGCACTTCTGTCTTGGAACTATTGTTCAGGTGCAGCTGTAAACAAACATTATCAGTGTAATAATACAGAATGCTACTACCTGAGTACTGACCTACATTGCTCAACATTTGCCTAATCTGATCATACTGAAGCTGTTTTCCTCTGGAGATCTGGTCAAAAACAGGTTTGAAACTTATGGTCCTTGTTTATAGGAACTTCTAGATTTTTACTGTAATCTTTTGAAGCTTTTAAGATGCAAAGCTTTTCTTCCTGCATAATTTTATATGAATTATCCTCAAAATTACACTTGTAGAGCTCTCCTGATTTTTTTTTAATTGTATCTTAAATGTTCGTGATTTATCTCAGCCTATTTAAGTTTCTGATCTTAGAATACTAAAATATTATCGTCTTAATCTTTCACCTCAACATATAGAAATAAATTATTAGTTTATAATTTTTACATTCATAGATAATCGTGTGTGTCACGAAGAGACTGTCAGAAGAGTTGTTAAAACATACAAACAAAAAAGTTGCTAAAGCAGAAGTTCAGCCTTGCTTCCCTTCCCCACATTCTCTTAAGTTGCCCAGAAAGAGAGAATGACTTTAAGTGTCTTATAAGGAAGAAAATCACATGCTTTAATCTATTTCTAGCCTCCTGCCTTCTGAAATAGAAAACAAGGAAGCACTGCTTATTTCTCTGTGAAGCATCTGCACAAAAAATGTGTACACAGAGGCATCAACTGCTTTTCGTAACATTTAAAAGGGATGTATATTTTTCTTGAATGGAAATTACATCTGAATACACTAATTTGCAACTTGTTATAATTTACATAATATCTTCTATCAGTTTTAGAATACATCAATGCAGAAGAACATTTTTATATAAAAATGAAATTACTTTTTTGCAGTTTGAACATTTGCACATTTTTAGAATATATTAAACTTCACCCATAGAAGAAGAATGGAAACACACGCAAAATGTGCTATAATTATGTAATAAAGTATTTTGTGATATTTTGATTACTGTTTTATTACCAACCCTATGCCAAATAATAAAATAATTGTCTTATTTTTGTATGGGTCATTTTATTTTTTAATGTCAGCAAACCATTCAGAAAAATTAATCTGCAGCTACTTAATATATAGCACATTTATCTTGATTTCTGTATTTTATTCTTTTGTTCAGATGTAAACAGTACAAATTGAATTAATCAAATAATTCAAGGGTAAAACATTCCATTGTAATACATTTGAATGTTAATTAAAAAATTAATGTTCATTTAGGAAAAGAAAATGTTCTGACTATCTAACTTCTTACTTATTTTTTCTTACTTCAGAATTCTGTACAATTGATGCTGAAACTATATGACCAGAAATTTTTCTTATTTATTTCTGAAGATAACCTACCTTCTTTGAACATTATCTTCACACTGAGTCACACATAAAATAACAGCTAAAATCCTTTTCTCCTCCTGTTTCATGGTTTGGGAAATTAAAAGAAATGTAAAATGATAGAAAAACAATTCTTTGCTTGTCAAACTTAACACGCGATCTGCTCTTGAAATGTTTCTTGATTAGTAAAGCAAAAGTAACAAACAAATTTCAAACTGTATTTTAACAAAAGAAAGACAGCATCTCAATACCAGATTGTTTCCACTTGGCTCAAGTTTGCAGAATGAGTACATTTGTGCCCCTGGATATAGTCTTTCAGAAATAAAATGTCCTCAATTTGCTGCAACTCAATCTCCGCTCTAAGGGAATCAGCCTATATTAAACTCTTACCACTTTACTTGAATAATGTCATCCAAAGAATGGCCTAATCTCCTCTAGCTGTACAATTCCAATGATTTATTCTATTTCCTAAATTGTTCCTGTATTCCCAAGAGGGCAATACTCTCATGGTAGGGTATCCTGCCTCAACTACACTAATTAAAAATGTCTCGCTCTAATTATGAGAAGTGAGATGGTTAGCAACATATGTATTCCAGACATGAGATCTGCCCAAACAATTTCTTATAAAAGTTTTTGTTAGTTAGGCCTGGGGATGGGAGGTGGGATGAAGAAAATGGTAGTAAAAAGATAGAAAATAAAAGCAAGGGTTTGTTACAGGAATGCAGAGATAGTTATTACTGCAGTGTCACAATGTTCCATGAGTCCAGTCAGCAGTGGGGATGTAGCGTGCAGATTCTCTCTCTCTTTCTTGGCCGATCACAAGCAGAAGGAAAACACAACAAGGAAAAAGTGCATGCTCTTGTTTTTGCAGAGTCCATATATATACACTGTCCACTTCTTTTGGGGCTGCCCATAATGATGGCATGTCTGACAGGGGAGCAACAGTCCTGTGCAGGCTTATGGACATTGGAAAGGCCAGGGTCTCCACACAAGCCGAACCACATCTTCAGAGTAGTCCAGAATGTGACAAGCTTTGAGACATTTCACTTATTTTCCTTGTTCCTGACACCCCTCTAAAAGCAGAAATGCCTCCAGCTGTACTTGCATTCTGTAGCAATCAGAACAGTTAGAGCTAGCTGCACAGGATCATGTTTGGATGACTTTTGAGTAACTCTAAGGAGGAAAACTCCACATTCTCTCCTTATAACCTGATCCAGTGTTCTGTCACACACACAGTAGTACTTCCTGATGTTTAGATGTTACTTCTTGTATTTCATAGAAGCACAGAATGGCTTAGGTTGGAAGGCACCTTAGCAGTCTGTGCCCATACCTCTTGTCTTGTCAATGGACACCACTGAAAAGAGCCTATCTCCATCTTCATTGCATTGTCCCTTCAGATGTTTGTATGCTTTGATGAGACCTCCTCTGAGTCCTCTTCTATAGGCTGTACAGTCCCAGTTAGGACAGTAACATTCAATCAAAGAATTAAAGATGGGTTTTTGGCCATACTTGTTCTTTGGCATTATTATTTTTTATAAGGTCTGCTATTTAATTTGAAATAGATAGTTTTTGATTTTTTTTTTTTCCACAATGGTATTGTTTAAGAAGCCTACATGCATTTTTCTATATTAATTTTTATGTTGTTTTGTTCATGCAACATGCATTCGAGTCTGAGATTATCTGTGGGCAAAGTTACATTCACTTGCAATTTTATGAAAAAGTTATAAAAAGTAAAAAATCATGAGAAAGTAAAAGCTTATTCGTGGATTTGGTTTCCTTGCGAATGAATATGTGGAAATAAAATTAAATTATGATTTTGAATAAATATCAAGAATTAAAGAGAAAAATAATCTAATAACTTAATATGAAACATGAATATATAAAATAATTCTGAATTCTCTGTACCAACTCAGTAAAGCCTAGTGCATTTACCAAAGTTATCTCTTATTTTTCTCACAGATTAAACTTCTCTTCTGAACTTTTGAAAAAGTTTTTGTAAATTTTAAGAATTTAAGAACTGAAAATGAAATTAAAATGAAAATGAAATTTTAAGAATATTTAACTGCAGTCAATTCTGTACATTTCTATAAGACATGATCAGACCACCAAAATGAAATATCCTTCAAGATTAACACAAAAGAAAACACTGTACTAGACAAGACAGTCTTCTGTGTGAATCCTAAACAAGAGAAGTCTGAACACAGATATGTTTGAATTTATTATTATTTTTAACCCAGTAACTCAGTGGAATATTGGAACACAGTCCCTTATATTTACTTTCTGTGAATTATCTCACAAAAATTATTCTCACTATGTATGTAATGCAGATGTGCAGGACAACCAGGGTCAACTGGGGGATCAGACCCAGCCAGCATGCATTCATGAAAAGGCAGGTCCTTCTTGACCAACCTGATTCCTTCAATGATCTAGTGATCCACCTGGTGGATGAGGGAAAGGCTGTTGATGAAGTCTGTCTAGACTTCAGCAAAGCCTTTGATGCTGTCTCTCACAGTATTCTCCTAGATAAGCTGGCAGCCCATAGGTGGGACAGGTACACTCTTTGCTGGCTGAGTCCAGAGAGTGGTGGTAAATGGAGTTAAATCCACCTGGCAACCAGTCACAATTGGTGTTCCCCAAAGGTGGATACTAGACCCTATCTTGCTCAGTATCTTTACTGATCACCTGGACAAGGGCATTGAGAGCACCCTCGTTGTTTGCTGATGACACCAAGTTGGCTAGAAGTGTTGATCTGCCTACAGATAGGAAGGCCCTACAGAGGGATCTGGATTGGCTGGATTGCTGAGCTGAGGCCAGTGGGATGAAACCCAACAAGACCAAGTGTCAGGTCCTGCACTTCTGCCACAACAACCCCAGGCAATTTTACAGGCTTGGGGCAGGGTGGCTGGAAGACTGTATAGAAGAAACAGATTTAGGGTTGTTGGTCGTTGCTTGGCTGAACACAGCAGTGTGCCTAGGTGGCCAAGAAGGCCAATAGCATCCTGGCTTGTATCAGAAATAGTGTTGCCAGCAGGAGCTGGGAAGTAATTTTTCCTCTGTACTCAGCACTGCTGAGGCCGCACCTCAAATACTGTGTTCAGTTTTGGGCCCCCCACTGCAAGAAAAACATTGAGTGAGGCCTTGAAGCACATTCAGAGAAGGGCAATTAAGCTGGTGAACGGTCTGGAGTATGAGCCTTGTGAGAAGTGGCTGAGGGAATTGGGATTGTTCAGTCCAGAGAAAAGGAGGGTCAGGGGAGAACCTGATTGCTCTCTATAACTACCTGTAGGGAGGTTGTAGTGAGGTGGATGGACTCTTCTCCCATGCGACTAGCAAGTGGACTAGAAGGAATGGCCTCAAGTTGTGCCAGGGGAGATTCAAGTTGGATATTAGGAAATACTTCTCTGAAAGAGTCATTAGGCACTGGAATGAGCTGCCCAGGGAGGTGGAGGAGTCATCGTCCTTGGAGAAACATTTAGATGTATTGAAGGACATAGTTTAGTGAGGAAGTATTGGTTATAGGTGAACTAGATGCTGTTTGAGAACTTTTTCAATCTTGGTGATTCTATGATTCTACGATTATGCATTTCACTCTAGTGAAGTTCATCTTTATCTGAAAATGAATTAAGAAAACCACATTAGTAACTGTAACACATGTATATGTTTTATAATACTGATAGTAATACTTTTCATGATTAAATTTAAAATAGAATTGATAAAATGTTGCATTTTGCGGTGTTCCTCAGGGGTCGGTGCTGGGTCCAATCTTGTTCAATATCTTCATCAATGATCTTGATGAGGAGATAGTGGCTACCCTCAGCAAGTTCGCTGATGATACAAAGTTGGGAGGATTGGCTCACACACCTGAAGGCTGTGCTGCCATCCAGAGAGTCCTGGAGAGGCTGGAGAGCTGGGCAGTAAGAAACCGGATGAGGTTTCAAAAGCAAGTGTAGAGTCTTGCATCTAGGGAGGAAAAATTGCATGCATCGGTACAGGTTGGGGGATGAGCTGCTGGAGAGGAGCTCTGCAGAGAGGGACCTGGGTGCTACGGGTGCTTTTTAGTGCTATGGTGATTACATTGTAAAATCTTCCTTGCCAGTTCCAAAATCTATTCCTCTGTAAGCACCATAATTCTGTTACATGGAAAAGATCTAGAGAATTTTTTGTTTAAAATGTAATCCTAATTTAAAATCATGATAATGGAATGAGAAATAGACAAATCATTTCAGCTGTCCCTCAAAAAAAAAAAAAAAAAAAAAAAAAAAAAAAGATATCACTGCTGTGCAACTTTTAAGGCAATCTCTTTTAGCACTATTTTGAGTAATATCATTACAAAAATTTACTTGGGCACTGTTACCATACGGATATAAAAGTTTGCTGTATCAGAAAAATAATTTCCTTTCAGTTTAGATTATATTCTCCAATTCATAATTTTCTTCCAACTTGTCACTTCTTTGACTTTTTTCAGATAATGCAGAAAACAAGTTTAAAAAAATAGGGTCAAAACATATTTCTGTGCAACACAGTGAATGAACTGAATTATCTCTGGGTAAAAAAAGAAAAAAGAGCTGCTGTCCCATCAGTCTAGTGGCCTTTGAGAAATGATACATCTAATGCATAAGCCAAATCACAAAAGTTACAGAATTTCACAATGCCTGAGTTGCATGATCAATCTAGAGATGAGAATGTCAGGCACAAAGTCATGAATGATCAAACTAAATAAAAACTCATCAGTATATCTTTGACAGATTGTCCCATAATTGAGTGATTTAATCGTAATCCAGGTATCTCTAAGGAGACATCTGGAGCTGAAGGTGTTGGAGGCTTCTCCAGGGAATCATACTTATCAATTCATTTTTCAATCAGCAGTATTGAATTGACAAGGGGCATATGCTTTTGTGGTTTATCAGTCTGCTGAACTGAATGTCTTTCAGCAAAAACAATGATAAAATTAAAACAAGAAGAAGGACTTGGCCATTAACTTCCTATAAATAACTGTCAGAAGGCTTTATTTCCTTCATTTCATGACAACATCATGGAATTCCAATCATGGAATAGTTTGGGTTGGAAGAGACCTTTAAGATCATCTAGTTCCAACCCCCTGCTATAGGCAAGGACACCTCCCTCTACACGGGGTTAGTCAAAGTCCTACTGAGCCTGGCCTTGAATTTTTCCAGGGAGGGAGCACCCACAACCTTGCTAGACAAACTGTTACAGCATTTCACCGCATTTACAATAAAAAATTTCCTAATATCTAGTCTAAATCTACTCGTTCTTCACAGTTTACAGAGTAAATACAAACTCCTTTTGCTTGTTGCGTTTCACTGTTTACCCTATCAAAGCTATAATGTCAATTAAAACTGTCTTGAACAAAGTTTCTTTTGAATATTTTGAATAATTTATATTAGACAACACTTTATACTAGTGTTATTTAGTTCAAAGAAAAATGTTAATTACATTCTCAACATTAATCAAAGTTTGCACAAAATAATCTATGTTAAAACAAACAAACAAACAAACAAAAACCAATAAATAAAGAAGAAAACTGCTGAAGTAGCAAGGATGGAGCTGGCACATTCACAGTAAAGTTTAAACATCCTATGAATCTCTCATGGGTCAATGCTGCAGACACCAGCTTCCGGACAGTTAAGACTGCACTGGGCAAGGGATCTGAAACAAAAAAGGCCAACCAAAAACACTCTTTTCAAGGCTTTTTTGAAGCCAGCAAAAGTGATACGCTTGTGCCAGGGGGGTTGGCAGCTTGTGGGAGGGCTGCTGAGCTAGCAGGGATGGAGATGGCACTGCCCATTCTTGACCTTGACTTGGACCCTTGGCTGCCGGGCTTTAAATAGCCTTGGGGAGGGTGGAAGCTGACTTCCACAGAACACACTCATTGGGCAGTGTTGCTGCCCACTGAAAGCAGGGAGAGGAAGTCAGTGCGTGAGAACAGCCCATGCTGCCTATACTGTACAGTGGAAGCAGGTGTGGGAGTGGGTAAAACAGCAGCACACATAAGTGCTGTTCCTCTTCGCTCAAGAGACAAGCTCTCTTATTTGCAGTCTCTGAGATCTGCAGGTTTAAACATGGTCTCCACCAGACAGTGGGCTTGCCCCAGGAGGAATGTGTGACCGTGACCAAGGGCATGCCCAGAAATATAGCTGTTCAGGTCTCTGGCTGCAGGGAGTGCCTGAGCCTGCTGCTGCCAGGGAAGGGTGCCAGGGGACGGTGGCAGGAGTTCCTCCTGTGTGAGGTGTGAGCAGGTAGATGAGCTGCTCAGCCTGGTGGTGGAGCTCAAGGAGGAGGTGGAGAGACTAAGGGCCACCAGTGAGTGTGAGCAGGAGATTGGCTGGTGGAATGACTTGCTGGCATGCTGGGGGGAAGGGTGGGAGTGAGATACCCCTGGAAAAGTGGTGGACCCTCTGCCCTGCCACAGTCAGACAGAGTTGACAGATGTGGAGGGTTGGATGAGAGTCCTGGCTTGCTGACATGGGCACACCCACTGCCTGCATACCCAACTCACCCAGGTCCCACTAAGCAATAGGTTTGAGACCCCGGAAATTGAAGGGGAGGTGAGTGGGGATGTGAGGGGGCATCCACCCTGAGGGACCTAGGGCGAGACGGTCACCCCCACACCTTGAGACTGCCTCTGCCAGGAAATACAGAAGGGTAATTGTAGTAGGCAATTTGCATCTCAGGGGAATGGTGGGCTCCGTATGCAGATCTGACACATAGGGAGGTGTGCTGCCTCCCTATGGCCTGCATCAGGGACATCACCAAAAACCTCCTGGGCCTGGTTCACTCAATCTGATTGCTACCTGCTATTGACAGTTCAGGTAGGCAGTAATGAAATCACTCAGGGAAGCCTGTGAGCTATCAAAAAGAGATTTCAGGGGTTTAGGGCGAATGGTTGAAGGATTGGGTGTGCAAGTATTTTCCTCTCTCCCTTCTGGGGCGGTGAGGGATACAGAGAGTTCTAGGAAAACACAGGCTTTGAATAAGTGTCTGAAAGGTTGATGCCACCACAGGAAATCTGGGGTGGTTTTCTTGGCTTCTGGCCTGATGGCTGCAGACAGGTCTCGACTGTCTCTGAGGGGAAAGTGGATCCTAGCCCAGGAGTTGGCAGGGCTCATTGAGAGAGCTTTAAACTAGGTATGAAAGGGGATGGGGATAAAATGATGCTCACTAGGGTGGAATGAGTAGTTCAGAAATTTCAGGAGGATCTGTTCCATGATCTTGCCAGAGCTGAGAGTAACTAGCCCAAAGATCTCTGGATCTTTATTTTTCTTCTTGAAAATGTTAGGTTTCCTTGTTTCCAGTAGGTGGGAACTTCACTAGAATGCCATGACCTTTCAAATATGATGGAAAGTGACTTGTTCAGTAAGTTCTCTGAGAGTTTCTGGAGGGATCTCGTCAGGTCTCATGGACTTGTGCAGCTTTAGCTTCTCTAGATGGCCTTGAACCTGATCTTCATTACAGCAGGCACATCTACCTTCTCCAAGTTCTTACCAACAAGTTCTTACTATTGCTTTCTGCAACTCAGTTGAATATATTTTGTGCTTTTTTTTTTTTTCCTTTTTTAATATATTCTTAACATATAAATTTGTAATAATATTAAATCCTGATTCAACTTCAGCTAACAGAAGCTTACCCACTCAGTTCTAGAGAACTGTATTTTTCTTTCAACTTCATTGTTGAGTACAGCAATCTCTCTTTTCCCTGTTATATAATGAATTTTGTCATTTTTAAAATATCTTTACATGAAAATAACTTAATAGATCTTAAAAAAAAAAAAAAAACCTTCAGATATTGTACAGATAAATTTATTCTTTTCTTAGGATTTCTTATTTGAAATTAAATTGATTATTAAGAATCATTGTAAGCCCTGTAGAAATCAACGACTGCTTTTACATTACTTTTCTTATTTATTTATTTATGTGTTTGTTTGTTTGAATTAATGGATATGCTTTATCCTGGTAATTTTTCAAGTTGTAATTTTATTTATTTATTTTTTTAACAAGAAAAGAAAGAAAAAATGGATGTGTATGATGGAAAGAATTTGAAAGTTGAATTTTTAGCATGTGTACTTTGTTCTTATAAACTCTACGAGACTAATTTTTTGCCTTACCCTTGTGAATAATCTCATTGAACTACAGGACTTTTCTCATGATAAAGCATTTACAGAAATGGCCATGAGATAGTGCAGGAAATTAAATATTCATAGAATTGTTCGTAGTGGAAGTTATAATGTACTTTCATCATATCTGTTAGGTAGGTGACTTTGCTGACTAAGTTCCTTGAACAACTTTTATTATGCTCTTTTCTTTCCCCTATAGTTGAGATCTGTTATCTGATTTTACATGAGAATGAACATAATTTTCTAACAAATTTGAAGTTCAAAAAGATAGAGTCTGACAATAATTTTATATACTTTAGGGCACTAATATTTCCTCACAAATGCATAGCAAGAGTCACCAACTATGTCTAAATAACTCAAGTTCAGTATTTAGTAGGAATTCATATGCTTCTGAAGATAATACAAAGATTTTATGCATTTAGTTATAATTACAAAGAGTAGTAGCAATTTGTTGTCGCACAGATCATAATTTTTTTTTTAAGATAACTTCTCCAGTCTCATCAGCCAGCATGGGATTCTGGTTAGTCTTGGAAACCTGGCATATTGGATCAGTATTCCTGCTGTTTTTTTTTAATGACTGGCATGTACTCTCATTTGACATCAATCAAAGAAGAGTCAGATATTGCTTGAAGTCATTTCAGAAATGGTATTGCATTTTTTAAATCGGTGTGATCTATATTTATATATCCTACACAACTAACTTCTGATTGACATATAATTTAATATAAAAGGAAAAATATTTAATTACTTTCCACTCAGAAACCTCCTGTTTAAGTCCCATAGTCTGCTACTCAGATAGTAAATAGACTTTTTTAAGGGAGACATTTACAAGGAATAGGTTATCTGTATTAACTGCCACTTACGATGATGGGATTATGGTAAAAAAAAATCAAGTTTAATTCAGTTTGCAGACATACTACGGACAAAACTTTTGACAGTTATTAATATATTTAGCACGGCTTCTCCATAGCATACTATATTCTAAAATATCAGTGCTTTTTAAAGCAAAAGAAGGCCCATAATCACAAAGGGACTCTACTATTAGAGGACCTGAGCACAGAACAGTATTTGTCTAAAAGGGTAACAAACCCATGTAAGGATAATCTTAGGGATATGACTGGATTTAGGTTTGGA
The DNA here is from genome assembly GCF_905368555.1 of Meleagris gallopavo. NCBI lineage: Eukaryota > Metazoa > Chordata > Aves > Galliformes > Phasianidae > Meleagris > Meleagris gallopavo. The sequence continues at coordinate 149,583,308 of NC_139404.1, read as the reverse complement.
AAGGCTCTTAAACTTCCCACATAAATCCTGTAATTATGTTAAGACAGCATGGAATAAAAGGACAAGTACTTGTACATTTAAATGATTGAGTATAAGACAGGCAACATTTCAGGAGTCATTGATTAGATCTTGCAATGGACAAATATCCCTGGCAGAATACTGTGGAATCTATGTTATGAACTGTGCTTTTTAAAACATTGCCGACTAATACGGGAAAAAGAAATAATAGGAAAGATGAGAAATTCTGTTGATGACACAAGATTATTCAAGTCAGCAAGCACAAGAGTACACCTGTGCAATAAATGTGAAAGAACATTATGAGAATAAGTGACTAGCAGGTAGGAAATATTGCCAAAGTAATTTCATGTAAAATATAATAAGCTGGGCTTTAAGCTGCCTGTTACTGCACAAGAGCAGGAAGACAGGATTATGATAGGTAGTTTATGAAAATGCCATCGTTTGATAACAGCTAGAAAAAGAAAAAGAAAAAGAAAAAGAAAAAGAAAAAGAAAAAGAAAAAGAAAAAGAAAAAGAAAAAGAAAAAGAAAAAAGAATGTTACAAAGAACAAATATAAATGGAGACTGTGAAATAGAAAAAAAAATCTTTAATACCCATTAAAATGAGCTGAAATTAAACTAAAGTCTGGCTTTTTCAGGTTTTGTTTTCATTTTTGTTTTGTTAGTTAATTTGTTCTCTTTTTGTTATTTGATGAATTTGTAGTGCTAAAGATTATTAAATATCAAGGGTAAATTTCTGCAAGCCAGGCCTCTGTAGCTATTAAATAACCACAGAATAATTATAAATCTCCTTCAAAGGCTTATTACTAGATGAAATGAAGCAACAGAGGGCAGTTCTAGAGGCACTTGCTCTGAATGGAGCAATACATACAAGATGAGCCAAGAAAATAATAAAACAACATACTAAAGAGTAAGTGGGCAGAGAAAGAAATGGAAAAAACACTAGACTCACCTGTTGTGCCTAAACTACAGTATAATATTACTACACACATACATCTGTTAAGTTGTACACTTTCCTTACTTAACTAAACAAATAACATCATCCTTTTAGATATTCACTGTTTTCTAGAAAGTATTTAGTGTGTGTTGGCAGACTACTTGCACAAGAGCAATTAAGACATCAGCTGTTCAAGAATTTAAAAAGTTTCACAGTCTTGACAATAACAAATCTATCCAGCATTGTGTTTTCTTTCATATGTAACTCTGTTGCACCTAAATTTCTACCTCAAAATTAAATTCTCTCAATATTATCAGAAAGACAGTTACATTCTCAAGAGTACCATTTTCATTAATATAATTTACTATTTTTCATTTATTAAAATAATTCAAGCACTGTTGCTGTATATAGTTCAGAACTGTCTTTTACATAAAATAATATTCCTGTTTTCAGGTTAGCAACAAAAGTAAATAAATTTCTAGCCACATTATCTGAAATAGATGATGGAAATACTCAGTGAATGTTTATTAAGAAACTATCTTTGGTCTGAATATTTTTTTTTTTTAAATAAATTTAAAGTGTCAAGTGTAAGTTTGTTGTCAATGTAATAATTTTTATTTTTAAAGAATTTCTATACTTTTAAAAGCTTAGTACTTCTTTTAAGTATGTCTTAAATGTGAAATTCTCACTTCACTTTCTTTGGAATATTATGCAATCAGAGGATTTATAGTTCTTAGATACATAGTTATTTACACATATTTTTTTTTTCTGATTTATAAAATTGACTATATGAAGCTTTAAACAGCCACTGCTGAATTTGATGAAGACTGCTGGCAAACATTATCTTAGTTCAAAACATAAAAGCCAGAAGCATATGTTTCTGAATTCATATGCTTCTGGCCTTCTAATAGTGCTCTGACGCAAACTGAGCAAGATACTAAGTTCTTCAGTAGAAGTGTTAAAGCTTCTACTGCCATGCATAACGGTGAAAAGTATAGCTCTTGACCTGCTGATCATACTTCTTTTGATATAACTCAAGATGCAGTTGGCCTTCTGGGCTGCAAGTGCATGTTGCCAGCTCATGTTGAATCTTTCATCAATTGACACTCCCAAATCCTCTCCTCAGGGGAGTTTATCAACAGCAGGGTAAGTACACTTCAGCTATGCTATTGGTCTCATCCCCAAATCTAGTATGTTGCCCTTAGACTCACTTTTAGTGAACCTAGTTTTATCCCTTTCCTCTTCAAACCTAGTTTAAAGCCCTTACAATAAGACCTGTCAAATCCTGGGCTACAAACCTTTTCCTCCTTTGAGACTGGTGGATCCCACCTTTTGCCTGCAGGCCTAGTGTTGAATAAACCACCACAAAATAACAATGAGAAACAACTAAAATTCCCCTGATGGCACCAGAGTCTAAGTCATATGTTGATCAGGTAGATTTTCCTGTTTCTCTCTGTATTTTTCCTTGCTACTGAAGGGATTGAGGAAAACATCAGCTGAGCTCCCATTCTTTCAACTAACCACCAAAAGTCCCTTTTGATAGCCCTTGGTCTTCTCCCTATGCCTTCATTGCTTCCAACCTGAACTGCCAGCATTGGGTAATAATTGCAGGACCATACCAGAACAGCGAGCTTTGTAGAAATGTCCCTCACCCAGGCCACAGAAACGTACCAGACTTCCCTGTAGATAAGTAACTTGTGATTCTTGCTTGATTTTAATTCTTATTAAACTCTTGGATAAGAGTGTTCAAAAGCACTCAGCTTCATGTTGCATGGCTTTTAGTTTATTTGTCTTAAACAGGAAAGATTCATAGCTGTTAATAATCTTGGCATGTTTCCTTGTTTTTCAAAATGAAGTTCACTATTCTATGCAGGACAAAGGGCCTTGCCAGAGTAACAGCCCTGCGTCACAGGGATGCAGCACACCTATCTGTACACAGTCAGGTCAGCATATCAGGTCCTCTGTGTTTCAGTAATAAGGGAGTTGCCAATGACAATTACGATTCTTTTCTTCTTGGCAGAGGAAGTCTTGAGGAGTGGAGTTGACTGACTCACCCTAGACAGCCCTCTGGATAAACTTCTATCCACATCTTCACTTACTTGTCCTTTGAGTCTCAGGGTCTCATACCTGTTGTGCAACAGCACTTGGGAAGGTGAGGCAGATAGGGAGAAGGATTGCCTACCACCATGAGCAGAGACCTCCATATCACTTAGATCCCCCCTTTCTAACTGAAGGCAGAAGAGCATAGGATCCATCACTACTAGCGGAGTATCTCCCTGGTGCCTTTCTTGCAAGGATGGCAGGATGTAGCTCCAGTCAATCTCTCTTTCACGCACCCTGATGTTCCTCAGTCTTTCTAACTCCTTGTTTATCTGTGCCACCAAATAAGGTAGATCACCCACCAGTTCACACTGCACACCCACAGTATTTCTGCTAATCTTCAATACTTGTGACACGTTCAGGCACTTCCTGCAGCCAGAAACCTGGATATGTTTGCATGGGTAGTCAGTCTAGGCCACAACATTCTTTTTGACAATGGCTTTCAGTGGAGTGGATAGCATGGCTACATCAAGTTCTACTGAGATGGCCTCATGAGTGAGAAGGGGGACTACACCCTTCCTGCCTGTGCAAACTACCTTTAAAATTGCTGCACCATTACCCTACTGATGTGCACTATTTTCCCATCCAGTTCACTGTACTCCTGATCATTTGCATTCGTTACGGGTTCCCTCTGTGTGGGGGGGGTTTTGTCTGCCATTATTCCTGACTTTGCTCAGGAATGCATGAGAGCCTCTTCTCATCACAGGCTCCAATCACCCTGTTCATGGGTAGAGCTGAGATTTCCTCTCTCTATCATGGCTGTCTAGTGAAGTCCCCAGTGACTAGAAAAAGGGAAACATTACTCCCATTTTTAAAAAGAGGAGAAAGGAAGACCCGGGGAACTACAGGCTGGCGAGTCTCACGTTTGTGCCTGGGAAGATCATGGGACAGATCCTCCTAGAAGCTATGCTAAGGCACATACGAGATAAAGATGTGATTTGAGACAGCCAGCATGGCTTCTAAGGGCAGATCGTGCCTGACCAATCTGGTGGCCTTCTATGATGGAGTGATGGCTTCGGTGGATGGGGGAAGAGTGGTGGTTGTCATCTACCTGGACTTTTGCAAGGCCTTTGACATGATCCCTCACCACATCCTTCTCTCTAGATTGGAAAGGTATGCATTTGAACTTTGACTGTTCAGTGGATTAGGAAATGGCTGGCTGGATGCAGCCAAAGGATTGTGATCAATGGTTCTGTGTCAGGGTGGAGGCCAGTCAAAAGCGGTGTTCCACAGGGGTCAGTCTAGGGACCAGTGCTCTTCAACATCTTCATCAATGACATAGATGATGGCATCAAAGGCACTCTCAGCAAGTTTGAAGATGGCACAAGCTGAGCTGTGCAGTCGATACATTGGAAGGAAGGGAAGCCATCAAAGGGACCTGGACAGGCTGGAGAAGTGGGCCCATGAAAACCTAAGGAAGTACAACATGGCCAAGTGCAGGGTGCTGCACTTGGGTCAGGGCAATCCCAGGTGTTTGTACAAACTGGGGGAAGAGCTCCTGGAGAGCAGCCCTGCAGAGAAGGACTTGGGGTCCTGGTGGATGAGAAACTGGACATGACCAGCAGTGCGCGCTTGCAGCCCTGAAGGCCAACTGTGTTCTGGGCTGCATTAAGAAAGGGGTGGCCAGCAAGGAGGGGGAGATGACTGTCCCCCTCTACTTGGCTCTTGTGAGGCCCCATCTGGAGTACTGCATCCAGGCCTGAGGCCTCCAGCACAAGAAAGATGAGGAACTCTTGAAACAGGTCCAGAGGAGGGCCACTAAGATGATCAGAGGGCTGGAGCACCTCTCCTATGAGGAAAGGTTGGAGGAACTGGGATTATTTAGCTTGGAGAAGAGAATGCTCTGGGGAGACCTCATTGCAGCCTTCAATACTTGAAGGGAGCATATAAACAGGAGGGGGAACAGCTGTTTATGAGGGTGGATAGTGATAGGACAAGGGGGAATGGTCTTAAATTAAGGCAGGGGAGGTTTAGGTTAGATATTAGGAGGAAGTCTTTCACACAGAAGTAGTGACACACTGGAACTTGTTGCCTAAAGAAGTTGTGGATGCCCCATCCCTGGAGGCATTCAAGGCCAGGCTGGATGTGGCTCTGGGCAGCCTGATCTAGTGTTTGGAGACCTTGCACATAGCAGGGGAGTTGAAACTGGATGATCATTGTGGTCCTTTTCAACCTAGCCCATTCTATGATTCTATGATTCTCTCTCCCTGCACTTGTTTTTGCACTGTGTTGCTGCAGTTTTGCCGTGGTTATGACTCTCTAAGAAAGGTCTCCCAGCATGAGCTCCAAAGCCAATCCACTTGAGATCTCCCCATTAAATGCAATGACATTGTGATAAGTCTTTCAAAAGACTCCATGAGCCTTAACATAATTATATATTTTTTTTCTCTAAATCAGATGACAAATTTAACTGTAATGACAATTACTTAGCCAGTTAAAAAAAAAAAATGTGATTTAGTAAAACATTATTTCACTGTGGAATTCTCACTGTCCCCACACAAATTTCAACATTAAGACAGACCCTGTAAATGCAATGAAGTAATTTGTCTAGATCTGTGAAACTGAAACATTCCATTTTCAGAACACAAAGAAATAAAGTCGGTAATAGAAGGAAGTATGAGAAACTTAGAAGAAGGAAGATAGCAATTTTCATGTAAATCTAAATATATATTCAGAATATCTGTGCTTCTAATCATTTAGCTGATTTTTAATGGGAAGTTCATGAGTGTTCTTCAACTACTGTAACATCAGTGTTAGGAAGGCAACTATAAGCACTTTTAGAAGTCCTTAAGATTTTTTATACTTTTTCCACTTTCAAATCAATTAGATGACTTTACTAAAATCTATGCTAATGAGTCCAGATATCTTGTACTTCATTCTCAACAAGGGAAATCAGTATGTAATTGATAATCAACTTTTTTGTTGCTGTTGTTTTCTTTGAGCATTCTCATGGAATCTGCAACTAATAGATAGTGTGTGTCTAAGATTTTTTAAAATGGATGAAGAAATGTGTGAGGATGTGCAAAAGTGTTTCTGTTAAAGAAGATGATACTGAATTTTAGCAGGAAACTACTTTTGTACAAACATTCACCAGATTTTTTTTAGTATAAAAGTCATACATTGTATCAGGATGTTCTCTATCACTGGAGGTTTTCAAGACCTGAATGCAGAAAACACTGAGCAAAGTTCAAATCTGCCCCTGCTTTAAGCAGGAGGTATTTCCCATAGTCACTTCTAACACGTCTGTGATCATTCAACCTTAGGAGAATGATGGCTTATCATTGCTTATTAGTATATTGTACTGTATAATCACTCTCTAAAATTATTTTATGGTTATACAATAGAATTTAAATTGAATTTAAGGATATACTGAAAACAAATCTCTTCAAAATAGTGCTCACATAACTATAGAATCCAGGAAATCAGGTAGTTGATGTTTGAGAATACCTGCTTCTCAGCTTACATCACTGTATGGACTTCGTAATTTTTAATTTAACTTTTACGTGTCAAATTAATCAGACATGGCTTATTCTTGTTTCCGAATATATGAGGAAACTTTTAATTACTTATTTTTCTATTCTGTTCTCAGGGTCTCACTACATGCTCTTTATTACACTTGAGTGAGCTAGAATGTCATACAAGAATTAAGCACTGTCATAATCTTGCTAGGCAATGTTATTCTGTATTATATAATGGTTTATGAGATACCCATTTAAAACAAAAATAATCAGTGTTTACTGGATCACTGACTAAGGAAAACTCGATAGGAAAGTTTCTGATTTGTGATTCTTAGAACAGTCATTGATTTTCTTTCTATTAAGCCTCCTCTGTTCCCAGATTTACACAGAAAGGTAATTTCAGGTATCTGTATTCTGACAAAGAGATTATATTATATAATTACAGTCAAGAGTTGTCAGAAGCTGTTTGTATGTACAGAAGATTTGTCAGTATTTCAGTCTTTAGAAATAAAAATAAAATTAAAAAAACAAAACAAAACACAAAGAATGATACTTGAAGTCCAACTAGAAGTATATAAGGATGTTTTTGTTTGACTGCCTGCTTGTTTGTTTCACTTGTCCCTTTCAATTTAAAATGCAGACCTGACAGTAATAACCTTATAATAGGAGAGAAACAAGGGAACTTAAGTAATAGCATACAGTGCATCCTAGATAGTGAAATTGAAATATAATGTTTGCTAGAAACACCCAGAAAAGAGTTGAAAATGTATTGAAAATCTTGTAAAATAAGTAAAGTAAATTATTCTACTAATGGAACACTATTTATACTATTCCTATTGTACGGCTACTCGGTGTAATACTCCCAATTATAGTTGTCATCAGAGATCAGTGAGACAGTAATATTGATGATGTCTCAGAAATTCTGATGAAGGACTAGCAGGAAAAAATAAAATGATAGTTTGTGAAATGAAACATTAAAATCTGAGTGTCATGAAGAATCAGAGCTTTAAGATTACTAGAATTGGATATTACCAGACTCACAACTCTGAATTTTAATGCAGGGAGACACTTGGCTGTTAAGTTGTGAATCAGTGGAATGTGATTCTGATGGGAAGTCAAAAGGAAGAAAGGGATTGCAACTGGCTATCTGCACAGATTTCAGTAACACTTCAGCTATGTTTGTATTCCTAGTTGTTTATTTTAAGATGAATTAAATTAGGTATTAGGAAGGAAGTCTTTACTGTGAGAGTGGTGAGACCACTCAGGTTGCCCCGTCCCATGAGGCATTTAAGGCCAACCCGTCTGAGAGTCTAAGCAACCTAGTCTCAAGGGAGGTGTCCCTGTCTATAGTAGGGGGGTCAAAACTAGATGATCTTAAAAGTCCCTTCCATTCCAAATTATTCTGTGATATCTGTCATACATTTTCTACACTGCACTTGGAAGTGCCTGGGGAAAGAAAGATTGGTTGCATTCATCTTTACATAATGAATCCACTATAAACTGGGTGATCAGCTATGAAATACCAAGCTATTTGTCTTCTAAGTGGTCAAAATCATGCCTCAGCATTAACTTTCACAAGAGTTAAAATCAGCAGTTTCATAGGCATAATTAATATAGGGTGTATGCATCAAAACTGTTACATTTTGCAACAGATAGATCATTTCTAAATCACTCAGCAAAGTTATCTTCTTCTGAGAATATTAACAGTGTTAAAGTTGATAGGAATTTCGTCATTAGAGTAATGAAAAGAGATTAGCTCATTTCTGTAGATTGATATTTGTTGTAAGATTGACCAAGTGTTGAATTTGCTGAAGATTTCAGTTTTTGACAATGGATAAGTATGTACTCAACTTCTGGAATTACATACTGTATATATATTTCACACAATTCTGTGCTAGGACATGCTGACTTTTTTTGTGTAGGTTTCACAATATTTTATTTTTTTTATATGTTTATTTTTTTTTGTATCACTCTCCAAAAATTGCAGAACCAGAAGATGAGCCCACATATTTTAACTAAATGGAAAATAATAATATATATTTAAATTTTATATATATTTAATATATATATAGTAATACATATAATATTATATATAAAAACTTAAAAAATCAAAATCAGCCCAACAACTGAAAAAAAAAAAAAAGAAAAGAAAAAAACACCCAAACCTCAAAAGCAGAATAAAAAGGCTTGAATAGTTGAAGTTAATCATAAAGGGTTATTGTCTGCTTCCCCTTTGCTAAAGAACTCAGGAGATTCTGTATGAGATACAAGTTTACTTTTCTAATCTGTAACAGACCTTTTTTTTACCTTAATTTTTATCTATGTTCTGTAGAGTATATAATTTAAATAGATGTCATATCATATCAGAAATCTTTTAAATTTTCATCAAGCCATCAATGACCTGTTTTGGGAGAAAATTTATTCTCTGCAGTTAAGCCAGATATCACAGAATCACAGAATTACAGAATTGTAGGGGTTGGAAGAGACCTCTAGAGATCATCGAGACCAACCCACCTGCCAAAGCAGGTTCCCTACACCAGGTCGCACAGGTAGGCATCCAGGCGAGACTTGAATATCTCCAGAGAAGGAGACTCCACAACCTCCCTGGGCAGCCTGTTCCAGTGCTCCGTCACCCACACTGGAAAGAAGTTCTTACGCACATTTGTGCAAAACTTCCTATGCTGCAGCTTATGTCCGTTTCCCCTCGTCCTGTCTCCACGTACCACTGAAAAGAGACTGGCCTCACCACTATGGCTGCCACACCTCACATATTTATAAACCTGGATCAGGTCACCTCTCAGTCGTCTTTTCTCAAGGCTAAACAGACCCAGTTCACTTAGCCTTTCTTCACAGGGGAGATGCTCCAGGCCCTTCACCATCTTTGTGGCCCTCCGCTGGACTCTTTCCAAGAGATCCCTGTCTTTTTTGTACTGGGGAGCCCAGAACTGGACACAGTACTCCAGATGAGGCCTTACCAGGGCAGAGTAGAGGGGGAGGATCACCTCCCTCGACCTGCTGGACACGCTCTTCTTAATGCACCCCAGAATGCCATTGGCCTTCTTGGCCACGAGGGCACACTGCTGGCTCATGGCCAACCTGTCGTCCACCAGGACGCCCAGGTCCCTCTCTGCAGAGCTCCTCTCCAGCAGCTCATCCCCCAGCCTGTATTGGTGCATGCAATTATTCCTCCCTAGGTGTAAGACCCTACACTTGCTTTTGTTGAACCTCATCCGGTTTCTTACTGCCCAGCTCTCCAGCCTGTCCAGGTCTCGCTGAATGGCAGCACAGCCTTCAGGCGTGTCAGCCAATCCTCCCAACTTCGTATCATCAGCAAACTTGCTGAAGGTGGCCACTATCCCCTCATCAAGGTCATTGATGAAGATGTTGAACAAGACCGGACCCAGCACAGACCACTGGGGGACACCACTGCTTACAGGTCTCCAGCCAGCAGGAGGCAGCACACCTCTCTGCGGGTAGGGTTGGGCCGGCATATAGGGCCTTCGGTTCCTTGCAGCCTATGACAACCACCCTTCTATCCTTTCGGGTGGAGGAAGTCTTGAGGCATGGGGTTGACCACTTCCCCTGAGGCACCCTCACGGGTGTGCCTCCCTCCACACCTGCACACATCTCTCCCTCGGGTTCCAGGGCCTCAAATCTATTCCGCAGAGGCACCTGGGGAGCCGAGCATGATCTGGGGGGGGAGACGCCCACAACGCCGAGTAGGTATCTGTTTCCACCCGTCCTTCTCTCTCAAATAGCTTTGCTCTGCTCGGCAACAACAGGGCAGAGGCTCCGCCACTGAGCAGTGGATATCACCTTGCCCTTTTGGGAGAGAGTTTTGTCCCAGTCCCACACCCCCTAGTTCTACATAAGTATTATGAGGGGAAGGAGCAGACTGGGGGCTCACTGTATCAGGAGCACAGTCTGTCTGTCGATTTCTCTCTGTCACTTGTTTGCAAGGTGACTGAGGGCCACATGCCCCATAGGGAGCCACAATTGCATGCCGGGACCTCGGGGCTGATAGGGCCTGGCACCACCTGTCAATTTCCTTTTCACAGTCCTTGATGGCCCTCAGCCTCTCCACCTCTTCCCTCAGGCAGGCCACCAGACTGAGAAGGTCATTGACCTGGTCGCACCTTACACAGGCACTGCCTCCATCGCCTGGCACTTCAAGGGCCAGACTGTGGCACTCATTGCAGCCAGCAACCTGAACGCTAGCGTGCTGTTTTGGGACCTCAGTCTGGGTCTCCACACTCTTCTTGGCTACAGCCTTCCTCTTACGTGTGCAGGGGACCTCCGTCTGGGTCTCCACGTTTCCTGGCAGTAGCCTTCCTCATAGGAACATGGTGTTTACTTTTTCCTGTTCTATGGAATAAGACTGAGATGGAAAAGTCTCATCTTCATCCTGAAAGCTGAAATAGAAATAAGTTTTAAATACTACTTGGAAGACAAAACATTCATCAAAACACTGAAAATAGTACATATCAACTGCTAGGATTTTTTAAAATTTCTACTTCTTTTCTAGTCTTTTTTCTTATTTTTTTCTTTGCTTTCTCCTTCTCACCTTCCTTATCCATTTTTATTTTTTTTATTTGTTTGTGTTTTCTCTTAGGCATTTGCCTACAGTGTATGTTCTCTAATGAACACTTCAGCTCCTTTTTGATTTTATTTCATATGGTTCTTCATGCACACTGGAAAATTTTGTGTTGTTTGCAATACTGCTGCTGAATGTCAGCATACGTGCAGCTGTCTCTTGTTCTTCTTTATCTGACTTCCGCTTGCAACAGGAAAGCTTTTAGTTTGTTCCCTGCTGTCTTTCCTTATATTTCCAAAGCCTCTTCCTCAGATTTTTAGATTACAGGCTGTGCTGTCCATCTGAGGAAAATGTAGTGAGTAATATGAAAAATCAGCATTTTTTATTGGATGTCTATAGAACAAATAGATTTCAGTTAAGACATTGAACTCCACACTATAGGTGCAGTTTCACTGAAATGAGAACAGTTAGTAAGCTGTTAAATTGAAACCATTAACAACAGTTAACAATTATTCACTTAACATTGCACAGAATTATACAAACTCCTCTTCACCTGGAATATTGAAGGCATTAATTAATCATCACACAGAATATTACTTGCAATGTAATTATATAATATATATATTAATTTTATATATTAATTATATATTATACTTATAATATATAATATATAATATAAATTTTTTAGGAGGTAAATAAATATATACTTACATTCATTACAGTATGTTTCATTGCAAGATGATTCTGGTACATAAATAAGAAAGAAAAGGTGAAAAAAAGAAGAATAGGGCTATGGCTAAAACAGCAGGGAACGGAAAAAAAAAAAACACAAATCTAAAATGACTTTTGATCTGGAGATCCTGGCATGAAAGGGATATATAGATGCATAGGAAACAGAGAATAAAAAGATAAAAATAAATAAATACATAATTATGTATTTTAAGTCTCTTGCCATGACAAATGAAAACCACACATTAATACATCTTTAATTAAAAAATATATTTTTCATATAAAAGTAGGAAAGTAGGAATGTGAACCAAATATGGGTGGAAGAACATTATGAGAAAAGTTAAAAGAATACAAATACTGTTTTAATTTAAAATTGGCTGTATTCTCAAATCATGCATTTCATGGTTAAAATTAGAACTGCAGTACCCAGTACCAAACTCGGTCAAATTGCATCAATCTGCTATGTACAGATCTAATCACACTCATATTTTTTGAGAGATGGTCATAAAGTGAAATGAAAGACAATTAATTATCCAGATTTTCACTTAACTTTGACCTTTGTATCACAGAAATAAAGAAAATAAGTAACATTAAAAAAAAAAAAAAAGAATATTTCCCTTGTATGACTATAATAGGAGTACTAATATAAGCACTGTGGCTAGGATTCCTCGTGGCTAAAGCCAGGAAAGGTTTAATCATGGTGGAATTGTATTGAAGCTGGCAATTTAAAACATTGAACAGAAATTTTGAGCAGAGATAACACTAGTTCTTTACATGGTTTGCCACAAATTACATTACTTTAAATCAAGTAGTTGCACTTTACAAATTGTATAATTAAATTACAACATTAGTATTCCAGATCTACGTATTCCAAATTAAAGTATTGCTATTTCAGTCCAAAAATGTTAAATGAAACTTTCAAAATGAATTATTTATTAGCTATTGTGAAGTAGGTTTAATGATTATTTTTATATGTGCTGCTGCACAGTTACAGCATTATTCTTATGTAAATTGATGTATTGACCAGCTGGAAAAAAAGAAATTCCCGAGTTTCCTATCAGTGTTAGCAAAAGACTAGTGAAAGCAGTGTGGGTGACACAGATGCTCTCATTCCCACTGGGTTAATATGAATTAATATATACATACTGATACAAACTTAATGACTGTGTTCATCTGAGGGTATTCCAACTCTACTGTTGATGCTCTTAAGACCCATTGGTCTTAAAGTCGCATTGGAGAGCCAGATTTTTAATAAAATGTGGTTAGGAAACTAAGCAGTCATTTGAAGAAAATATGTAAACCAATTAATATTGCTCTGCTCCATGGATTGTCTGCACATATTTTAATGATAGAAAACACTGTGAGGAGTGGCTGATACTTAACAGAATCATGCTGTCATCCAGAAGGACCTCACAAGTTCAACAAGAGGAAGTGCAGTCTTGAACCTGGGATGGAACCATCCTGGGTGGTTCCACAACCTGGAAAGTAGTCTGTCAGAAAAAGACCTTGGTGAACATCAAGTGGAACAAGAAGTTAGTTTAACAGCTGGGACTTACATTGTATGAGGAGTGGTTAAAGACACTGGCTTTGTTAATCTTGCAGGAAAGGAAGTTAAGAGGTAAACTCATTCTCTTCACAACTTCCTGGGGAAGAGAAGTGGAGGGGGAGATGATCATCTTTTGTCCTTGGTATCTAATTACAGGACATGTGGGAATAGTGTAAATCTGCATCCATGGAGGTTAAGACTAGACATTGGGAAAACTGTCTTTAGGAAAATTGAAGTATACACCAGAATTGGCTTCATAGAGGCTCGTATCTGTCCTTGTTTATGAGACATCTGGATTGGAGGGAGAAGTGATATTAAAAAGATAGATGATAAAAGCAAGAGTTCATTATAGGAACAGAGATAGTTATCATTGCAGTTACCATGAATCTTATGGCAGGCAGTAGGTATGCAGAGTGCAGCTTCTCTCTCGGTCAGGGATAGGATATTCTAAGCAAAAAGGGAAAAGTTGAAAAAGATGTGAGTCCTTTATTTGCAAAGTCCTTATAAACTGTTTTGTCTTTCTCTGGCTTTTCATGGTAAGAACAAGTTTGGCATGTTCAGTATTACTGTGCAGGCTTACCTACACCTGAGAAACCAGGGTCCTTCACCTTAGAGTCACCTCATCCCATCTAAGGAGCAGACTGGAATGTAACATGAACAGCGATGCTTCCCTTATCTTCATTGCCCGAGGCAACCATGTGTAGGTGGAGGTGAGACCTGCACAGCAGAAGGGCCTACAAAAACTCAGACAGACTTGAAGACAAAAGAGACGTTGTATATATCTTACAATTGGTCAGAGTGATGGTTGGACTTCATAGAATCAATCATAGAATGGCTTGGGATGGAAAACACCTTAAAGATCATCTAGCTCCAACCCCCTGCCATGGACAAGGTTGCCAATCACTAGATCAAGTGTCCCAAGGAACCATGCAACCTGGCTTTGAACACCTCCAGGGACAGAACATCAACAGCTTATCTGGGCAGCCTGTTCCAGTGCCTCACCACCATCTGAGTGAAAATTTCCCACCTAACGTCTAAACTATATCTTCCCTCTTTTAGTTCACTCCCCTTTTTCCCAATCACTGTCATCTTATGTTAAAAGTTGATCTCCATCCTGTTTATAAGCTATTGGAAAGTGTCATAGTTAAAATTCCATCATGACAGTTCATAAACCTGATTTATGAATGAATCTTCATACATCAAAGGTTTATTAAAAACAGCAGAAAAGAGGCAAGAGAAGTTGTAAATAGTTTCAATTCAGATACCAAAGATACAAAAATACATTCTTTCCAAAGAATCAGCTATTGCTTCCCACAGGTGCTGTCAGTATGTAAGACATCTTAAGACAAAATATTTTATCTACCTATTATGAAAAAACATGCATCTTTATACATCTATTCTTTCATATACATCTTCTTTCTATTCTTCTGCTCCTCCATTTCAGTACCTAGACGCTATGTGTCACTTTTCACTTTTTATTTTTTTTCTATTAGTGACTGACACATTAATCAAATTGCATTTCTGGATTAATAACAAACAACTCTTGAAGTAATATTGGTTCCTAGCTGTAAAACATTTCAAAGATTCAATGCAATTCTAATGAAAATTTCAAGATTTTTTTTTAAAGTTTCTTTATATCTGTTTCAAAAGTCTGACTCATAAAACTATAGTCATCACACCTTCAAAAATATTTATTGTACTAATAGAATGTCTCCTTGCGTTAAAAAAGAAGGGCAGCCTCTTTGTTTAATGCTAACAAACTGAAAGAAAATTAAAAATGCTTATGAAAAATCCCATATATTTAAATCTAAAAGAGAATGTGTGTGTGTGTATATGTATATATATGAGGCTTTTTCCTAGAATCAAATAGTTTAAATACTCCTTTTCGTATTAAAAATTTTTGGCTTAATATTTTCACTATTCATTAAGTATATTTGTAAGTCTGAACATATTCCACATTGATCAGTCCAAATTATAAATAAAACAAACTTCTATATGTATATAGTTTTAAAAAGTAGAATGAAAACTGGCCAAAAAAAAGAACTTCAAAGTTGCATTTCTAACATCTTTTTTTTTTTTTTTTTTTTTCTATTTTTCATTTGAATCTTTCTTTCAGCAACATGAGGTACTACCATCAAAAGTAGAAAAGGTGCAAACCAGGAGATTATTGTTTTACACAGTTGGAAAAAAAATATTACATTTTTAAACTCAATTAAAGTCTCTCCTTTTTTTCAGATAGATATAGTCATATATATATATGCAAATATTTGCTCTTAAACACTGTTCTAGTAATGCAAAATGTATGAACAGCCATCAGGACTAGATACATGTTTTTTATCTTTCATTCAAGTAGCATTGGCCTCAGTATTGATCCCTGATGTACAGTCAGTTTGCAGGCTCGTGGTCCACTGCTCCAGTTCACACTTCTTCAGTTTTTTATACAAGGATATTATTGGAAACAGCTCTGAAAACCTTGGTAAAAATAAATCACAAGCACTGCTCTCCCTCCATCCACCAAGCCACTCATCTCATTTTAGACGAAAATGTTGTTGGTTTTGTCCTTCATAAAGCCCCGCTGACAGCATTCAATTACCTGTTCTTTCATATGTCTAGAAATAAATCAAGAGTGACCTTGCAATGACACTGGCCTCTTACTTCAGATCTCATTCTATGAGATCTTTTTACTTGTTTGCATCATATGCATTTAAATGTTCTATATTATCTGTCCTCTACCATGGAGAAAACCTCCTCCATTCAGCCTTTCCCACGTCTCAAGGATCTAGTATTTCTGAAGAATTTTTTACTGGACAATATTAATGCAAAGAGGATACTAGATAACTCAACGTTGTTCATGTTCATTAACACCAGTTTCTCTGTCTAATTTGGCAACTAGACTTATTTTACCTTGTTTTCCCTTTACAGCTGACATATGTACAGGTCACATATTCGTTATTATCAACACATTTTTTCAGTGATTCCTCAGATCCAGCTGGTAATTAGCTTTATATAATACAGTTCCTTTGTGTTCAGTGTCTCCAAATTCCTTCCAGGTCACCTGACTCTTCTTCAAGACTTTGTAATCCACCTTTCTACATGTTAGTCAAGAGTTCACTGTTCAGTAATGCTGGTCTCCGGCTGCCTCTGCTCAACTTCCTACATGTGAGGATTATAGCAGTTTAAGACCAAATTGACACTATAACAAATAACTGGCATGGCAGTGGCCCTGGTACTGGCCATGCCTGTTTTATACAGGCAAAGGTAATGAAATATTTTCATTTCCTAAATGTGGAATATTTATTAAACTATGACCTTAAGAGTCTTTAAGCAACAGTTAAAACTCTTCACATAGTCATACTGTACTCTTTATAGAATAATGTCACCAGAAGGTCTCACTTTATCATAGTCTACACACAAAAAAAATAAGGAACCAGAAGAAATTTGATTTCTTGTTATCTATGTTATTTTTTGGGAAAATACCCTTATGAAATTACTTATGCTTTCTCTCTTCTCTTTACAATACTGCAGGTCTGTGACAATGGAAAGCACTTCTTTAATGATAAAATGACAGAATCAGAGAACAGCATCCAGGTAGGTTTTGATTATCTCCAGAGAAGGAGATTCCGCAACATCCCTCAGCAACTTGTTTGCATGCTCCGTCACTCTCAAAGTGAAGATTTTCCTCATGTTCACTGGGACCTTTGTATGTGCCTATTGACCCTTGTTATGTCACTGGGCACCACTGAAAAGAGCCTGGCCCCATCCATTTGATTCTTGCCCATTAGATAAATATAAATGTTGATAAGATTTTTTCCTCAGTTGTCTTTTCTCCAGACTGAACAGTCCCAGATCTCTCAGCCTTTTCACATAAGGGAGATAATCCAGGACCCCAGTAATCTTTGTAACCCTCCATTGGACTGTCTCCAAAAATTGAACCACCTTTCTTGAACTGCGGAACCCAGAGCTGGACTCAGAAGTCTAGGTGGTTTTTTTTTGTTTGTTTTGTTTTTACCAGAACAGAGTAATTGGGAGGAGAACCTCCCTCAACCTGCTCGCCACTTTCTTTTTAATGCACTCTAGGATTCCATTGGTCTCCTTGGCCAAAAGGCCACACTGATGGCTCACAGGCAATCTGCTGACCCTCAGAACACCCTGCAGAGCTCCTTTCCAGCAGATCATGTTATTATTCCTTCCCAGGCATAGGAGTCTGTACTTGCCCTTGTTAAACTTAATAAGGTTCCTCACTGTCCAACTCTTCAGCCTATCAAGCTCTTGCTGAACAGTAGCTCAGCCTACAGGCACACCACTGATTCCTCCTATTTTTATATCATCAGCTGACTGGCTGAGGGGGTTATTCTATATCTGGATGAAGCTCATTGATGAAGATATCGAATACTTGGACTGAACTCAGTACCAACAGCTGTGGAACATCACTAGATAAAGGCCTCCAAATAGACTTTGTACTGCTGATCATAACACTTCACACTCTACCAGTCAGTTCTCAATCCAACTCTCAGCCTACTATCTCAAACTTTAAGCTTTTTCATGAGAATGTTATGAGATACTATTAAAATTCAACATTAAATCTTATTAAATAAGATCATTCTGCTTTTAGTTTCAGAAAGATAGTTTTGAATCAATTTAAATATCTTTCATCATATACAGCTCAAAAGACAAATATTTTCAGAGACTGAAGTTGAAGTCTTCTACATTTTTTTCCTCTTTTGTTGCTCTGTTGTTTTTGTATTTCAGTTCCTTGCTTTTCCACTTCACATGCTTTGCATTAAAAAAAAAACAACACATATTTCAAAGACTTCTGATAAATACATTTGCAATGGTGTCTACATGTGGAGGGTTGAACTCAATGATCTCAAGGTCCCCTTCAACCCCTACAATTCTGAATTGTGAATACATATGAATACATATTCACATCTGAACTCAATTCTTAGTTAAAATATCTGCTAGTTATTTCCAGCAAACTATTTGATAGACCAGGTCTATTCAATTTAAGTTTTATTAGTAGCAAATTTTTAATACAACTATACACTCAGAAATTGATACTGTGTGGGAGACAGAAGCAATAAAGAAATTCATTTTCTTTATTATTCTTTTTGTGGAAGGAGAGAGAGGAAGAGCAGGAATCTGTAAAATGGGATGCTGTAAAGAGTACAGTAGCATTGTGGAGGTCCTAAAGATTCTGTCATTGAAGTTTTGAAGGAAAGACATCTCACTGAAGTTGAAACTACATAAAAACCTCTAAATTCTGTGTTTCGAAGAGCTATGCAAACCTGCTTGGTTTAAAAAAAAAAAAGAAAAAAGAAATATAAAATCAGTAAAGACTATTTATCAAATTAACAGATTTCAAAAATTTATCTTACACGCCAGTCATGCAGAAATTTCTAGTATATCTTCTAAATGTAATTTAGTGTAGAGATAAAGAAAATATGTACTTAAAATATATGAAAAATAAATAGTTATTTACTGAGCTGGAGTCCTCATACCTAAGTGAGAAGGAAAAAAGAAGTCATAGATAATGTTCTTTACTGTTAGCTCATTTCCTTTCTTCATATACTTATAAAAATCCATTTATACAATGGATTCCACAAACTGCTGCATCTTCAGCATGTGATTACATAATTGAGGAATAAAATTCCCTTTCTATCCATGACCTTCATTGAGTTTGTCTAGATGACATCCAAAGAAGAAATGAAAAAGTAAATGATATTGCTATTACTATTATTATGTAATAATATCACTTATTTCTAATATCTTTTTCACAGAACAATCAGATAATATTGAAGTCAAAATCATATTATTTGATTTCTAACTACTGTGGATTTTTTTTTGGTTTCTCGTGGTGTTTGTTCTGTTTTGTTTTTTTTTTGTTTGTTTGTTTGCTTAATTTAATGGAAGCTAATCAGAATACATGTAAAGAGTAATATTTGGAAACTCTAAATATTTAGACTTTCCAAAAATGTAAATTTACATAAATACACATCTTTGAGCACAGGTATCTGAACACAGATTAATTAAGCAATCTTTTTTTATTATTTTATACACTAGTTAATTATTCCTTGAAGAATCTTGGGTGTCTATTGGTTTCTTATAGAACTCGAAAAAACCTCTAGCATGATCATTTTGATTTTCATTTACAAGTGTCTTCACTCATCTCATTTTGAGAAACAGTTTCACAGACACATTGTTTAAGGTAAATTAACTCTTGCAGATGACCACAAACAAAGAAATGAAGTTTTTGAGCATGCTGTTTATAAAGACAGTGTGATTGAATTTTTTAGATAGGACAAACATCACTGAGGTTTGCAGGCAAACCTGAGATTTAAGAGTGTTCACATAGAATTCTATGCTATAGAACAGAATAAAACAATATTGTTTTATTACACATATAATGACCACAGCTCCTATTCGTCAGTCTCTTTATTTCACAGTTGCCCACAGAGTCAAGAGAAGGAGAAAAAAAAAAGAGTGGAAAAATAGTTTTAGATCAAAAGAGTTACAAAGAAGTATTATTAAAAAAATTAAAAACAATTTTCCATTCAAAACTTAAAGTTGATTACATAGTGCACACATTGCATGTAGACTACTTGATCGGTGGCCCTACTAGATAGTCTTCCACTGTATTTCTGTCATGTTAACCCATAGAGTAGGTTCATAAGCTGCAAAATGCATGCTTTAATTGCAATGAAAAAAAAAAAGACCTTGAGTACAATTTATTTTTTTCTCCATATTTAAACATCTATTCATGCTTTACAGAATTTGATTTACTTTAATATGAATTGAGAAAATTTCAGATGTACCACATCCACTGTAAATAAATTTTATTTTGCTAAGGTCAATATGTTGTAGAGTTAAGGTCATTAAGGTTGAATATAATATCATTATAATTTCTATTGTCAGAATGGCCCATTAAGGGAAACATGCTACTTAGATACTTCCTTGATTTGTTCCATTGTTCAGAATCATTATAAATTTATATATATATATATATATATATATATATCTCCAAAAAAAAGTTAACATAAACTGAAGATTGCATAACTCTCTGTAGCAGATCGTCTTCTAGCTGAAGAATTCCCATAGTATTCAACATAAGTAAAATCATTATCTTTTCAGCCAGATGACAGTTTGATTTGTAAAAGTACTAAAAGTCAAATCTGTAATCAGCTGATTAACTTTCCATATTTTAAGTTAACTAAGTTACAGATTAAAAAAGCTGGACCTAGGGCACAGAATTTAACTTGGAGATACCAGATTCTAGATATATATTGCTTATATGTCCAAATAGCATTAAAAAAACAAAACAAAACAAATACTCATACAAGCAGAAAAGTCTTTCCATCATACTGAATTTTAATACAATAGAAAGCTTCCCCACTAAGTAACAATGTGCAGTAGTCAGTTAATTATCATTAAGTTATGAAAGATATAGAATAAATCTTTTCCATCTTTTGCTAATTATATGTGCAGATTCCCTCTTGTCTCATTCACTCAGACATAAGGTGTGTTTTGATCATGTCTAAGCACAATTATTTTTTGTTGTTGCTTTTAACTCTTGCTTACCAATCTTGGCACCACTATAAAGGAATATTTGATTTATACTCCTTTAACTCAATGAAACTGGGGAAAAAAAGCAAAAGATAGTTTTCAAAATATGATTTTAAATAGTTTTTTTTTTTTTTTAATGGTAAAAGAAACTTGGTGCATACTGACCTTGAAAATGAAATGAAGATGATACTAATCACACTGCAAAATGTCTGTGATTAGCCTTAATGCAATTCATCTTTGGAAAAAAGAAACTGAACAATCCCACTTAAGTGCTACATATCGTATATGCCTTTTGGCACAAATCATAGGACACACACAAAAAGCAAAGTAGAAGCAAGAAGTTTAGAAGCCTTTGGCTTCTTGTCAGGCTTTAAAAGGGATTGTCTCATCTAATTAATGAAAAATATTAAATCCACAAAGCTATTTTCTTCAGAAAATGTAAGTTTTAATGTTTTAAGTTTTTAATGTTATAAGTACTTGTTTGATTAGATCACTCATTACATGTTTCCTATGTAGAAAACAGTAAACAATCGTATCAGTTATAGGGAGACTATAATAGTAATATAAAACCATATTTGTGGTGTGTAATAAAACATCCAGTTATGATATAATGGTGAAATTGTGAAGTGGCAACTGTCTTACAAACTAAACAAAAATAATCACAAAATATATTCCCTGGACTTTTAACTACATATTCAACTTTCTGGTGTAACTGATAATATACGTAAAGTGAACTATACCTTGCTTTTCAAAGGTCATTAAGTAATATGCAAAAACTTAACTTTCCCCACAGCTATTTTTCTGCTCTTCTCCATGCTTCTCCATGCTGTTGAAGCTACCCTGCATTTAATTTAGTTTTCTGTAAGCTCTTAAGGGAAACAGACCTTCTGACAAGTTATTTGTGATATCTGACAAAGTATCATTAGAAGTACCAATTGTATAATCAACAAATACACAGAGTAGTGTGGCTAAATTAGTACCTACAGCTCATACAGCTAGAAAGATTATCATGGTAAAAAGGAATAATCAAAAATAAATGAAAATACTCACCTACATTCCAAGTTTGGAGAAAGACTCCAAAGAGAGCAATCTCTAGGAAGAGACCCTTCACCACTGGCAGTCAGCCCTTAAATGGGGTCTAGGAGAGGTGGAGCCAGGCTCTACCCCTTCTGGTCACACAGGTGAACTGCCTTCACCTGTGCTCCCACAGCTGACTCAGTGCTTGCCTCAGGTGTTCAATCAGAGGTTCAGGCCATGATTCAATAGTTCCCATACAGTAGTAATCACATATAAGATAAAGTTGACTAACCCAACTGGTGATGAGAGTCTCTAGCTCTAGAACACTTCTTTTCAGGAAGTGGTCTCTATTCAGGAGACATTCTCCCTTTGGAAAGCAGCCCTTCAATGAGCTCCGGGGACACAGGCTCTGTGTCCACCTCTTCCAAGTCACCTGGGAAGAACAGATAAATTTTTTTTGCCTCTGAGCTTCCTGGGTTAGATGGCTCTTCACCAGGAGCTCAGTCATCAGTTCAGCCTGTGATGTAACAATTCCCTTATGCTGGGTTGTAGGAAAATGCTGAAAATACTGTGATGCTCATAGAAGTACTGTAAGGATTTATGATTTTTTTTAGAGATGATGAATGTTTGAATTCAGAATGAGCTTTCATGAAATGTAAATTCTCTAGAAACATCTCCTTATATGTTTGTTGTTTTCGTTTTGTTTGGTTGTTTGTTTTCTTGTTTAAATTATTTGGTTTCTTACCTTGTTTGTATTTCTTTCCCAAACATTAATATCCAAGCAGGTTATTACTCACTTGTTTACACTTAAACTAGTTGTAAACATGTCCCTTTGTTATCAGGGAAAAGAAATAAAGATTACTTAAATTTAGGCAGAAATTTATCTTGTATTGAATATTTTTTAAAGGAGATTGAATGATTTATTTCCAAAAGGAGCTTATTTGCCTATAATGGCAATTTAGAATGATAATCACAAATAAAAACATTTACCATATAAGGATCATAGGTCAAATAAGATGAATCAAAAATTAATGGCTTCTAATTTTATTTAATTTAACGTATTCCATGCAAAATTTACATACAATGGTCTACAGATTACTCAGTCATCATCCCTGCCTTTGCAGTTTTTATTTATTTCCTGGATCAGATAATTCATAAATAATTATCTGTCTTTCAGTATCTCTTAACATTTTACTTATTTTCCAGGACAATACTACAGCTGGCAGACAGCTCAGTGTTTCACATCATTAATAACAGATAGTGAGATTGCTATTCAGTTAAAATTGTAAGCAAAACACACATGCATTGTCACAGTGAGAGTGAAGTGCAGGAATTTGAGAAAGTTATCTTCCACAGAGATCTTCTATCAATAATACCAGATTAAGATTTTCTTCAAAACTAAGCACCTTACAGTCTCATCTCTTCCTTCTTTACAGGAAAGCCCAAGGTAAGAGCTACAGGCAGTTTGAGTCTTAACATAATTATTTAAGGAGTGGTTTTGACATCTCAGAATAGTTCTGAGTCTGGAAATTTCCTATTATCCTGGCCTTAACCACAAAAACTCCTTTTTTTTTTTTTTTTTTTTTTTTAATCTATACCATCTTTTATTATTTTCAGCTGCACTGGTCTTCTCTATGCCTGAACTTTCACTTCTAACAACAGTTTCAGCCTAGCAAAGAACACTATTTAACTGGACATGGTATTCGCATCTCCTGAACTAAATGATGTGGACACAGAGAACCAATTCCTGTGTTCAAGACCAAGTAGAATCATAGAATCACAGAATGGGCTGGGTTGAAAAGGACCACAAGAATCATCCAGTTTCAACACCCCTGCTATGTGCAGGGTCTCCAAACACTAGACCAGGCTATCCTGAGCCACATCCAGCCTGGTCTTGAATGCCTCCAGGGATGGGACATACACAACCTCCCCGGGCAACCTGTTCCAGTCTGTCGCCACTGTCTGTGTGAAAAACTTCCTCTTAATATCTAACCTAAACCTCCCCTGTCTCAGTTTAAGACCATTCCTCCTTGTCCTTCACTATCCACCTTCATAAACAGCTGTTCCTCCTCCTGTTTATATGCTCCCTTCAAGTACTGGAAGGCTGCAATGAGGTCTCCCCAAAGCGTTCTCTTCTCCAAGCTAAATAATCCCAGTTCCCCCAACCTTTCCTCATAGGAGAGGTGCGCCAGCCCTCTGATCATCTTAGCGGCCCTCCTCTGGACCTGCTCTAAGAGCTCCACATCCTTCCTGTAGGGGGGTCCTGTTGCCTTCTGCCTCGCTCACAGGCCCAGCGCCCAGCATTCTATGCCCCGCGCCCCGCCTGGTCCATCCTCCCATTGACCACACCAATATGATGTGAGGAAGAATGGCGTTTATTAGCAAGATGTGCCTTGTATATATAGGCCTTGTGTCCCTGCCCGCAAGCTGTGTGATCATTGGATAACTGTTCGTTTGCAATTTTGCCACGTATTAACAAGCATGAGGCATAGGGAGGGATCCTACCACATAACACCAGTCATGGCGCATATTGCCTAATACAACAGGGTCCCCAGGCCTGGATGCAGTACTCCAGATGGGGCCTCACAAGAGCCAAGTAGAGGGGGACAGTCATCTCCCCCTCCTTGCTGGCCACCCCTTTCTTAATGCAGCCCAGAACACAGTTGGCCTTCAGGGCTGCAAGCGCGCACTGCTGGTCATGTCCAGTTTCTCATCCACCAGGACCCCAAGTCCTTCTCTGCAGGGCTGCTCTCCAGGAGCTCTTCCCCCAGTTTGTACAAACACCTGGGATTGCCCTGACCCAAGTGCAGCACCCTGCACTTGGCCATGTTGTACTTCCTTAGGTTTTCATGGGCCCACTTCTCCAGCCTGTCCAGGTCCCTTTGATGGCTTCCCTTCCTTCCAATGTATTGACTGCACAGCTCAGCTTGTGTCATCTTCAAACTTGCTGAGAGTGCCTTTGATGCCATCATCTATGTCGTTGATGAAGATGTTGAAGAGCACTGGTCCCTAGACTGACCCCTGTGGAACACCGCTTTTGACTGGCCTCCACCCTGACACAGAACCATTGATCACAATCCTTTGGCTGCATCCAGCCAGCCAATTCCTAATCCACTGAACAGTCAAAGTTCAAATGCATACCTTTCCAATCTAGAGAGAAGGATGTGGTGAGGGATCATGTCAAAGGCCTTGCAAAAGTCCAGGTAGATGACATCCACTGCCCTCCCCCCATCCACCAAAGCCATCACTCCATCATAGAAGGCCACCAGATTGGTCAGGCGTGATCTGCCCTTAGTGAAGCCATGCTGGCTGTCTCAAATCACATCTTTATCTCGTATGTGCCTTAACATAACTTCTAGGAGGATCTGTCCCATGATCTTCCCAGGCACAAACATGAAGCTCACCAGCCTGTAGTTCCCCGGGTCTTCCTTTCTCCTCTTTTTGAAAATGGGAGTAATGTTGCCCTTTTTCCAGTCACCCAGGACTTAACTAGACTGCTATGATTTTTCAAATATGATGGGGAGCGGCTTGGCAACCACATCAGCCATCTCTTTCAGAACCCTAGTATAGATATAATCTGGCCCCATGGACTTAAACACGTTCAATTCTGTGAGGAGGACTTGGACTTGTTCCACTGTTACACTGGGACAGAAACCATTCCCCATACACTCACTTAGAGGGTCACAGTCCACAGACACGGGAAGCCTGACCACCCGTGAAGACTGAGGTAAAGCATTCATTGAGTACCTCACCTTTTTCTGTGTCTGAGGAAGCCAGCTCCCCGTTACCTTTCATCAGAGGGGGAACACTCTCCTTGGCCTGTCTCTTCCTGCCTACATACCTGTAGAACCTCTTCTTGTTATCTTTCACATCCCTCGCCAAGTTCAGCTCCATCTGCACCTTAGGTTTCCTAATCTTGTCTCTACATACATGGACAACAGCCCTGTATTCCTCCCAGGCTATACAACCCTGCTTCCACTTCCTGTACATTTCCCTCTTTTCTCTCAGTTTAAGCTACAGGTCCTTGCACAGTCACGACAGTCAGCTGCCTCCCCTGCTCAACTTCTTCTGCTGGAGGATGGAGAGCCGTTGCGCTCTCTGAAGGGTGTCCTTAAAGAGCTGCCAGCTTTGTTCTGTGCCCATGCCCCTGAGGACAGTTTCCCAGGGCATCACACTCAGCAGCTCCTTGAGCAGCCGGAATTTTGCTCTTCTAAAGCACAGGGTCCTAGCTCTGCTTTTTGCTAGGCCCACATTCTTCAAGATCACAAAAAAAGTAACATAGAGCAGCTCATATTCACACTATTTACAGGTAGCCACACCTATAATATATTTGTCCTGGAGAAGTTTATTTGGTGTAGTCCAAAGTGAAGGGGGAGAGAGAGAGCTAACTACATAGGGTTCCAGTATTTCAGCTGCCTCGTTCACTATGTTACTTTTATTCTCAATACCAGAACAGTTCTGTAACATACTAGGCAGAGTTCCTTATATCATTGATTCTTCTGACTTGGGGATGGTTTGCAGCACATTACACGTTCATTACTTGCTTCAGAGCACTCAAAGAGCATTAAGAAACAATGTATGAGGTTAAAACATATGAAAAATGTCTTAAATAATCTAATAATTTAATAATGGCATGTGGAAGGTGAGCGATTCTTTAAGAGAACAGGTTGGATATTAGAAAAAACTAATTATCTGAAAGAGTGGTTAGGCATGGGAACAGGCAGCCCAGGGAGATGGTAGAGTCACTATCCCTAGAAATGTTCAAGAAATGTTCAGATGTTGTAATAAGGGTGTATGGGGTTGCTGGATCACAGCCCAAACCTCTGATTAATCACCAGAGGCAAGCAATGAGTCAGCCATGGGAGCACAGGTGAAGGCAATTCACCTGTGCTGCAGGAAGGGGTGGAGCCTGGCTCCACCTCTCCTAGACCCATTTAAGAGCTGACTGTCAGCAGGGAAGAATCTCTCTGGAGATCTGCTCCACTGGAGTTTATTTCACAAGCCTAGGATAGGGTGAGTTTCTTTCCTTACTCCAATATAGTAATTACATCAGCCAAGCTCCTGAATATACATATACCATCTGTATATCCATTTATTATACAACTAGTAAGCCAGGCAGGCTAAATCTACTTTACATCATATCTTTCTTGTGGAATTTCTATAAATGGGTCAAGGGAGAGAACACCATTTCCCTAGATAAAGTGATCCCCGGGCAGATCCCAGGGTTTCTGAGATCTCCTTATTATCAACTAACGACTGTAATTGAGAAATGGGATCCTTTGCGTACTTTAGGGAATATTTCCCCAGTATGCATGACAGAATACTTTCAGGGACTAGACAGAGATATCTTAACTTTGAAAGAAAGGCAATTAGCTGCATCCACAGCGGCATGGCCACTGTTAAATGCCTTAAATCAAGCTGAGACAAGATAAGAAAACTTAGTGAAAATCAGCTATTAAAAGCTTATATTGACAAATTGGAACAAGAGCTTAATGTATTAACAGGGGAAAAAAAAAAATTACAGTCTCTAGGTCAGGTCCGTAGTATTTCAATAGATGATAGTCATACCTCTGAAGTAGTGGACCTGGTTGAACAGGAAAGCAGAAACTCTAAGTCAGATCTAGAGGTTCCACTTACGGCAGACCCGCTGGAACTCTGTCCTATTATAACTCAAAAAAAAACAAAAAAAGTACAAGATAGATTGGCAGAGGTGCCCGCTGACCAATGGCCCCCTGCTGAAATGCATTTGCATGTAATAGCTAGGCCATATACTCCAACTGAATTAATGGATATGGTGCAGCAATTTCGGCAGAGGCCGAGAGAGTGTACCTGCATGGCTGCTCAGGTAATGGGATTCAGGGGCAGAAAGTGTCATGGTAAATGGGCCAGAAATAGCAAAGCTGGCCACCATAACATTATACCCTGATGTCCGGCAGAGATTATACTCTGCTGTCCAGTATAGTAATGAAAACCACTCAATAATAGATTGGGTAATGGCAGCATGCCGGATGGTCCGGCCAATTAAAACAGACATTCCATTAAACATAGGACTATGGTCCTCCATGAAGGACCTTCAAAATTACATTTGCGAGTTAGGTATGAGAGAAGCAATATGTGAAGACTCGTATGATAGTCCAGATATGATCAAGTTCTCAGTGAGCATGCGAGATTTAATTTTACAACAGGCCCCTTCCCACCTATATGGGACCATAGTTTTGATATTAAATCCTCTGGTGACCTTGGAAGCCGTAGTTCAACAGGCTGCTCAGATAGTAGCTGATCTGGGGGAGACAGAATGCCTGCGGACTAGGCGCAACATTCGGATGTTAGAAGAAGCTGAGGTCCTGCCGGTGACTAAAACCAAGATGCCAGCTACTTGAGCTCCTCGATTGGGACCCATAAGGGTTTCCCGAAAACAAACGTTTAATGACCTAATTCGAGCTGGGGTCCAATTTGCTAAGATCAACCGCCAGCCCAACCATGTCCTTCTCCAGCTTTGGAGACAGCTAAAGGACAATCAAAAATTTCAAAACTACCCTAAGAAACCAAGGGTAAGAATTATAGAGAGAATACCAACAACAACATGGAACCTAGAAGACTTTGTTGTTCCTAATAGGAAAAAAAAGCTGCCTCAGGTGTCTTGGGCCCCAATGCCTGAGCCACCAGAAGCAAAAGAAATGGTCCTAGCACGGCTCATGGCGTGATGAGGGATGTTAGTTCCCCGAGGGCCTCCAGACGGGATCGGAGGCCCTATGTAGAATTAACAATTTATTGGTCCCCCAAAAATATTCAGAGAGTTATGGCATTAGTGGACACTGGAGCAGAAATATCAATTATTTACGGAGATCCAAACAAATTTGATGGAGACAGAGTGATGATTGGTGGTTTTGGGGGACAAACTATTCCTGTCACCCAAACATGGTTAAAACTGGGGGTTGGGCATCTCCCACCCCGGGAGTATAAAGTATCTATTGCCCCAGTCCAGGAATACATCTTGGGCATAGATACTCTATGCAGTTTGGCTCTCCAGACAACCGTGGAAGAGTTCAGACTTTGACAGAGATGTATTAGTATCCAGGCGGTGCAAGTAATATTGAGAGGTCATGTGAAACATGGGCCTATTTGCCTGCACCGGATTACTAATGTGAGACAGTATAGACTTCCGGATGGGCAGGACAAAATATCAAAAACGGTGCAGGAATTAGAAAAAGTGGGCATTATAAGACCTGCCCACAGCCCATGTAATTCCCCCATATGGCCAGTGCGAAAGTCGGATGGCACGTGGAGAATGACAGTAGATTACAGGGAATTAAATAAGGTCACTCTGCCTATTCATGCAGCCGTACCCAATATTGCTTCCCTAATGGACACATTGAGTAGGGAGATAAAAACCTATCATTGTGTCCTAGATTTAGCAAATGCATTCTTCAGTACCCCAATTTCTGAAGAATCACAAGATCAGTTTGCATTTACAAGGGGAGGCAGGCAGTGCCACAGGGGTATGTGCTTCACAAACATATTGTGAAGTGGCATGTGACCTGGCTGATTGGGAAAAAAACCTGATAATGTTAACCTGTATCACTACATTGATGATCTCCTGCTGATATCCGACTCACTGGAGGCAGAAGGACAGGCGGTGGATTCATTAACCGCCTATTTACAGCAGAGGGGATGGGCTATAAATCCCCAAAAGGTGCAAGGTCCTGGCCTGTCTGTAAAATTCCTGGGCTGGTTTGGTCAGGAAAGATCGAAGTACTACCCAGTGCTGTCATAAATAAGGTTCAGGCGTTCCCAGTCCCTACCACATCAAAGCAGCTGCAAGAGTTTCTAGGTATATTAGGTATTGGCGTTCTTTTATACCTCACCTAGCGCAGTTGTTAAGGCCTCTGTATAGATTCACAAAAAAGGGCCAGCTGGACTGGGGGAAAACAGAAGACGATGCTTTTCAACAGGTGAAACTGGCAGTTAAACAAGCCCAGGCATTGGATATATTTGATCCTACCCTCCCAGCCAAGTTGGACGTTCACATCACTCAAGATGGCTTCGGTTGGGACCTGTGGCAATGCCAGAGTTCTGTTCGGACCCCCATTAGTTTCTGGTCTCAGGTTTGGCATGGAGCAGAGGAGAGATACAGTATGATTGAAAAACAGTTATTGGCTGCCTATTCGGCATTGCAGGCAGTAGAGCCAATAACTCAAACAGCTGAAGTTATAGTCAAGACCACTCTGCCGATTCAGGGGTGGGTAAAAGCTCTGACCCACCTTCCTAAGACAGGGTGGCCCAAGCACAAACAGTGGCATGATGGGTTGCCTATCTCAGCCAAAGGAGTAGTCTGTCTTCATCTCCATTAAAGGAAGAACTCCAGAAGATCCTAGGCCCAGTAACATATCATAGTGATGCTCCAAAAAGAAATACTGGTCGCTCCACCACAGAAGAGTCCCATTAAGGAGGCAAAATACTCTATCCCTGAAGATGCCTGGTACACAGATGGATCCAGCAAGGGCAATCTGAGCAAGTGGAAAGCAATAGCATACCATCCTTCTACTGAGACAATCTGGTTTGATGAGGGGGATGGCCAGAGCAGCCAATGGGCAGAACTGCGAGCTGTGTGGATGGTTATAACTAAGGAATCCGGTGATGATATCCTGAACATCTGTACAGATAGCTGGGCTGTGTACCGAGGGCTCACTTTGTGGATTGCAGAGTGGGCCACCCAAGAATGGACTATCCATGCCCGGCCGATCTGGGGCAAGGATATGTGGTTAGACATATGGAATAATAGTCAAACACAGGACTGTACGTGTCTACCATGTTTCTGGTCATCAGCCCCTACAGTCACCGGGAAACGATGAAGCTGACACACTGGCCCGAGTTCGATGCATTGAGAATTCACCATCTGAGAACATTGCCGTTGGTTACATCAGAAGCTACAGCATGCAGGACAAAAGACAATGTGGGCAGCTGCTAAAGCATGGGGACTGCCCATACAGCTACCGGACATCGTCCAGGCATGCCGGGATTGCGATGCTTGCTCCAAGATGAGACCGAGACCGTTGCCCAAAACAACAGACTATCTTGCTAGAGGACACAATCCTCTCCAGTGATGGCAGGTCGATTACATTGGGCCCCTTCCTCGGTCTGAGGGGGCAAGCTATGCCCTGACCTGCGTCAACACTGCAAGTGGGCTACAGCAGGCCTATCCAGTACCGAAAGCAAACAAGGCATATACCATCAAGGCACTCACTAAACTGATGTTTGCCTATGGGACACCTCAAGTCATCGAGAGCGACCAAGGAACTCATTTTACTGGTGCAACGACACAATGCTGGGCAGAAGAAAATAACATCGAATGGCTATTCCACCTGCCATATAATCCAACGAGGGCAGGCCTCATCGAACGTTATAATGAAATTCTTAAGGCTGCCCTGAAGACAGACTCCCAGTCCCTGCAGGAGTGGACAAAGAGACTGTATGAAACCTTGCGGGACCTGAATGAAAGAACCCGAGATGGTAGACCCAGTGCCCTGAGAATGTTGCAGACAACATGGGCCACTCCACTTAGGATCCAAATTACGGGCACTGATCATCAGGTAAGACCCCAGATTGGTAATGAAAATCATCTGCTCCCTGCCCCTGAGAGTTTAGATCCTGGCACCCATAGAATAAAATGGCCTTGGAAGGTGCAGGTAGGACCCAAGTGGTGTGGCCTACTTGCACCTTGGAGGAGATTGTTGGAGGTGGGAGGCTCAGTAGTCCTTCCAGTAATAGGTACATGACCTACTGATGTTGTGGTCAACACTCTGATTTTCAATGCTAAAGGGACTCCCATCATGTCCCTGTGGCAGATCAGGACACCTCCTTTGGTGCCTGATATTATTATGCAGCTGCATACATCCGGACAGAAAGTGTGGTACAGGCAGCCAGGACGTGCCCCTGTACAAGCGGAAGTGTTGACCCAGGGTAGAAATACGGCCTGTATCTTGCCCTGGAGGGCAGACCTTCCCCTCTTGGTACCTCTGAAACATCTGTATTTCTCCCCGTGAGTATTTGAGCCTTCAGGATCACTGGAAGGAATTAAATGTCATCAAAATGTTCCAGTGTTACTGTCAGATCATGTGTAACACCCGGTGATGGTCTACATGGGACTGATGGAACATAGGATGGACCGGCACCTCACGACCTCATGCCTCCAGTAAATATCATCGAGCACTGGCCCATAAAAGGATATCAATGTTCACCGATCATCACTCATCTTGAAATTTACCAACATGTGTCGCAATGAAATTGTATAAGCATCGTGGTATATTGGATCTCTGCATTAGGGAAAGCTCACCCTTTTAGTCAACCTAATCATTGGTTCATGCCGTGAAGGGGTGGAGTGTATGGGGCTGCTGAATCATGGCCTGAACCTATGATTAATCACCTGAGGCAAGCAATGAGTCAGCCATGGGAGCACAGGTGAAGGCAATTCACCTGTGCTGCAGGAAGGGGTGGAGCCTGGCTCCACCTCTCCTAGACCCATTTAAGAGCTGACTGTCAGCAGGGAAGGATCTCTCTGAAGATCTGCTCCACCGGAGTCTATTTTGTGAGCCCAGGATAGGGTGAGTGTTCAGTATAACAATTACATCAGCCAAGCTCCTGAATATACATATACCATCTGTATATCCATTGATTATAAAAGGGACATGGTGTAATGGGAAAATATTGATGGTAGGTGAATAGTTGGACTAGATGATCTTGGAGGTCTTTTCTGACCTTGGTGATTCTATGATTCAAAAGCAAATGTGGATAAGTGATAGGAATAAATCTGGTCAGTGGCACTAAGTGATGAGTATGAGCAGAATGAAAATGTTTATTTTTTTAGTTGGGAGAAAAAGGAAAAGTAGGGAGACAAACAGAGTCATAAAACCTGGCCAGTTTGTGTTCACAAAGACAATAAAAATGAAAAATGAGTCTGATCAGACACATTATTTCAGGAGATTTCAAGAACCAGCAGGCACACCAGGACTTTACAACGCGTAATAATACAAATCTGAAGGCTCAGGGTTTTGTGTGTGTGTTGTGGGGGGGGAGGGGGGGGCGTTGAGAATGTGCCAGCTGATGAGGCAGTGTGGAGGGGAAGGGGGACTTGGCAACAACTAGGGACAGAATATAGCTATAGCAGCAGGCGAAAGTATGTAAAACTGGGCTGGTCAATTTGCTTGTCTGAGTGAGCCCTGCGCTGGATCACCACAGCCTATTCTGTCTTCTTATATCTTCTTATTAACCTCTCTGTATATGTGTGACTGGAGACCCTGCTCCTGCTGATGGTGCAGAATTTTCACTCACCTCACTCACTTTATTCCCCAGCAGCTGGTTTAGGGACTCACATTGTTCTCACCCTGGGGGCTGGAGGATAAAGATCCCCACCCACTCTAAAAGCTGATGCTATGTCTCCACTCGTTTCAATAGCTGGCATCACAGGCCGTGGTACTCCATGTGGTACTCCAGTCTGATTACAGCAGCTGTCAATGATTTATTTTCACATAAACACAGGTATTTCACCCGTGGCTTCACTTAGTCTCTGCGGCATACGCTGTCTGGTGCTGGTTTCTTGGGCAGTGTCCATACCTGCTCCAAACTAGGTGTGCATGCATTGTGCATGTGCAATTGCTGGCAAAACTCACACTTGAGCAACCAGATGGTAGGGGATCTTGGGGCAGCTGAGAAGGACCAGGATCCAGGCAAGGTGTCAGACAGGCAAAGGGGCTGTGCTGGTGCATTGGCACCTATGAGTATGTGTGCTGGTGAACCTGGAGATGTGGCTATGTGTCAGCGGTTTACAGCTGGTTTGATCCGGTTCCGTGACTAGAAGGGCGGAGGGATTTGCGGATCCGTGCCCCCGGAAAAGGCAAATAGGGGACCCCAAAATAATTGAAAACAGCGGCAACAATCTGAGGTGAAGCAAACTAATTTACTAAATATAGTATCAGCAAAATATAATGAGAGAGAGTGTGTGTGTCTGAAAAGTGGATAGGCCTCACCACAACGCTGAGGTGAGAAGTGCAGTCCAGTTGAGAAGCGCAGATGAAGAAGAGAGCATCAGGTGACCTTGCCAGGAGTTATAGCTCTTCGCTGACCGCAAAGCCCCGTGGGGAAATGTAGTTGTTCTCCTCCAGACAGGCACCCGGAACTTGAGCATCAGCAGTCAAACCCTCAGTACGTTACATGATGTTATGATTTGGAATACAGATAACCAAAAATCATAAAACCATGACATTCCACCACTTATTCCAAATCACTACATCATGCTTAATATATACAAACAAAATATAGACATGTGCACAAAGAATTACTGACGGCACTCCCCCAACATCAAGTTCCCTTGTGGTACACATTGAACATCCCTATTTTTCTGCATCACCCACCAAGTGGACCCTGGTCCCTGGGCAAAAACAGTTCCACGAAGAGGTTTGCCTTTCTCAGGGGCTGGAAAGACCCAAACTGCTTTTCCCAACATGCTCCTTACATGTACTACAGGGACCTTATCTCTCTCTACAATATGTAGGGAACTGGATTGGGTAGGACCATCTCGACTGACTGATCCTCTAGTGTTGACCAGCCAGGTTGCTTCATAGTGCTTAAATGTTCTGCCACCCATTGCTTTTAACATGGTTTTTAACAACCTGTTATAGCATTCGATCTTACCAGAGGCTGGTGCATGATAGGGGATATGATAAATCCACTCAATGCCATGTTCTCTGGCCCAACTATCCACAAGTGAATTTTTGAAATGAGTTCCATTATCGGACTCAGTTCTTTCCAGGGTGCCATGTCGCCACAGGATTTGCCTCTCCAGACCTAATATGGTGTTTCAGACGGTAGCATGGGGTACTGCATATGTTTCAAGCCACCCAGTTGTTGCCTCCACCATGGTGAGCACATAACGCTTACCATTGCGAGATCGTTGCAAGGTGATATAATCAACCTGCCATGCCTCCCAGTATTTATACTTTTGCCATCGCTCTTCCCCCCAGAGAGGTTTCATCCTCTTGGCTTGTTTAATTGTGGCACACGTGTCACAGTCATGAATGATTTGCGCAATAGCATCCATAGTTAAATCCACCCCTTGATCTCTAGACCACTTACATGTCACATCTCTTCCTTGATGGCATGAGGTCTCATGGGCCCATTGAGCTAGAAATAATTCACCCTTGTTCTGCCAATCTAAGTCTATTTGAGCCACCTCAAATCTGGCAGCTCTGTCTACCTGATGGTTATTTTGCTGTTCTTCAGTAGCCCTACTCTTGGGCACATGGGCATCTACGTGACGCACCTTTATAACCATATTCTTTATTCGGGCAGCAATGTCTTTCCACGGTTCAGCAGCCCAAGTAGGTTTACCCCTTCTTCGCCAGTTATTTTGTTCGCACTGCTGTAACCACCCCCATAAGGCATTTGCCACCATCCATGAGTCAGTATAAAGATAAAACATTGACCTTTCCCATTCAGCAACATCTAAGGCCAGTTGGAAAGCCTTTATCTCTGCAAATTGGCTCGATTCTCCTTTTCCTTCAGTGGCCTCTGCAACTTGTCGTGTGGGGCTCCACACAGAGGCTTTCCATCTGCGGTGTTTCCCCACAATACAACACGATCCATCTGTGAATAGGGCATATGTCTTCTCATTTTCGGGTAGTTCATTATATGGTAGGGCCTCTTTAGCACGTGATATCTCTTCTGCTGGTGGTGTTCCAAACTTTTTGCCTTCAGGCCAGTCCATGATCACCTCTAGGATTCCTGGACGGTTGAGATTCCCCATCTGCGCTCGCTGCGTAATCAGTGCAATCCACTTACTCCAAGTGGCATCAGTGGCATGATGGGTGGAGGGACCCTTTCCCTTGAACATCCAGTTCAGCACTGGCAGTCGAGGTGCCAGAAGGAGCTGTGTTTCTGTACCGATTACTTTGGAAGCAGCCCGAACCCCCTCATACGTGTCTAAGATCTCCTTCTCAGTTGGAGTGTAGCACTCTTCAGACCCTTTGTATGCCCGACTCCAGAATACCAGGGGTCGGTCTCGGGTCTCTCCTGAGGCTCTTTGCCACAAACTCCAAGTGGGACCTTTCTCTCCAGCAGCAGTGTAGAGGATGTTCTTCGCATCCTGTTCCATCCGTACTGGCCCCAGGACCACAGCACGGGCTATCTCTTGTTTAATCTGCTCAAATGCCTGCTGCTGCTCAGGACCCCACATAAAATCATTCTTCTTCTGTGTCACCTGATAAAGGGGGCTTACAATGAGGCTGTAGTTTGGAACATGCATTCTCCAAAAACCCACTACACCCAGGAACGATTGTGTCTCTTTCTTATTAGTGGGTGGAGACATGGCGCTGATTTTGTTGATCACATCTGTTGGGATGTGACGACGGCCATCTTGCCACTTTATACCTAGGAACTGAATTTCCTGGGCAGGCCCTTTCACTTTGCTTCGCTTAATAGCGAAACCAGCACGCAGAAGGATCTGGATTATTTGCTCTCCTTTCTCAAAAACTTCCTTTGCTGTGTTGCTCCACACAGTGATGTCATCAATGTACTGTAAGTGCTCAGGAGCACCTCCCAGTTCCAGTGCAGCTTGGATCAACCCATGGCAAATGGTTGGGCTATGTTTCCACCCCTGGGGCAAACGATTCCAGGTATACTGAATGCCCGTCCAGGTGAAAGCAAACTGTGGCCTAGATTCTTTGGCCAAAGGAATGGAGAAAAAGGCGTTAGTAATATCAGTGGTGGCGTACCATTTGGCTGCTTTTGACTCCAGTTCATACTGGAGTTCTAACATATCTGGCACATTGAGCAGCACTCAATGGGGATGTGACTTCATTCAGGCCACGGTAGTCCACCGTCAGTCTCCATTCTCCACTGGCTTTATACACTGGCCATATGGGGCTGTTAAAAGGTGAGTGAGTCTTGCTAATCACTCCCTGATTCTCTCATTGGCGAATCAGCTTCTGAATGGGGAACAAGGAATCCCTGTTGGTACAGTACTGCCATCTGTGCACCGTTTTTGTAGCAATTGGTACCTGTTGCTCTTTCACTCATAGCAACCCCACGGCAGATGGATCTTCTGACAGGCCATGCAAAACAGACAACTGCTTAACACCTTCTGTGTCTACAGCAGCTATTCCAAAGGCCCATCGATACCCTTTGGGATCCTTGAAATATCCCCTTCTGAGGTAATCAATACCAAGTATACATGGAGCCCCTGGGCCAGTCACAATAGGGGGCTTTTGCCAGTCTTTACCAGTGAGGCTGATTTCAGCCTCCAACATAGTCAGCTCTTGGGAACCTCCAGTCACCCCATGAATATAAATTGATTTTGTCCCTTGGTGACTCGAGGGCATTAGAGTGCACTGTGCACCAGTGTCCACCAGGGCCTTATATTTCCGTGATTCTGATGTGCCATGCCATCTAATCCACACAGTCCAATAAACTCTATTATCCCTTTCCCTCCCCTGGCTGGGGGCAGGGCCCCTCTATTTGTTACCTCCATTGCTCCAGCAACTGAAGCAATCACCTTTTTGGAGAAGTTCACCTTGGTGGTTGATTTGTCTTGTAATTCTTTTACCAGTGCTTGAAGTGCAGGAGTAGGTTGTTAATGTCACTTCTTCATATCTTCTCCATGTTCGCGTAGGTAATGCCACAAGGTAAAACGTGATGTAGCTTCACTGTTGTCACTTGCTCGAGCAGGAGAACGTCTTCTTTTGATAGCTGAGACATTGGATGCCACTGGCTGGGAGGAAATCAAGTTGATCACCCCCTCCAATAGGCTGTTTTGGGAATTCTGGTCCCCATTTGATATATCCATTACCACCACGGATTTATCAGCTTCAGGCACGGTTGATAGTTTGTCTATTATATCTTCTTGTTTGTTCTCCATTCTGTCCAGCTTTTCAGCTACTTTTGTAATGGCTGAAACACAAGCTCGTACAGGGCTTAAATGTAACTCAAAGTCTTGAAGTTTATTAACCAATTCATTTATAAGGGGTCTTCTTTCCCCTCTGCCATACATTGCTGCAAATGTACTGGCGTACATTTTTGGTGCAGTCTTTGTGAATGTACGCCACATGTTTGGTGTACACCTGACTTTCTCGGGATCATGCTCTTGGTCTGGCTCGTTAGGAATGAAATCGGGGCTATGTAGCATTTCCACCACAGCATATTCTCTTAAATAACAGATGTCTTCTTCCATATCAGCCCATTTCTTTTCCTCAGGCATCAGATCGTCTTTGAAGGGCTATCTTTCTTTTTCGGCTAACAACATCTGCTTCCAGAGGGTAAAGGCCTGGTTCTGGCATGTACTAATACCTCTGTCAATGGCTGAGTCCCTAGCAATGCCACCCAGTTGGCGAGCTTCTCTACTATCCAGCCACACACTGTTGGCCCCATTGTCCCAACATCGAAGTAACCAAGTGGCAATAGGCTCATTTGGGTGACGTGAGAAGTCTTTTCTCAGACTTTGAATTTCATTCATTTTCAGAGATCGATCAACAATGGATATCTTGCTCACCTCTTACTCTTTCAGGACTTGTTGTTGCCCTCATTGGCGTCGGTGACCGTGGTCTTACTGAAGGCCCCTCCCCTGGACTCAGGGGTGCTTCTTGTGGATCTAGGAGCCACTCCTCTGGATCTCTTTCCTCCTCTTTCTTCTCTTCTAACTGAGTCAAGATTCATTTCATTTTCTGTCCTCTTACAGGGGCAACTGACATCAATTGTGGTGCTTCCTGTAGTTGATCAGGTTGGTCAGTTCCAATGCTCTCATCCTCCAGTTCAGCTTGGAGCCTGTCTCGTTCAATTATGAGAGTATCTAGCTCAGATTGGAGGGTGTCTTGTTGAGATTGAAGACTGTTGAGTTTGGATTGCAGGGAGTCTCTCTCAATTCGGAGGGCATCTCTCTCAGATTGGAGGCCTTTTCTCTCGACCAGGAGACTCTCTCGCTCATTTTGTATTGTTTCCCCGAGACTCTCCCTTTCAATTTCACAAACTGTCTCCCTCTCCAGGATAGTATTGAATAAGGCCCGATAAGCATTAGCCAGGCCCCAAATCATTTGTGCCTCCTCAGATCTTCCTGAGCCGCAACATTCCTGTGTCAAATGTCTGTTTAAGCTCTCAGGGTCTTTCAGGTGTTCAGGAGTAAAGTTCCATGACTCTCCCAGGCCTCTCCACATTCCCTGCCACTCAGTATTCTCTGGTTTTGGGGAGGACTTCCTCAAAATATAATAAATACTAATACTGAGTGAAATGGTGAGCAGTACATTCATGGAGATTAATAACGTGATCAGGTGAGCATTGAAAATCTGCATAAAGAATTCAAAGGGGAGGCTGGAAACCTGCTTAAAAATCCCCAGTCCTGTAAAATTAGCATCAATAAATGACTGATTGATGAATAACATCAATAAATGATGTTATGATGTGGAATACTGATAACCAAAAATCAGGGACCTACTGCCTCTTTCATCTGGGTGGGAGAAGAGGACTGGGCTGTCTGTGCTGGTGTGATGTGTGAAGCCTGTGGAGTGGAATCTGGGTCAAAATCCTGTTTTCTGAATTACTCTGTAATAAGCATTCAACCTCACTACAGCTTGAACTTACTAATGGGAAAGTGATCCAGACAGAGTCCTGAGAGAATCGGTCATCAAGCTACATGCAGCACTCGTGTATGAACTATCATTGGTTTGGAATGCTGAAGGAGACAGCCCCACACTTAAGTTCCCATAAAATAACCAGTTTAAAAAGTACATCTTTCCCACCAGAGGGTATAGAGAATATCTAAGATGATTCACTTCATTTTGGATTATTAACTGTTGCATATTTAATGCTAGAGGTAATTAATTGACCTTAAAGGGACCCATAGAGAGGTATTTGTTTTTTCATGTATTGTTATGTTTCTCACTGTTTATTCCATTGGTCAAATGAAAGGAGAAAGAAATATCCAGAAAGATAGGACACAGTTCTGTCAGGATTAGCTCAAGTTTTCCAGTGTATATAATCAATGTTTCTCATCTCCTTTGCTTACAAATAGATGCAGCTGCTTATTATGTTTATATCTGCCTTATGACTAATAATTCTTGTGTCTTTTTCTTAAAGTCTTGTGCAAAAGACAATCTATAAAGGCAGAAAGCTGGATTATACACATTTCCTGAGAAACTAGGCATACCCACTACTGACAAGATGGAATTGGAGGCAGAGTGCACACAAGGGCAAAATAGTGAAGCAATTTCTGCTTCCACTGAACCTAAAATGAATGTCAATGGTATTAGCATGCTTACAGTACAGGCTCCAAGGAAGTTTACATGATTGAGTCAGTTGGTATTATTCAGAATTTCTTATTTTTG
Source organism: Meleagris gallopavo (assembly GCF_905368555.1). NCBI lineage: Eukaryota > Metazoa > Chordata > Aves > Galliformes > Phasianidae > Meleagris > Meleagris gallopavo. The sequence continues at coordinate 149,543,047 of NC_139404.1, read as the reverse complement.
CTTTTCCCTGAAATTATTCTTTGCACCACAAGAATGTGCAGGTATAAGAAATTTGAAGTGATTTTAGCTAAAGATTTCAGGTCTATTGAAAAGTTAATATATTAATAATCACATTCCCTCTGTAAACTCGTGGAGTTCAATTGATTACATTAAAAGCTTGACTGTATTTCAGAGGAAACAAGTAACTAACGACAGTAAAGATTTAACTGCGTAACAGCATAACTGTAGGGTTTTGATGACATATGAAAGATGCAGGGTTGTCCTGACCCAAAAGAGGTCTTCTTAACATTTTAAGTCATCTGCTTTAAAATAAAATGTTGCACTGTGGTGGCCTGACATATTATTCAGTCCAAGAAATCTTGAAACTTACATAATATTCTTCAGTGTTTTGTTCTTTTCCCATGTCAATACTTGCTGTTCCTTCCGGAAAATGTATGAGAATGAACTGCAGACAGAATGTTGAACACTTTTATCTTCTTGCTAATACTCTCTTCTTTATGCATTTCTGCTTCTCCTCTCCCTCTCTCTGTTTTCTACTCTGCTTCCTAGCTTAGGTCTTCGTGTTAACACATTTATCTACTTCCAGTATTTTCCCCAAAGTGCCCATTAAGCCAATGCATTTCAACTGTTAAAACAGCTACTGTAATCTAAAATGATCCCAATGGTAAATGAAACAAAACTCAGCATGCCGTACAGATGAGATTTATTTAACCAAATAGAGCTGTTTACATGGACATGTAAATCTGAGGTAACCCGAACTCCCTTCAGTGATTCATCTCATGTCTATTCACATGTCAGATGAATCATGTCTTAAAAGTACCTAAGCAAGCAGTGGAATGTATGAAGTATATAAAAGAAAAAATTCTTTACAGATTCTTCTCAGTACTATACATTGACAGGAAAAGAAACAATGAGCACAAATTAAAGAAAAAGAAATTTCACCTTAGTACAATACTGTCACGATTTTATGATTTTTTGATTATTGGTATTCCACATCGTAACATCATGTAGTGCACTGGGAGTTAAAGTGTTAATGCTCCAGTTCCGGGCACCTGTCCAAAAGAGAAGAACTACATTCCCCAGAAGACTGTTTGCAGTTCTGTTATCATTCCTGCTTGGGGGAACACATATAAGGCCTCAGTAGGTCACCTGACCTCTCTCTTTTCAATTGTCAGACTCTCTCACTGCTGCACATCTCAACTGCACGCCATTAGTGTAAGGCCTTCAGCTTTTTCAGACACTCTTTCTCTCCTTATATTTGTTCTATTAGCTTCACTTCTAATTATATTGTATTATATTGTGTTATCTTGCACTCTGATACCATATTTAGTAAATTAGTTTGTTTCTCCTCAGATCGCTGCCGCTATTTTTAATTATTTTGGGATCCCCTGTTTCCCCTTTCTGGAGGCACGGATTCGTGAATCCCTCTGCCCTGCTAGTCACAGAACTGGGCCGAACCAGCCCATAAACCACTAACAAATATTCTTTTACTTGGAGAGTGATCAAGCATTGAAGGACATTGCCAGAGGTTATGGAGTCTCCACTTGTGCAGACACTGCAAAAAACAACTGGACACAGAACTGGGTCACTGTTGTAGGTTGACTTTGCTTTGATAAGGAGATTGGACTATCTGATCTCAGTAATTACTAATTACCAGGGGAAGAAAAGCAACATCACCCTTTCTTCCTTTTTCTCACCTCCTTCTACTTCAAAATATCACTGGACTTAACAGCTTTTCGTAACTGCATCTAATGCTGAACTGATGCCAAAGCTCATACATCTCTTTAATTATTCATTTTCTCCTTGGCTCAGTATGTAAGAAATGTGATTGAGTAGCTGAACACTAATAAATAGCACACAGCTGAACGGACTGATGCAAAAAGAGTAGATTCATAAAGTCATACTTGTCTTTTGTACACAGAACTTTGTTTTCCCAATATTTATATTATAGATACTATATTCAGTGTTTTCTGTTTAAAGGTATTATTTAAAATAAAACATAATTCTACTGCATAAACTCTGAAAATAATGAACATTAAATAGACATAAATGATACATAAGATATAGGTGAAACAGATGATGTATAGATAAACATACAGAGATACGTACAGATAGATGCTATATTCTTTGAGATGCTACAATATTTTCAATTCTGTTTCAGTGATGAAGCAAATACTGTAAGTGAAATCAATATATAGACCTCCCTTCTATTGTATTACTCAGAGAAAGCTGATTTTAATTAATCTACTGCTAGGAAATGTAATTGATTTTTTAGATTTCATATAAGTTTACATTACTATATTTAGCAGAATTCAATGAAATAGCTGGAGAAAGAAATAGAAATATGCAAAGGAATTTAAGCCAACTGCATATCTTCAGGAATTCTTCATGTTAATTAAAGTAAAACTAGAAATGCTACCTATTAGAGCACTAGCTATGACATGTTCTGATAAAAGAAATACAGTTTAGGAAAGTTAATTAAAACAATGGCACCATTTAGCCTTTTTTTTTTTTTTTTTTCTGTTTTCAATTGATACAAATATATTTTATTTTATAGATGGTTTATATAAATCATACTTACAGAAAATCCTGAGTTGGAAGGTATCCATAAGATAAATGAGTTAAAGTCCTGGCTCCACGCAGGAAAACCCAAAAAATCAGACTATATACCTGAGAGATTTGTTGAAACATTCTTGAATTCTGGCCCTGTGGAGCATGTTCCAGTGCCTGAACACCCTCCTGTTGAAGAATCTTCTTCTAATATCTAACCAGAACTTTCTCTGTTGCGTCCCCATGCTGTTCCCTCAAGATCTATCACTGTCACCAGAGAACAGAGATTGGCGCTGCCCCTTTCCGTGCCCCTAATGAGGAAGTCAGAGACTGCCATGAGATCTCCCCTCAGTCTTCTCCTCTCTAGACAGAACATACCAAGTAACTTCATCTGCTCTTCATATGTCTTTCCCACTAGACCCTTCACAATCTTCATATATCTCCTCTGGATAATCTCTAATTGTTCTGTGTCCTTTTTGTGCTATGTTGCCACACAGTATTCAAGGTGAGGCCACAGTATAGTTTGGAACAAGATCTTCCCCCAGCCGGCTAGCAATGCCATGCTTGATAAACCCCAGATTGGCCTTCCAGGTTAACTGGGCACGCTGTTCACACCCCAGATTTCTTTCTGTGGGTCTGCTCTAGAGCATCTCTTCTCTCAGTCTGTATATATAACCAGGGCTGCACCTTCCCAGGTGCAGAATTCAGCACTTACTTTTCTTAAACTTAATGAGGTTGGTGATTGTTTGGCTAATTTGTCTAGATCTCTCTGCATGGCCTCTCCACTCTCATGGTGTCAACAACTTCTCCCAGTTTAGTATCATCAACAGACTTGTTCAAAATACCTTCTAGTCCTACCTCCAAGTCATCTACAAAAACATCAAAAAGAACTGGTCTTAAATAGAGCCCTGAGGAATCCCATTAGTTACAGGCTGACAACCTGATGTAACCTCATTTCCTGTAACCTTTTGGGTCCACCTTGTAAGCCAGTTGCTCACTCATTTCATTATGTTTTTTGTCTATCTTTATGCTGGATATTTTGTCCAAAAGGATACTGTGGAAGCAGTGTTGAAAGCTTTACCAAAATCCTAAAAGATAGCGTCATCTGGCTTTTCTTTTTCAAGTAAATGGGTAGACCTTGCATATACATAGCACATATATGTGTGATGCATGCATATATTGCATATATGTCATGTAGTTATATATAATGTACTACATTTGATGTCCTTCACATCCTGTTTAACGGCTTTGTGTATGATTTGAAAGAGATGATACTGTTTATTCTCATTAAGATATCTGATGGCACCAAACTGGGGGAAGAGTTCAATATTCTGGAGGGCAGAAATGCTGTTTAGTGCTCTGGCACTGTCCTGCCCCTGGGAAGAACATCTCCCCACCTTTCTCCTTCAGTGACAGGAATATATGCTTGTATAGAGGAGTACCATTAGAATGGTCAAGGCTGGTAGGAGAAGCCAGGGGCCTTGTCCATCTTGAAGAAATGGTGGCCTATGACAGGACATAACTTCAGCCACCAGTCTGTGGAGTATTTGGCAAGGAGATGAGAACAATGAAAACATAGCAAGAAAATGAGAGACAGTAGAAACAAAATTAAGAGAGGTTCAGATTGTATATAAGAACAAGGTTTTTACCCATGAGGGGAGTCAAATAGCAAAAAGGATGCTCAGAGAGATTGTGTCATTCTATTAATGGAATTATTTTTAAGACCTGATTGGACCTATTCTCATCTCAGAGTTTTTCTTGCTTTGTATGTTCTGAGGTTCGTTTCAGTCTTATTTATTCTCTCTCTCTCTCTCTCTCTCTCTCTCTCTCTCTCTCTCTACATATGGTCCTTCCCAATGCATATATATTTATTTACTATATTATTATATATATATATTTATTCTATATATATAGATATATATTCTTTTCTTGCGTTAGGAAGCACCATAGTAAAGCTTGCAAGAGTATGATCTTACAGAAACACAACTATTTCTAAATCTATCTTCCAATATAGTTAGATTCAATTGCCCTTTTCTTTGGACTTCAAATGGCACTTTGCTTGTGTGGCACTAAGGAATCTTGCCTTTTGTCCAGAAGAGCACTCCACAAAGACTCTTAACACAATGACAAACCCCTAGAGAAGTCTCCAATCAAAACCCAAGTTTACCTAAAATGTTATGTAGGCAAATTTATGGTTAGATTAAATACCCATATCCAATATGGCCACTTTTGGTTCTCTCTTCAGTCAAGAGAAATTGTTTATAGTTAAAATGTGTAGAAGTGTGATTTCTGATTGGGGAAAAAATAAATGCAGGAAGATATTTCCAATGCAATTTTAGTTAGTTGGAAATAAAAGAGAATACTCTTTCTTAATTTAAGCACCAAGGCAGTTAAGAGCTCATGTTACATGTATTTATCAGAAAATGATTAAGAGACTTCCAGTATACTTTCATGAGTGAAAAAGGCAGTTTTAAAAGAAGCGGGCTTTTTGATTGATGGTATGTTTGTTTGCTTGTTTGTTTTTAATTCTGGAGCCTATAGTATTTAAGTTTTATGTAAGTAAGAAAATTCTCAATTAGACTTTCTCTGACAAAGCATGTTTCATTGAAAAGAATGATAAGAAGGACTCTCCAATGTGATTACAAGAACAACTGTGCTTTTAACTTGTTTTATAACTTGAAGACCAGACCTTTCTGGAGATTTATTGAAACAAGAAATTTGTTTTTAGCAGCTGAGTCCAAATACAATAGATACATTGCCATTCTCCTATATGGAATTAATTGCTTCATACTTTTTCATTGTTCTCATGTTTCTTGCAGTGAGATCAGTTTTTCTCAAGCTAAGTCAACATGAATATAAGTATGATTATTTTTTCTCAGTTTGAGTCAAAAAAGTTTTGCTTTTTTCTTCTTTTTCTCTTTCAAAGTTTTTTTTTTTTTTCGTATTTTCTTTCATATACCATGTTTAGAAGCATGCAAAAGAGGAAGTGAAGACAGGCAAAGTAGTATTTTCATGCTTTTGACTGTTAAAATAAAGAGTCAAAGTAAAGATTTTCTTTCAATTTCTGTATTTGCAGCTGTTAAAATATGTAATTAGACATTGCCTTTGAAATATAAATTAGATTATTTCTTATTAAAATTCTTAGAATTCTTAGATGGTATATTGCATTCTTAAAGAATACTTTGAAAAACAACTGTTACGTGGAAGAGCTATTAGGTATTCCATTTTAATAGGAAAATGTCTATAACTGATTAACATGAATGGGGGATTTATCCTTAATTTGACTAGTAGAGGATTTTACTTGATGTATACCGAAGGATGACAGATATAAATGTCTGAGGAAAGATTATCTTTAAATCAGACTGTCTTAAAGGATTAGGAAAAAGGCGAAGGTTCCAAGTTGCTCCCCTGCCACTACTCCAAGAGAAGTCATTTAATACTCTTCCTCAGTGGCTTCTACATAACAAGGCCAAAAGTGCATCAGATGATATCTACTAGGAGATGATGTTGCTGAGACAAAACATTGCCTGGATTCCTTTTACTACATTTCCTGCCAAGGAAGTACTTTCCCCCCACTTCCACTTTTCTCCACACATTCTAATGCTATCAGTCCAAATTAGCTGTCAGAACAGTATATGGTCCTACAACACTCTGGCAGGAGAAAGTAATTTGAAACTGAGTACCAATGTCTCCCCTGTATTTGCAGTTCCTTAGTTCTGAGTGTGAGCTCTATAAACTACCTCCCATTCCACTCTGTCATAAATTCTCCACTGTCCATCAAGAACATCTTTATATGTAAGAAAGAGGTATGACCTTTTTCCTGAGGATGATCACATTACGGTATTTTTTATTTTATTCTTGTTCATGATGTTAATCATATACTGTACTTCTGGCGTGTGTTTTGTACAGAGGTGCTAGTTTTGTGCCAGTAAGACTAAAATATAACTGAAAATGTTGTTTACTGGTGCTAACGTTATAAGAGAAGATGAGATAGTATGGATAATATTACACCTCTTTAGAATTTGGGAACACTAAGTCATGAAACATCAGACGGAATCCCAAACAGAGTGTAGGATCCCACCCATAGAAAGGTTATTGTTCTTTTTCTTCTGAGTCTTATTACAATAAGAGAAATTATTTTAATCACTTTTGCTGTCAGCACCTAAACTGCATAAAATTGACATAATTGGTAGTGTGAAAGTTACTTGGGTCCAAAATGTTAATAGAAAGAATCTATTCTCCAGTGATCTGCTTATTCATCCCTCTCCCTCTCTCTCTCCCTCTCTCTCTCCCTTTCCCTCTCCTTCTCTCTCTCTCTCTTTTTTTTTTTTTTTTAATTTATAGTTTAAAACCTTGATTATGTATTAAATACGTATATTTCTTTTGAGCATGTACTGAATATATACATTCTTAAATGTGTCTCCAGTTTTCCTACAGTGCTGTTCTACTTTATTATTATCAACAAGTTTCTAACTCTGAGATAAATTAGATTCTTTAATAAAACAAACAATGACAATGGAAAAACTAGTGATAGCAAATTCTTCTTTGGAAGCCACAATTTTTTGTATTCACATACACTATTCATAATCTAATTATTCCAAAAGAAACTTAATTTAGATATGTTATTTGTTTCAGAAGGGGACAGAGACATGAATCACTCATAAGATATCTTAAAGTAGTACTTTAATAGTGTGATTATTGAAAATGAAAAGATGTGGAAATTGTATTTATTTATTTAATATTATTCTACATACCACCATTCTGATCTTTATTTGGAAGTGCAATTGATATAGTAGTATATTTCATCATTGGAAACCCTATACTTTTCAGCACTGTAAAGTCAATGAATTTGCAATGTTGTATCAACTAACAGAGATATATATTAGGACTTTAAGAACTTGTGATCTAAGGAACTTAAAGCAGGAGAGACATAGGTTCTATAAGCTTATTTGAGGGCATATCCTTAATTAAGAGCTATAAAAAATATGCTGGTGGAACTCAATTGCTCTGTAGCAGTCAGCTATTCTAATATTAAATGACATGCTGAAAAGTTAATAGTATTCCATTAATTGAAATAACGTTTTTAAAACAGCTTAATGGCTAGAGCAGAATGTTTTAAATTAGGTAATCAATGCTCTCATCACTGTTCTGATACTTGCTTTGGAGAGGTTGAAAAGTCAACATCTCCCTTTTACTCCCTCATTTTTCAAAATTGTAGGTTTGATACACAGTGAGTTTCTAGACTCACTGTAATAGTGACCTTCTCTAACTCTGTTAGCATGATCTCACTCAGATCTCTTTCACGTTTATTTCTCTTAGTGTCTTGAATTGCAATTCCTTGTTTTAAACTGCAGTAACTGTCATTTTAGAGCTTTCTTGAACTGGTTCTAGTGATAACAGACAATGAAAGATCTTCTGAGGGAAGAGAAGGGGGAGGAAGGGGGGGAAGGGGGGGGAAGGGGGGGGAATGGAGGGGGGGGAGGGGAGAGAAGGGGAGGGGAGGGGAGGGGAGGTGGAAGGGGAGGGGAGAGGGGCAGGGAGGGGAGGGACTTGCACAGTATATCTAAAAATTACAAATGGTTATGACCATTTTTTAGTTATCCAACAGCCCTCTATTTATGGGTTATGATGTAGACTTGACCTAAAAATTAGAAACTCCTTAGAATAGTGTGAAATTAAGATGATAATAACTTTCCAGATAAAAGAATTTTAAGAATAACAGAACCATAGGGGTTGGAAGGAACCTCTGGGGATATCTAGTCTTGCTAAAACAAGTTATCCAGAGTAGATTGCACAGGGAAGTGTCCAGTATGGTCTTGAATATTTCCAGATAAGACAACTTCACACCTTCTCTGAGCAGTTCGTTTCACTGCTCATTCTCAAACAGTTTTCCTTCATATTTGTATGGAACCTCCTATGTTCCATTTTGTGTCCACTACCCCTTGTCCTGTTCATGGACGTAGCTGAAAATAAAATAAAATTAAACTTGTGTCACTCAGTGGAAACACATTGTTCTTTTTTAAAACAATAAATAAATTGTTCTTGGTACTGTACCTGATCAAATGTATCCAAACCCATCAGAAATTACTTATGATTTGACTTTTCTTGAATGTCATGTTGGGCTGCACTTGAAAATTTTATATACATTTATGTAGAACTTGATGGAGCATCTTTGTCTTTTTATATTTCATGAATTTATGACATTGAATCTCAAAAAATATTTAAGTAGTAGACGTAGAAATCAAAGATACAACTTTTCTAATTTTTCAAATTGCTTAACTTTTTCCAACTACTTATCTGTATCAAAAACAGTCAAACAAAAAAACACAAAATAGGAAAAAACAACTTACAACCAAAAGAGAATCCAATTCCTTTTTCTGAATGTAACAATATAGAAGCCATGTCTGAATAATACTTTTCTACTCCTTGAATTCAAATGGCATGTGCTAATTTTAACATCATACGTTATTTAATCATGATACATTGTTATATTTGTAGTCGAGAATCTTGGACGAGATTTTGGTTTACCAAACCATTCCTGAAGAAAGATTTCACTTATCTGCTCTTATTATTTAATGTTTATTTTAATGTAAATTCTGAAAGAACTGTCTCATACTTCCTTATTATTTTAGTTTCCTTATATGCCAACTGCCATTCAACACTTCATTTTTGGTTTTCTTTAATTCAGGCAGTCTGTTGCTTATCAGGTAGAGAAAATACCTGTTCAGTTAGAAAAAGACTTTTCAGAGAACTTCATATTTCCCTTCACTTTATTGTACTTGAAATGTGTCCTTGTAGTGGTATTTTTTAAGTGACTTCATTGAATAAGTTGAGCTTTACAGATGCATTGCCAAAAGCATAGGAGCATGTCAAACATCAGTTTATCTCTTGCCTTCTGAGACTTTTCACAGAGGGGATATTCAATACTTAAAGACATTCAAGTTGTATATTTCCATTTGAAATTCTCAAAGTGGGGCCAGAAAATGCATGGCTTGAATGGAAATTAAGTAGGACACATGAGCTGCAATATTTCTGACCCTCCTCTTAATAAAAGTAGTAGAAGGATAGTGATCTATTATTATCTGTCTAAGTTGTGTTCTCTAATTAGTTTTTCAATACCATCTTTTATCTTTATTTCAGCAAATGGTCTATGGTTTATACTAAAAAATAATTTGTCAAGCAGAACAAAAAAGAAAGCAAACAGAAAAACAAACAAACAAGCAAACAAAAACAAACCAAAAAAAACTCTAATCAAAACAGCAACAGAAAACAGCAACATAGTGATCTTAAATGTCTCACGTCTGTCATTCTTTGCACCTTTTAGTTCACATTGAAAATCTATCTGCCTCAAGACTTTTAGGCAAGCTTATCTGCTGAAAATTCTTAAGTTTTAAGCACTGCTGTGTATCTTACTACCGTGTCATTCTTGTTGACTTTAGTAACTGGTCATAAGGTCCTTCCAAAGATTTCCTGATACTGTCTCCTTTTTATGGAATCCTAAATATGTGAGCTATGCTCATTTTCCCAATGCCTTTTTTTTTTTTTTTTTTTTTTTTTTTTTTTTTTGAAGGAAACAGTCAACTTTTATCTGAATACTATGTATAACCTACTGCCATGAGCTTTCTTTGTTTTCAAGAAGCCAGTCTGTGTCAAGGGGAGTATACCTATGATGGTCAGTGTGAAAACTGACTTCTAGCTTCTTTAATTTCAGGGCATCCCTAAAAATTCTAAATGATTGAAAATCATGAAATCAACTTTCTCATCAATAGTCAAGCAATAGATTTTTATGACTGACAGTACATGCATACGAGGAACTAGAAGGAGAAAGAGAATGGATAAGAGAGAAAAAAATAATATCTAGGCATTTTATACTCAGGCTGAGTGGTGACCTCATTGGGATAGGACAGGCCACAGCTTCCTCACTAGGAGAGGTATGGGAGGGGGTGGGGGGAGGAGGGGCTCTGATCTATCTGTTGATCAGAAATAGGACCAGAGGGAATGGCATGGAGCTGCATCAGAGAAGGGTCTATTTAGACATTATGAAAAGGTTCTTATGAAGGTTGTTGGGCTCTGGAACATGCTGCAAAAGCAGGACATGGCTCATGGCAGCAGGACTGCTAGAGTTCAGTAAGCATTTAGACAACACTCTCAGAAATATTGTTTGAATTTCGGTAGGTCCTGTGTGGAAGTGGGATTTGGACACAGTGATCTTTGTGAATTGCTTCAAATTCAGCATATTCTGTGACACTCTGTAATTACAGTTAAAATATCTATTTCCTACATTTATTCCCTATCCCTGTACATTAGCATAATATTACAGAAACTCAGAGGAGTGGAAATACCATTGAGATGGAATTATTCAGAATCTGCTTGGAATCTGCAGGACCTTGAAAGTTGCTAGAAGTCCTATTTATTCACATCTTGACTTTAAAGCTCATCACATTTTCCCAGTTTCCCACTGATGATGGGAAAGAGAAAATGCAAAGATTTTCTGAGGGAGGAAAACAGCATTGATTATAAAATCACACCCCAAAAGCTTCATTTTTGTTATATGTCCAAAACCAAACTGAAAATAATTAGAATAATATACTATATTTAAGTAGATAGTCTGTGCAGGCCAAACACCAATTAAAGATTTATGAAAACACTCATATTTTTCAATATACAATTTTAGGAAGAGACAACAGGCATAAAATTTTTACGAGCTTTGGTGAAATATATGTGTTCTGTATGTGAGAGTGCAAGATACAAACAGTATCCCAAACATATCTTTTATGATTCAGTTACTCTATTTCTCTTAATTTAATTTTCAGAAATGCATTATTGAGTATGTTCACTATGCAATCATAGACATAACAGAGAGGTTAAGTTCTTCATCTAGATATGATAGATATTCAGACATGTAAATATAAATGAGTTTATTATAACACACTCTTCTTACCCATGTGAATTTGTAGCTTATTTTCACTACTTTTAGGAGTTCTAAAGATATTAATAATATTTTTAAGAATACTTTGAAACAAACAAAAAAATCTTTAAAGATTCTTTTTATTTCCTTAGTAGCTATTACAAATATATAGTCTATTTTATTTTATTTTATTTTATTCTATTTTATTTTAAACTGGAATTCCTTTAAATATGATTTCTATTTGCAATTCCTATGTAAAAGGAATTCCTGTGCATTATCTATTCCTGATGGCTGGGATTTTAATGCTAACATTTCCATTTGCTGTTGTTGGTTTTATTTTTTTCCTTTTTCCTTTTTTAATTCTTCATAGTTTTTCTGAATAGCTGTTTACATATGTTTTATTACAATTTTTATAACCTTTATTTAAGTTTTATTGCTTGGTACTATTTACTGTTTTGGTTATCAGGTATTCTTATTGCCTCCTACTGTTTCAGTTCAGTCTTCCAAATTTATTTTGAACCTCCTGCTGTGTTTAAATTTCCTAGACTGTTTTTTTTTTATAATTGATTCACTGGCTTCTTCCATTCATGAATATGTGGATATCACATGAAACAGTATCTCACAGCGTGGCGTCTTTCTTCGGTGCATATCTTAGACATTTATTGGTTAGTCTATAGACTTCTTCACATCTCATGGCTTAAACATATTGTTTTCTGTTAGTGATAACTGGTTCCTACTACACATGTTTCTCACATGTTTCTCTGTCTTTCTGTGCTTTTTGTTTTGTTTTTTTTTTGTTTGTTTTTCTGAACTATTTTGCATTCATAAACTTTCTCGTGATTCATTTCTGTCTTGATGTTACTGTGATGCTTTGTTAATTTACTATCCCACATTTTTGCTGAATAAAACAAGTCTAGTATACATAGGCTTTGTTGTTGTTGTTGTTTCTTTGCTTGTTTGTTTGTTTATTTTTAATATGGTGTCTTTCAGAATCTTTCATAAATATATTAGAAATTTGGCAATGTATATGTTGTATATATGTTGTATATAGTTTTACTTCTGTGTATATATCTAACTGGCACATGTGTTTTCTAACTGAAAGGAGGCTGTTTACAATAGCATAGGCTTAGTAGTTTTTAAAAAAATTCTCCATTGTCCTATCATTATCAGCCCATGTAAAAAAGTTGGTATCCATCTTTTCTATAGGCTCCCTTTAAATACTGAAAGATTGCAATAACGTGTCCCTGGAACCTCCTCCAGAATAAGCAAACCCAGATCCCAGATCTCCTGTCAAGGTTCAAGAGAAGTCCTTCTCTTCAGGGTTGTTCTCAGTGAGTTGTCCTCTAAGTCTGTAGACGTCTGACATTGCCCTGATCCAGGTGCAGCACTTGTACTTGATTTTGTTGAAGCTCATGTGGTTTACATGGGCTCACTACTCCAGCTTGTTCAGGTCTCTTTGTATGGCATCCCTTCCTTCTGTTGTTTCAACTGCACCACTCAGCTTGGTGTCATCTGAAAACTTGGTGGGGATGCACATCATCCTATTGTCTATATCACTGATGAAGAAGTTAAGAGTATTGGTCCCAAGATGAACCTCTGAGAGACAGCAGTCATCACCAGACTCCACCTGGACATAGAACAATTTACTGTCATTCTTTACTGTGGCCGTTTAACCAATTCCTTATCAACTATATAGTTTACCCTTCAAACTTACTTCTCTCCAAGTTAGAGATAAAGATGTTGTATGAGATCATGTCAGAGGCCTTACAGAATTTTGGGTAAATGACATCAGTAGGTCTTCTCTCATGCACAAATACAGTCTCTCCAGCATAGAAGATCACTTGACTGATGAGGAACAATTTGCCATTGGTGAAGCATATTAGGTTTCTCAGATCACCTTTACTTTTGTGTGCCTTATGTCACGGGGTTAACTAGACCAATCTACACCCGTGGGAAGGGAAAGGGAAAAGAGATAGGGAGATGGGAGCTGGGCTCAAGGAAGGAAAAAAAAAAAAAAAAAAAAAAAAAAAAAAAAAAAAAAAAAACAGCTGCAAGAATCTATGGAGGAAAACTTATTTTACTAACTGTGATATCGGAATACAAGGTAACACAATATAATACAATCTAATTGTAATAAATCAAATAAGATAGGAGAGAGAGAGAGTTCCTGAGACCCAGTCGACCTGAAAATCTTGAAATGGCTAGGAAAGCACCCTCCAGCACCCACTGCCAGGCAGCAAGAGACCGCCCCACCCGGAATGGCCAGATCCCATGACTTCTGTGATGTATACAGATAGGTACCCGGAACTGGAGCATTAACACTTTAACTCCCAGTGCACTACGTGATGTTATTATGTGGAATACTGAAAACTGAAAAACACAAAATCATGATAGCCTTCGCATAGCTTCAAGGATGATTCACTCCATGATCTTCTCAGGCACAGACACAAGACTCACTGGCCTATCATTTCCTAGGTCTTCCTTTCTTCTTTTCTTAAAAATGGGAGTAATTTTTCCCTTTCTTCTAGTCACTGGGAATCCTCAGGATCCTGAGATGCACATTATCAGTCTCCATACTTATACCTATTCAATTTAATCAGATGGTAGCAAACAGTGATACAGATTTTTTGCTGGTTCTGCCCTTCTCTGCTTGATTTCTTAGACTTTTGATTAATCTTCCAGCAAGTTTTGGATTATATGCAGAACACTCTGAAATCTCTGTCCTTTATTGAATGCAACAGAGAATATTACAACAGAGGTTGAGGAAAAGGTTGAGGTTCTCAATGTCTTCTTTATTTCTATCTTTGTCAGACCAGTTATCTTCAGGGTTCTTAATTCCTTTAGCTGTAAGATAGGGATAGGGACCAGAATAAACTCCCCACAGTTCAGGAGAAAACAGCGAGCAGCCTGCTACTCTGTGTTGATTGTCACAAGTCCGTGGGGTTGGATAGCATCTACCCAAGGATACTGAGGGAACTGTTTTAAAAAATTGCCACCTCCTTTCCATAATTTATCAGCATTTCTGGTCAACCAGGGAGATTACTGATGACTGGAGACTTGCTAACGGTACATTTATCTAAAAGAAGGTTTGGAAAGAGGATCTGGGGTGCTACAGGCCTGTCAGCCTGACCTTGGTATCAAGGCAGGTCATGAAGCAGACCACCTTGTCTGCGATCACATGGCATATATGGGACAACCAAGGCATCAGGCCTAGTCAGCATTCATTCATATAATGCAAGTCTGACCAACCTCATCTCCTTCTATAAGCAAGTGACCCGCCTAGGGGATGAGGGAAAGGCTGAAGATGTAATCTACCTAGACTTTTGTTAAGCCTTTAACTCTGTCTCCTACAGTATTCTCCTGGAAAATCTGGCATCCCATGGATTGGACCGTGTACTCTTTTCTGAGTAAAATACTGACTGGATGACTGGGCCAAGAGAGTGGTGGTGAAGAGAGTTAAATTCAGCTGGTGATTGGTCATGAGTGGTGCTCCATAGGGGTTGACAAAGAGACTGGTCCTGATTAAGATCTTTATTGATATTAATACACTGTATTTCAGCCACAACAACCTCATGCAGTGCTACAGGCCTGGGACAGAATGGCTGGAAAATCATAGAATCACAGAATCGTAGAATGGCTTAGTTTGGGAGTGACTTTGAGGATCATCAAGTCCCACACCTACTGCCATAGGCAGGCTTTTTAACATCTAGATCACAGAATCACAGAATTGTAGGGGTTAGAAGAGACCTCTAGAGATCATTGAGACCAACCCCCCTGCCAAAGCAGGTTCCCTACTCGAGGTCGCACAGGTAGGCGTCCAGGCGAGACTTGAATATCTCCAGAGAAGGAGACTCCACAACCTCCCTGGGCAGCCTGTTCCAGTGCTCCATCACCCTCACCGTGAAGAAGTTCTTACGCACATTTGTGCGAAACTTCCTATGCTGCAGCTTATGTCCGTTTCCCCTCGTCCTGTCTCCATGTACCACTGAAAAGAGACTGGCCTCACCACTATGGCCGCCAGATATTTATAAATCTGGATCAGGTCCCTTCTCAGTCTTCTTTTCTCAAGGCTAAACAGATCCAGTTCACTTAGCCTTTCTTCATAGGGGAGATGCTCCAGGCCCCTCGCCATCTTTGTGGCCCTCCGCTGGACTCTTTCCAAGAGATCCCTGTCTTTTTTGTACTGGGGAGCCCAGAACTGGACACAGTACTCCAGATGAGGCCTTACCAGGGCAGAGTAGAGAAAAAAATATGGAACGCTTCACGAATTTGCGTGTCATCCTTGTGCAGGCACCATGCTAATCTTCTCTGTATTGTTCCAATTTTACGTATAAGAGATTAAACTGATAAGAACAGATACTTAGCCAAAAGGCCCGAGAAACGATCAAGCACTAGGTCAGATTGCCTAGGGCCCCATCCAACCTAGCCTTCAGTACCTCCAGGGTTTGGGTGTCCACTCTGGGTAAGGTATTCCAGCACCTCAGCAGCCTCTCAGTAAAAAACTTCCCTCTGATACCTAATCTAAATCTTCCCTCCTTTAGTTGAGGATTAATCCTCCTTCCTCTATTACTATCTACTTGTGTAAAAATTTTATTTCCCTTTTGCCTATAAAAAACTGGTGCTCCAGTCTTTTGCTTGGAGGAAAAGGATCTGGAGGTGTCTGTTCACAATCAGTTGAACATGAACCAGCAGTATGCCCAGATGTCTAAGAAGGCCAGTGGCATCCTGGCTTGTGGAATGCAGCGTAATCAGCAGGATTAGGGAGGTGATCATCCCTTTGTACTCAGCACTGTTGAAGCCACATCTTAAGTATGGTGTTTGGTATACATTTTCACCAGTGATGAACAAGAGCCTGCATGCCTTGCTTGTAAATATCTGCATCCGCATAGAAGACCCACTGTCTCTGTTACTGCTGCTAAAGGGTTACACCCACCACCTCATTTTTCTAACATTCAGTATTTGGTTTTCATGTAAGTTCAGCAACCATCAATGCATGTCAGTTTTCTTCAATTGGAGAAATTCAATTACACATCTTTTTTCATGCGCACTTCCATGTCAGATGTCATTTTTTCAGACTTGCTCATCTGCTGCCATCTGTCACATGGTGATGAAATCTAATATAATATTAGCAGGAAGGTTCAAGCTGTACTGTCATACCACAAATATCCACCTGTGATGTCATGGACTAACATCATAAAATTATAATTATAGTTCCTTGATTTCCCTACTGTCAACTTTCCATTACTGATTGTATTTTAGATTTTTACTATTCTAAATCTCCTCCAGCAACTGATGCTCAGATTTCATATTTATATTTTTTGCTTCTTGAGACTGTATCAGAAGTCAGCTTTTTCAGCAGGGTAAATTGTGTTATGAATACCAAAAGAAAAAGTGCTTACTTCTTGTAAAAAATAATAGTGGTAGTTCTGTCATGTTCGGGAGGATGGGTAGAGTTCAAGAGTTTAGGTGGTAAAGAAGCAGAGATACGAATGATCTCTGAATAACAGATTGTTGAAGTGTACTGAACTGATCATAAGGTTAATGTTAGGCACGATCTTTTGTGGTTTGCTTCTCTGAGCTTAAAGTCCCTCATCTCAGTAATTGGGTAAAGTTTTTGCAAGTCACTTACTGAAGAGACTGAAAGAGCAAATAAATTTGCCCAAATAAGTGATATGCCCAGTGCATATAGTAAATTAATAAAACATTTTTTCTTTTATATCTTCCATCAAGAGATTTAAGAATATGTAAATATAAGCATGTATCATAGAAATGAACACATGTATGACAGTGCATTTCAGGGTTATTTTCTAGTAGTCTTTGAAAAGGCAAAAATCATGAGCAAGATATATTATTTTCAGGATATAGGAAACAACTTTTCTCTGATGTAGCAGCACAAAATAAAATAAAATAAATCTGCCATCAGAAATAGATAGCTTTGTTTAACAGTAGTCAATTAGTTTTAGAAAGATGACCAGAGGGAAATTAAATCTGTTACTGAGATGTTTTGTTTGACTAAAACCAGTCAAAATTGAGTAGCATAATTTTAAAATCAATATGTTATCAGAACAACAGCAAGCAATGTTCACCTCAGACTGTGATAACACAATCAGACTTTTTATGAACTACTATATCAGATAATGGAGAAGGTGAGATAAAATTAAAGAAGACTGCAACAGATTACAGGAAATTGAACTGGATCATCTTAAACAAACATCTTTGACAACAACAAATCTCAGTGGATCAGTGAATTTTTTTTTATTTTTATTTTATTTTATTTTATCTTTTTTCTGTAATGATTTTAAATAGATGGAAAAAAATCTTAGCATTAAGAACTTGAAGGACAATCTACTAATGTCTACAGAAAATATGTTTTCAGTATGTTTTACTGTTACATATATGTTTAACATATAAAAATGTTCAAAAATTCTAAAGATACAAA
This sequence comes from Meleagris gallopavo, assembly GCF_905368555.1. Lineage (NCBI taxonomy): Eukaryota > Metazoa > Chordata > Aves > Galliformes > Phasianidae > Meleagris > Meleagris gallopavo. Next base: position 149,525,150 of record NC_139404.1, on the reverse strand, counting down.
ACACCTTATATTACACCTAAACATCACAGCTAGGTGTTACCTGTGATAGTTAAAAAGTTTTTAATCTGTCATTGATGTTCAAGCATATCTACATAGTTAAGTTATGGTGTTGTTGGTTGTTTTGTTTTTTGTTTGTTTGTTTGTTTGTTGAGAATGGTAAAGGAAGGATAGAATGGGATGAATAATTTCTTTATTTTTGTTGTATGGCTTCTGTTGTTCTAGTATTCTTCTTCCTTCACAGCTATCTTTAACAGGTGTTTTACATCACAACTTTTGATAATAGATACAGAATTGTTTTCTCTGGTTTACTTTTTTCTTTTTTTTTCTTTTTCTTTTTTTTCTTGTTTTTTAATCATACATACATATTCTGTTCTATATCATTTACTCTATTAATTTTTTTTTACTCCTATTTTAGTAATTTGTCATAAAATAGTATTGTTCATAAACATGTCAAGATATTGAGATAAGTCTTTCTGCTTGTCAAAGCATTTAATATATTTTAAAGAGAGAAGTATGAGCACTATTATGTATGCAAAATGGACTTAGAAAGGTACAGGTAATTTTGAAGGCATAACCTGATGTAATTTGTCCTGCCTATTGTATACTAGACTGTAATGAAAAAGATGAATCTCATATTCATAATAAAATTGAAGCATCTTTTATAGATACATAAGATAGGAGACATACGTTATTAATATAGTTAATCAAATGATTTTTTCAAAAAACATTTCTGAGATGAAGCACCTAATTTAGCTGCTGGTAGAATATGATTTCTAGTGAAAACTACTTCTGCCACTAATTCTATCTGAAATAGAATGAGACATATAATAACAAATATCCACATTAATTTCTTAAATTAGGTAGCTTAAACTTTTTTTCAGAACATCTTTAGTAAAACATCTTATTTAAATATAAATGTGCTAAAATAAAGTAGACATATTACTCTCTGGAAAAACAATTTTGATTTTTTTTATTATTATTATTCCTTTTGTTTTCATTCTATAATATTTTTCATTTATGATGTTTTTGAAGAAATAACACTAATTTTTTTCTATACTCTAGACATCAAAAATAGGTAAGTCGAGAATATTATCTTAAATTAGAGTTTTATGTATTTTAATAATAACAATAAGTAACGTATATTTTCCATTTTAGTCACATTCTAATTAAATATATTACAGTACTTCTGTAAGTATCCCTACCTTACTTGAATATATGCTTTCATAATCATTTGCAATCGATCTACATTTTATGATTTTTCTTAAAATGCATACTTTGATTACTAAAATAATTAAAAATGTTTATTACCACAGAAAATTCAAAATATACACTTGAAGTATTAATCATATTATAGTTTCATATAGGATATTGAAAACTGGGTCAGAAGAAATGAGTCACTACTTGACCCACTACTGCTATGTCACTACTTGTGTTGTCTTTCTAGACCTCCTTTTGAAGGAGAGATTTTTTCAAGGTGAGTCTTTTTCCAAGAGAGCCTTTCCAAGTCTTAGCATATCAATTAATATTAAGTAATTTTGTAATTTTCACACACACTGAAGCGACCTCTCCATTATCATATTTAAATCTCTAATCAATAATCTCTAGCTCAAATACATTCCTAGTTCAGCCTAGCCCAATGAAATTGTGAATTTCAACCTATGAACTGAAATGAAGTTGAAAGAAAAGAACCGCCAGGTCAAACAAAAATATACAAACAATTCTTTGCTTTTTTGTCCCCCAATCCAAGAGAAGATAAGAATTCAATTTGCATTGTAGAACAGCCCTTTTACTTGTGAAAATACAATCCCATTTATAAATTAAATATTTTACATTGTCTCAATCTAATACAAAAAATGTATATTTGATCTCCTTAAAGCCTTTGAGATCCTGATTCTCAACATTTATAGTTACATTTATATTTAATATAAATATAAATAACTAATAAATAAAAGTGAAAAGTAGATTACTGAAAATATAACTTCAACCGTGTAAGACAGTTTTCATTTGTAAAACTTGCTTTTTTTTTTTTTTTGTTTTATCATCCACACTTCTATAAATATATCTTTGAGGAATAATAACCCAAAGTGTTGAACTTCAGATGAAAAGATAAAGTGTGTATAGATCAATGGTTTTTTGTTTGTTTGTTTGTTTGTTTGGCTTTTTTAAGATTGAGTTTATTTAAATAAAAAATCTGAACAAAACTTTTGCTCTGACTGGAATAAAAATCAATACATTATCTTACTGATGCTTTATTTTTAATCCTGTCATTCTTCTTACCTTATTACTGAGTAAATTTTCTAAAACTTATTGTACTGTTCTTTACAAATTATCATGTTCTCCTGGTGAGTTTCAAAACACTGTTTTAGAGAGCCAAGAAAGGGTCTTTAGGCTTCTATTGTGCTTTATCTTCAAAAACGGAAAGTAAGGTTAATGTGTTATTTTAATATGAAATTAATCAAAGGAATATGTTAGCAATGTATATTTTTCCTCATTGAGTAGGCTTGCAGCTTAAACATGCATTACTCACAGGCAGTTTCAGTTATGTTTAGATGCTCAAGTGAAGCAAAATAATTTTTATTTTTATTTTTATTTTTTTCCTGAAACCTTGTAAAACAATTTCAATCTATACTAAGACAGAAATACTATTGTCTTGATATTTGAACTCCTCCAAAGAGAAAAAGCATTAATTGTTTCTATAACTTTTCTACCACTAGGAAGTCATTTTAGAGAGTGAGATGGATCATCATCGTATGTGTTACTATGTTGATGTAGGAAAAACAACTATGCCACGGATATTTTCTTGTTAATTCAAGGAGGTCATAATTATCCACTTCTATTTCTTTTGCTAGGTGAGCTTCCGTGAAGACTATGTGACTGCAATGAATGTGTCCTGTGAATATCAATATGTGCTTGATCTTGAATGTTGCTACTGGGTAGAGTTAACGTCAGAAATATTTTATATGTATCTCCAAATCAGTCATATTCCTTAATAGGCTTTTGATGTTCAGTTTTGATTGCATATACTTTAATTTTGGAATAATGCACAATATATATGCATATGCAAATTGGTTTACAGCAGAAACGCAAGTAACTCATCAAATGCAATGCAGTAACTTTCTGTAAAACTGTTTATTATTATAATAAGATTTATTTGATTATTTCATGCACTTACACAAAACCAAACTTAAAAAAACTTTAAACTCTGAGATTAAAACCTGAAATTTGTCACTTTTAAACAAATTTCTGTGTTTGAAATAGCTATAGAAACTTTTCTATGTACAAGAGAGAGAAGAAATACATATGCCTAGGATGAAATTCATCTGGTTTGTTTTAAGTGTCTATCTTTAAGTGAGAAAACGATCATTCCCTATAAAATTTTTCTGTTTAGGTATGTAGACTGAGATGATTCTCAGATGTAAGTGACGTGCGGAAAATCAAACCCTATAGCCTGTAAGGATATAGAGAAGGTCTGTTTTATTGGCAATTGTGCAAAAGCCCTGGTGCAAGGGGAACAATTCCTCCAAGCTTGCACACCGTCTGGAAGAATCATGCTACAAATACAGGGCGAACTAATACATAATCAATAGTTTCCCGGAATATAGAAACATATTCATTATACCCCAAAGCATGCAGACGCTCCCCTGTTGCGTTGTGTTGTGTAGTGGGTTGAAGAATTTTGTTGTCTTTTTCGTGAAGGCTTCTGATCTTCCTCGCCATAATTCCTGACAGAGAAGGGGGGCATCCCCCAAACTAATTTTGTCTTGCTCTGTGGACATCTAGTTATGTCCCTGCCAGATGTCTCAAACCTTATCAGCATGGCCTTCATTCTCCTCACTATCCCAGACCCTGTGTCTGCTATCCCCCTTTCTCTATCGAGCTCTACATTCCTGCTTCTATAAACTATCCCTAACTATCCCCCTCTACCCCCCCCTATTCTCAGTTACTGCAAAACCTTCTTTTTGCCTTTTACTTTTTCTTTTGGGCCCCTTTTCCACCTTTCAGTAAGTATCTCCATAGTGAGACCTATTGCCAGATGAAAACTGGGATATCTAAAAAATCAGCAAAATGCAGCTGTATTTTTTTTCACCAACAAAGGCTAAAACTCATTTAGCACCTCAGCAATCAATCGATTAAAAAAAAAAAAAATCAATCAGCTTTGCCTGCTTTTGATTGTTTAAGTTACAGTTAAATTGGCTATCTTTGAATTAGTACAAAGGAACAGTTGACACATGAGCTTAATTCCTTGAATGCTCCATTGTGATACAATGTGCCATCTTTCCAGTGGTGGAAAATGGCATAGGTGCCTTGATATTAACCTGAGAGAGTAAAACAAAATAAAACAAAAATATAGTGTACAAATTTATAGTTGCCTGCAACTGCAACAGAAACTGAAGTCCAATTCAATATACCTCTACCTTTATATGATCTGGCTTTGAATTACCTTTTAATAGTTCCTTTAAAGTCAAATCTGCTGATAGTCCTACAGTGCTGAAAATCATGTCATATTTGGGCGAACTGCCTCCTATATTTTGGAGTGTGAACAGGCTTCTGAATTCTATCTGATTAAGTTATACCCATTAATATAACTTAATTTTGTGACATAACATGAACTGAATATGGATATACAAGATATTTCCGGTGTCATTTCTTCAATATCACTTGTGATTTGATGTCACTTGGTGCTCAAGCAGATGAAATTTGTAAGTAGTTCCACTTAAAGTTTCCTACAATAGCAGTATATATGTGAACAGTAAAATATTTTTAACCTGACCACATTAATGACTTCTGTCAGATAGGCTAGTTAATTTATGAAAGAGGAAGATTATATAATAATTCATGAAGCTTCAAAACATTATAAATAACAATGCAGTCAAAAATAGAAATATTATTTTTATAAGAATACATTTTATTGAATAACATAATTACTCTATGTTCTAAGGCATAGATTTATAAGCAAACAAAATGAGAGATAAAAATCATAAATTTGTAAAACAGATATCAATGGTAAGGGGTGAAAGAAAAGAGAAAGAGGTAGATTTTTATTTATTTATTTATTCAGTAGGTATAATAAAGTATTCTTATTTCTTTGGCTTCATTAAAAGTATCCATGTACAATTTCTGTAACAAAAATGCCTGTTTATCTTCTTGTATACTAAGGAACATATGAGAGATAATGTCAAATGTAGCTGTTGTTCAATGATACATTTTAAGAGAATCAATTTTTTTTTTTTTTTAACTGTTATCAAGTAACTATGCCATATCCAGTTTTTACGGAACAGGTATTTCATCCATATTAGTGACATTCTTTTGTGAACAAGCAAAAAATAATAGATGTCAGCTTTTAAAGAGCATCAGTTCATAGACTAAAAGAGCTAGGGTATTCTTATTTTCTACAGGCTGAATTAATTTGTTTATACAAATAGCACAATGTATATATTAGATACTTCAAAATGTATTAGATATTGGATGAAAATAAGAAGCGTATGCTTGAGAGGCTGGGGTTTACTCATAATTCCTGTGACACCACTATTATATAAAGTATTTGGTATAATTTATAATCCTTTATATGATATCGAACAATAGTCTATCCAACTGCATTTTATATTTGCTTAGACATATTGCTTATCTACATATATTCTTGCAACAAATTTTCCTTTCGGTTAAGAGAATCTAGGAGGGGAAAAAGATAATCTTTTGAGAAGTTATCTAGTTAGATAGAAGATACTGAGAAATAGACATCAGTTTCAGTAGTTATGAACACTAAACATGGATAAAAGTAGAATCTTCAAAGGGCGTAAGTAAGATAGTTCAAACAAAAGGGAATCTCAGCTTGTAACCTAGCAGTTGCTATTCTTTGACAATGGCACCTGATTAGATATGCATAAAATATAAAAATAAATGGATAAAAACAAACTAAAAATAAAATAGATGATTGTCTTTACATAGGATGTTCTAGCTAAGTTACAGCAGATATGATTCAACATTTTACTTAAAGGCATTACTCAATGTTGAAAATATTAGTTAAAATCATTTACCTCTGAAAATTTAACTTTGAGTCATTAGTTTTCCCAAGAAGACATGGAACATATTACTATCATATATCACTGAGTGTTAAAAGTGTTTTATATGGAGTATAAAACAGGTTTGCTTTTGGCAATATGTTTGCTACTCATTATCAGTATGAATTAAGAGCTATTTGCTGTATATGGAAAGCTGGTGATGTTAGTTTGTTCAAAACATATTGCTTTGCCTCTGGAACAAAGCTTTCAGTGCTTGTGTCATCATTGTAAAGAAACTGGACCAAGCAGACTCAGCACAAGGGGAAAGTTGTCCTGATTTCATCTGGGATAGTTTTCTTCATAATGCCTGATATAGTGCTATGCTTTGATTTTAGAAGAGTATTTCTGCACATAGCCAGCAACATTTCAGTTTTTCAGCTTCTTGCACTGTTCTGCCAGTGAGGTGGCTGGGTAGCACCAGGATCTGAGAGTGGACAGAAGCAGGACAGCTGGCAAAAGGGATATTCCATACCACATGGCTCTGTTGGGCTCATGGTTGGGGATCAGTGGGTGGGTGGTGAGCAATTTTGTACATTACTTGCTTTGTATATATATATATATGCATATACATATATACAATACACACACATACATATACATAGATCACTTAGAAACTAATACCTACTATTTATTTCCGTGGAAACTTCAACAGATACAAAAAGCACTATTTGATAGAGCAAATTCTCAGCTACAGAGCACTATTTTTCAGTGTACTAATTACCACTAGCTATTCATTTTCACCAGTAATGAACAATGCATTCTGTACTTGTAAAAATCTGTACCAGCAGAGGTACATGCCATTGCTGTTGCCACTGCTGAAATGCATCACCTACCACTTCACTGTGCTACTCTTTGGTCTCCATAAATGTTCATCAGGCATAGACAAATGTCAGCAAGAGCAATTTTTTCTACATGGAAGAATTCAATTACACACCTTTGTTTCATGCACACTTCTGTACAGACACAATTTTGTCAGACTGTCCATCCTCTGCCATCTGTCATATGGCAACAAAATGTAATGGGATTTTGGTGGGAAGGTTCAGTCTCTAACGTCTTCCTTTGACATTCTAGGTCAAAATAATAAAATTACATGCATTACTTTTGGAGCAGATCTTGTGTGTGAGTGTATAATTAGCATTATATACAGTTGTTCAGTATTTCTCAGTGACAATCGTTGTTCAGTATATGAGTATTCCTTTTCTCAGGTTTGTTTTTGATTTCTCTTCCCCAGTTTCCCTTTTAAGATAAGGCCAGTGTCACGCAGGATATAGTCTTTTCTTCCACTCTCTGCCATCATTATGTTGCTGATACATTTGTCCCTGTGCTGTATTTCACTACAGAAGAGTAAGATTTAAAAACAAACAAACAAACAAACAAACAAACAATTGATTATTGAGAAAAACTTTTTTTTTTTTTTTTCCCCAGAATAAAGAACTCTTTTTCCGTCTAGGATAACATATGGAAACTTCTGATCACTAGGTAGGAGTAAGGAGATGAATTTCTGCTCTTTCTCTTATCTCACAGCTAAAAAGTCATTAGAGGCATATTGCTGAAATTATAAAATTATTAGGAGTTCAAGGAAGCAGTCAACATAGAAATGATAAGTGAAATTACAAAAGCTGGTCTAATCAAGCTCTGCAGAAATTCATTTAGCATCTGATCTTTATTATTTCAGGAAATGGCTTGTAACAAAGATGTAACCTCTGCATCAAGGATCTGTCAAGAAGTATTAACCTTAATAGTTCCATACTATATCTGACCGTCATAATAAGAGCCAATGTATAGTGCATGCTTAATGTCTCCAGATTTACAACCTAGCAGTGAATAAATATTCAGAAAGAATTCCAACTTATATAAGTGTTGACAAAAACAAATATGTAATGCTAACAACTGAAGAGACATCTCGTCACATCAGACAACTTGATGTTTTAAAAAGTTGAATATGTTAATATCAGACTACATGGCTTCAGCAGGGACTGTAACAAATTGTTCTGCTTTAGCAAATACAGACCATATGCTGGGAAAAATTCTTATTGAGTTAAAGTAGCAGGTGTAGGTCTTTTTTTCTTGCCTGGAATAATAAGAAGTGAATAATTATAGAAGAGCCCTCAAACCATCTGTAAAATCATTGTTAGTGACTGTGTTCAGGGTTATTTTTGTTATATGATTATTAAAAGCAGTTTCTGTAAAGAAACTAAGTGGATGGAGTCATTAGAGCGTGCACATTTTCTGAGTAGTCAGGAACTTGGCTGTTAATGTGAGTAATAGAATCAAACAGATGCAGTTTTAAGGCATTGTTTAGAATATACACAGTTCTTTAAATAATTCCATATATGTACACAATATCACAGACATACTCTTTCAAGGAACTGCACTGGAATGTGCTACCTGCACACTAACTAAAGATTTGGAAAAGAAATAAACAATAAGAGTAAAAAACAGGAGATGTTTCATAGTTATTCAGCATAATTAAATCTATAACTTACAAGAATTTTTGGAAAAGCATGGTTAATGGTAGATAAAGGGAACTGATAAAACTTCTGTACTATTTTGGGGTATATTAGACAATTTAAATGTGGAGAAATAACCCTAATTACATTTAACTGTTACAGAGTGGTCCAGTGCATTTAAGAACAGTGATTTTGGCAATATATATGTATTTTTTTAAGACTAACTCATTAGAATGGGAAAGTGTTAGAAACAGTTGGAATAGAACAGAGAAAAAAACAGGAAATATTCCAAATCTGCATTTTTTCTACTGAAGTCATCCCACCTAAAAAAGTATGGTTTTTTTTTCTCTTGCAGGGAGAAAAAAACAAAAACAAAACAAAACAAAACAAAAAACAGAAGTACTGAGTGGATGCACGTGAATAATGTTCCTTTTCCTCTGTATATATCTTGAATTGCTTTTTACATATTATCATTTTAAATATAAAGCTTAAACTTGGCAGTTGCATTTTACAATTATTTGGACATTTGAACGTACATTTATTTGTCCTACTTTATTTATTCACCTGAATTTCTTCTTACTAGAAAAAGTTATTAAGAAGTCTAAATTTTAGTTGTTTTTTTTTTTTTTCTTTTTTTTTAGAGAGAAGGGAGATGGGGTCTTGACTTAAATATTTAAACATTGCTTATTTCTATAATTATTGTAACTTCATTTAAAAATCTTAAAGGAAGAAGTAAAGCACAATAAATAAGAGCAATTTGAAGGTAAGGTAGATGTACACTGAATGTTATAAAAATATTTTATTCAGTTTGGAGTATTCCTTAAGAGACTTCAAGGGGGCTTAAATTTCACTCACTAAAAATGAAAAAGGAAGAAAGGAGAAGGTTCAATTAATATTTAATTTCTGTCCTAGTTATCTAAATATTCTTTTAAATGACCATCTTCATATTTTCACTATCTGAAAAATTACCTAGAAAAGGCATTTCAATGAAGATTTTTGTTCATTATTGGAATATTGGCACTGATGTTCGTTTGCTAACTAGGTACAAAACATTGTGTCATGTAGGGAAAATGTTTCATTCTAGACTCTCAACTAGAATCAGGACTAGAAACAGTCGTGATTGTGGACAATTCTGTCTCAGAATCTTGTCTCAGACCATTCTGTGCTGCTGCTGTATCATAGAATCATAGAACTGTTTGAGTAGGAAGGGATCTTTCAAGGTCATTGAGCTGTGCTCTGCTCCTTTGTCCCTAAGGTCTATTTCCCACTGGGTCTCATCCAATAATTCCTGCTGTTTAAGCAGGAAGTTTCCTCTCCTGAAGCTCATGGTCCTGACTATGCTTTTTGCCAGGTCTGTATTTCTGAAGATCTGTAACTCAACCTGAATATGACTGCTGCAGTCCAGACTGCTTTCAATCTTAACCTCTTTATTGATCTTCTCTGCGTTGGTGATCCGGATAGGAAGTTGTCCTCAATGCACTCCAGGAGTCTGTGCGGTTGCTTGCAGCCCACCATTTTGTAGGAATGCCTCTTCCCAGGAGAAATTTAGTATATCCTAATAGTTGGGATGTTCTCTATGGGATTCTTCTGGGAAGCACATGTTGTTTTCTAGGCTTTAGGCCCTACTTTACTAATGCTGAAGAAAGTGTGATATTATTTTCTTGAATTCAAACCAGGTAAAGGTAGTTTTTTTCCTTCTTACTGAGCTAAGCCTTAGAGTAATCCTCCAGCTTTAATAAACCCAGTAGCCTCTTCCTGATGTTCTGAATGTGGACCCCTCACAGTCAAACCTTTCTAGATGGATTATCTGGGGAGCAAATGGGTTCTTCAGTGCCTCTAAATGACTAGCATCCAATTACTAACACTCTGCAAGTTTTTGGTGGCTCTGGTTATGACTTCAACCCTTGGTTGAATCAGCTTAATGCAGTTGTCCCTTTTTGGGTCCAAGCCATTACCTACGCTCCTTCCTCTTTTCATCCAGGGCTTTTCATCTATTGCTTAAGGGCACTTGAAACAGAGACAAAGTCTCCCTCATCTTACATGTTATTACTGTCTGTCTCTCCAAGTTTAGAAGCTTGCTTTGCTTCTTTCACTTTCAAGGGCTTAAGTCAGGGCTTTAAGACTGTCTGTATCAATGCATGATACCATGCATCAATCTCTCTCTCCAGTTCCTGAATACTACACTTCCTCGTGATTTCGTCGAGGAACCTGACAGTCTGCTTTGAAGTATTTGTCAGTCTGTTCATTTGTCTCCATGAAAGTCTCCTCTGCCCTCCAATCCTGTGGATTTCCAGATTCTGGAGTTTCCCACAGCTGAAAGTCTGGAGTTCTTTAGCTCCTCAGGAAGTCTGAGTACACGTCAGAAAGGTTGTGGCCCCTCCATCTGTTTTTGTCTCAACCTGACCACTGGGATAAGTGGTCACCATTTTTATCTCAACAAAGTGTGGCTCCCTACTGCTCTCAAAAGATAGAGTGTGAGCTGCCTGCTGCTCTCTTTGTGCACTCTCCCACTTGAACTAACATTCAAACCGCCACATCATGCCCTACTGAAGTGTTAAGCCCTGTTTGCCTGTCCTATTTTCTGTGCTCCTGGACACTTATGTTCCCTAGGTACTGCCCTTACATTTTAACAATACAAAGTGCAGCAAGAAAACATAGTCTGAAAAAACTCAGATATCTGAATGAGTCTGCAACAAATGTCTATATTGTTATTTTTGAAGTGTGCTATAGAAGGTACCTGCTTTTTTCCACATTAATCAAACAAGCTACAACATTTTGTAGTTCAACTGTAAATTATCTCAGATTGCTATGGACCTAATTCAACTTTGAGTCACTAGAGAAAATGTATTTACAAGGACTTTTGTCAGACAGGATTTCTGTTGCCATGTATTCCGTTTTTAATAAATATTGGAAGTAAATATTTCCTTTAGCATAAGGTTTCTTGGCCTAAAGATTTAACCTTTCATGAGATAAGAATTTTTTTGGACTGTAGGAATGAAACTTCTGATGCAATACATTCTTTGAATATATATTGCTCATTTTATTATTTATTATTCTATTACAAAGATTTTGATGCTCAGAAATAAAAATTAAAAAACAAAACAAAACAAAAAAACATCTTTCTGAACAGGAAACAGAATATAACAGAATGTAGAGATCTTATTTTTATGCTTTTTTTACGCAAGATTCTCATTTGCATGGCTATCTTCTGTTAATGGGTATTTCACAAATAGATCATACCACAAACTAAGAAATGTATTGATATTTTGCTATTAAATACTAATTATAAGAACATTAATAGATTGTAAAAAGCTTAAATGTAAATGCTGTTGCTATTTAGTTCTTTTAAATTACACAAGCAATACAAAAGTAATTGAACTGCTATTAACAGACTGTAATGTAAATGATGCTAAAGCCTTTTGTTGGCGTTTAGCAAGATAATTAGAGAAAGCAAATAAGATAATAACAATGTTATTAAAAGTCAGTATTTACAGAATGATAACATATCTATTTACTTAAAGCTAATATTACTGATGTTAATTAAAGATTTAACTAGCAGAAATAATGTGTATATATGGGCCACTGAGCAGAATTACTAGAAAATTAACAGTGTAGCTTTTAACAGAAGATATTTTGTCTGAGATTTCTATGATGCACTCTTACATTTTAAGGTTCTGAAACTATTATAATTGTGAATCTTAACTGACATCTCAGTCAGCAAATCTTTCCATGCCAAATTATTCATAGTCACAAATGTATTTGTTTTACATGTAACCAATAGAAGTCTGGCTGTTTCTGTGTATTAGGTACACTTGTATTAAGCACTCGTGATTAAGTATATTCAACATTTTTACTTCTTTTACCTGAGAATATTGTTAAAAATTTAAAGTATTAAAAATCTATTCCTCTATCATGATATTTAATGTTAGTATAGAAAGAAAGTAAAAAATAAAAATAAAAATTAATATTAATTATATATATATATTTAAATCCCAACCACAGATACAGGTTGGGCAGAGAATGGCTTGAGAGCAACCCTGAGGAGAAGGGTTTGAGAGTGTCAGTTGATAAAAGATTCAACATGAGCCGGCAATGTGCACTTGCAGCCCAGAAGGCCGACTGTAGCCTGGGTTGCATCAAGAGAAGTGTGATCAGCAGGTCAAGGGAGGTGATTCTGTTCCTCTACTCTGCTCTCATGAGACCCCACCTGGAGTCTCCGTTTTTGGAGCCCTCAGACATAAGAAGGACATGGAGTTGTTGGAGTAATTCCGGAGAAGGGTCATGAACATTATCAGAGAGCTGGAGCACCTCCTCCATGAAGAGAAGGCTCCAAAAAGACCACATAGTGACCTTCCAGTATCTGAAGGAGGCCTACAAGAAAGCTGAGGAGGGACTTTTAATAAGGGCAGGTAGCAACAGGGCAAGGAGAAATGGTTTTGAATGGGAAGAAGATAGATTTAGACTAGATATTGGAAATAAATTATTTACTGTGAGGGTGGTGAGACACCGGAACAGGTTGTGATGTTGTGGATGTCCTCTCTCTGGAAGCATTCAAAGCCAAGCTTGATGAGGTTTTGAGAACCTGGTCAAGTGGGAGGTATACCTGCTGATAGCAGGGGGGTTGGAACTAGATGATCTTAAAGGTCCCTTCCAACCCGAACCATTCTATGATTCCATGATTCTATGTAAATGTACACTTCCCATGCTACAGATATATTTGAATCATTATTCTATTAACGCTCTCTTCAAAATGACAGAAAGCTAGAATGAAATGTTGATATATCTTTTTTTTTTTTTTAATAGAAGCACTAGACAAAAATTTGAAATAACAAGGAACAGTTTTCATCAACTATTAGTCCTGAGTAATTTCATTAGTATGTATTAGTATGCTTTAGTATGAGCAGATTTATAAAATTTACCAGCTTGAAGTTGGATCTTTAAAAGAAAGTTGCTAGATTTGATAACTTTAAAATCCATTACGATGCACTTGTGACATCATGGACTAACATAAGAAAATAGGAGGCATTACTTTTAGAGTAACATTTATATGATTCTATGAATACATTATCTTGTCTTAAATTGTTTCTTTTGATGCCACTACTACAGGTCAACTAAATCCCATAATGCTTTGATTAATATTCTGTTATACAGGACAAAAAATCAGATATTTTATCTCCTAGCATAATGTTCTGTAGAGAATCATACCTTTTCAAAGATGAAATGTAACTTAAATTGCTTAGTAATAGCTTACAAAGTTTAACTGTGTTTTCCCATTTCATATCATTTACATAAAAAAGCAAAACAAGTATTTAAATTATATGTTTATTGTCATAGTGAAATAGCTATTTTGAAAATATACTTTTATGTAATGTTTGTTATCTCTTCTGCTGCATATATTAATAAACTACATGAGCTCTGAAAATTTAAACTGAGGTATAAAATATTAAAATACTATCTTCTGTTTCTGTTTCTAACTGGATAGACAAATATTATTGCAATGTCAGTAAAAAAAAATATGTGGAAATGTGATGTTTAAACATTTAAAATTTATATTTTCTCAGGGGAAAATACAGATATATTTCCAAAAACCAATATTTAAAATTCTTAAAATAGAGAGGGTTTGTAGTAAAAACCAGTAAACAGAAGAAAAATGTCAAGAGATAAAAATTAATATCAATATATTATTTTCTCATATGGAAAATCAAATGTAATTTACCATTTAAATAAAGCATGGGTTAGCACAGCAGGCCTAAAGCAAGTAGTTTTTGAACATAAATAAATAAAATATTCTTGTGACATTCCTTTAATAGAATACTCTCTAATTCTACAGATAAAGATTAAGAATGTCAGTGGTTTATGGGCTAGTTCAGCCCAGTTCCATGACTAGCGGGGCGGAGGGATTTTGCAAAATCCACACCTCCGGAAAAGGGAACAGGGGACCCCAAAATAATTAAAAACAGCAACAATGATCTGAGGAGAAAGAAACTAATTTACTAAATATAGTGTCGGAATGCAAGATAACACACCATAATGCACTATAATTAGAATTGAAGTTAATAAATCAAATATAATGAGAGAGAGAATGTCTGAAAGGTGAATAGGCCTCACCACAATGCTGAGGTGAGATGTGCAGTCCAGTTGAGCAGCAGGGAGACAGCAGGAGAGCAGACGAAGAAGAGCGGATGAAAAAGAGTGTATCAGGTGACCTTGCCAGGAGTTATATCTCCTCTCTGTGACTGCAAAGTCCCCTGGGGAATGTAGTTCTTCTTCTCTTCCAGGCAGGTACCCAGAACTTGAGCATTAACAGTTAAACTCCCAGTACCCCACATGATGTTATGATGTGGAATACCGAAAACCAAAAATCACAAAACCATGACAGGATACAGAGTCAGTAAAGTGGATATGTATGATTAAATCATATGATCTAATCATTTCAAAACTAGATGGAAACTTCTATTTAAGTTTTCACTTTTAGACTGACTTTAGGACTTCAGATAAGGCAGTTCAGAAAAGCCATAGGCAACCAAAGCTTCTAGTCTCTACAAAAATGCTGTACAAAAATGCACTTTCCAGGTACTTGGAGTATTTTGTTTACGGAATAACATCTCAGGTCTGGAGAAGTAAGCTTTTTACTATTGACATTAGATATACACATAAATATGCATATATGTGTACATATTCCCATATGCACATTGTGAAATCAAAAATATCTAGCACTGTAATTTGCAAGTAAATAGATTGCTCTGAAAGCAAAACCTCCTATCTATTTCCTTGGAAACTTCAACAGATACAAAATGCACAATAACACTATTTGACAGCGTAGCTACACTAATTTTAAACGTATATTAGCTATGCATTTTTGCCAACGATGAACAAGAGCCTGTATGCCATGCTCATGAAAATCTAAAGCAGTAGACTTGACCCCCTCTTTCACTGCTGCTTTGATGCTGTCAGTGTTGAAACATTGTATGCACCACCTCACTGCACTAACATCCGCTGTTTGGTTTTCATAAACATTCAACAACATCAATGAATGTCAATGGATGCAATTTTTTTCTCCATGGAAGAAATCAGTGACACACATTTGATTGATACATTCATCTATGTCTAATGTCAAATGCCATTTTGTCATACTGCCCCTCTGCTGCCATCTGTTGCATGGCAACACAATGTAATAGAGTACTGTTGGGAAAGTTCAACTCCTACTCCATGCCGCAGACATCCACCTCTGACTTTGTGGGCCAATGTAATGAAATAGGAGGCATTATTTTTGAAACATGTATGTGGAAATGTGAAATAAGCAATAAAATCACTATGAAGTTTTAGGACGGCCTACATCTATTTTAAATGTATAAAACCGAAATAATAAAAGAAAATATCAAAATCAAACAAAACAAAGAAAAGAGGAAAATAAGTTTGGGGAAATAAACCCAATTGCATTTCCAAACAAATAAATGAAAAATAATTCTACTTTCTATGACATTATTTGAAATGAAGCTCTCTGCTAAACATTTGAACACCATCAGCAGCTTGAAATCCAAGAAACTATGACAAATCAGTCACTTTTTGGTTAATCTGAAGGAGACTGTATGAATCTCTGAATAAGTAAAGACAGCAAATCAAATGTGCAAAAGCAAATTGCAAAAATGAAAATAGAATTTTATCTGTGTGGTCAGCATTATGTACACTGTTGTTGATCTGTATACAGGAAAAATAATAAACGTACAAGTGGTTTGTTTCCAAGTTTCATTCCAAGGGTATATTCATATTATCCATAGATTATCTCAAATGTCCTAGGAAAATGCTTGAATCTAGGAAGCACTTTCCAATACTTTAAATACATGGTTGTTTTTTTCTTTTATAATTTCCTTTAAAATTTTTGTTTTATGATTTATGGTAAAATATACTCATTTTCCATATTAAATCACTGACTAAATTTATAATTATGTAACATTTTAGGGACATATCAGGCTGAAGAATCTTGTGAATGAGAATAGCACAGTACAAAATTGACTTAAACCACTTATATACTTAGATTTTTAAATTTTACTTTAATTTAATTTAATCTTAAGCATATTTTATATGCTTCTTTTTATGTAATCATATTGATATGATTAATATGATTTTTGTAGAATCTTAGAATGGTTGGGGTTGGAAGGGATCTTCAGGATCATCTAGTTACAACCCCCCTGCTATTGGCAGGGACACCTCCCACTAGACCAGGTTGCTCAAAGCCCTGTTCAGACTGACCTCGATCACCTTCACAGGCATCTACAGCCTCTCTGGACATCCTGTTCCAGGTATAATTTATATTGCTTAATAATTCTTCCAGAAATATAACACTTTGCTTGATTTCTCTGAATTTTGGATACATATATACACATATATTTAAATGATGGAGTAACTGTTTTGATTATAGTAAGAGAAAACATTGTTTTGTTTAAAATATGAAATTCAGTATATATTTTCTTTTAAGAATTCTCATCTAACACTGTCAGGCCTTAGACTTCAACTTGAAATCCAGAAAAGGCATTATCAGTTATCTCCATCAGCTTCTACAAACAACTGCATTAAAAGATAGATATGGATAAGCATGATGTTATATTCTTTTATTTACATGATCACTTATTATTTTCTTCCTATGAGTTCCTGACTCAGTAACTAGAAAAACAGATAGTTCTTTTGAGATTGTTCTCATTTATTTTTAAAGGAGGTTCCTGTCTAAGGAGTACTATAAGATTAAATATGTATGAAGAGCTTATTAGAAAAGAAAATACCATCTTGCAACAAAAATGATCTAGAATAATGGATGCCTTGTAGAGAGGCAGGGCTACATGACACCTAACAAAAGTTAATTGCATTTTTTACTTATCGGGAGATATCTAATGCCTTCAGACCTTCTTCATCTTCTTTTTAAAAAAGTATCATAATATTAATTTAGATCATAAGTTCAAAATTCACAAGCATAAGCTTATAAAATACAGCTATCTAGTCATCTATGATTTTTCAAAGCATGAGAAAGCAGAAAACATTCATATCAAATTTACTGTGCTTATTTATTTTCTTTAATTTCAAACAGAAGATATTTATATTTTTTTCTCAATTTTTTTTTGGTTAATTCATTTTTTTATTGTAAAATGTATTAGGTCTTTATTCAGTAGTAACTATCCAATAACTGTATAACTGAAAAGCAAGGCCTTCCACAATAGGTTACATAAAGATATACAGTGTACTTGCAAACCTTATAAACAAAGAAACTGAAATACAATTCTCCTGAAAAAAGAGGCTAGAAGGGTTCTTGAATTCCCTTTGAAAGGGAATTTTGACAGCAAAGTATGAAAGTAATTTTGTTTCCAGATTAGGAATTGAACAAGAAGAAATAAAATGTGTAATTCTGATAAAATTTGATTGAGACTATATCAAGTAATTCTATGTCACTGCTATATAGATTACTTGAAATCTGTCTTTCTGAGTTTATGTTTTTTTTATGTTTAAATCTGAATGTTCATCTCACATAAAATCTGCTAGGCATTTATGTGCTGGCTGACATATTTTATCAAGATATCCTATTAGATTATTTGTTTGCAAAAAGTCTTTTAATATATTAAGAGCATATTTAAAGACCTGGTTCTCTTGATTCAGGGTGTTTTTGAAGTACTATAATTTAATTCATTTGAGAAGTCTGCAGACTGCTTAGTATACATTCTAGATCAATAAAACATTTATAAAAAGGATGAATAATACACGGAAATAAGTGGACAGTAGCAACATGAGAACTGATCAAGACCATAGTGGAGGTAGAAGGGCTGGAAGCAGAAAGAGATGAGACAAAGAAAAATAAATAAAAGTAAAAACAGACAAAAAAAAAAAAAAAGCTGAAATCTGCAAAATCTGAATCATTTTCTTCAGTCACTTACTGCTACAAGGTCTTCATAAATACCTGAGACAATAATTCTCAACTAAACGATCATGAGAGAAAAAAGAATTATGACCTGTGAATATTTCTTCTAATCATCTCTATTTTGTTAGAGTATGAAAATTCTTATGCAATACTTATATACTAAAAAATGTCCATAAAACATATGATACAGGCAGAATCTTCTATGTAAGGTTTCCTAATGAGTAAAAATATCTAGACATTCACATATTTTCATCAGCCACAATCAACACTGTTACTCTCAATGTTTCCAATAAAAAATAATAAATTTTTTTGTTACGTTTTCTTATTTCTTATTATGTTTTCAAATTTGACATCAATGTCTTCTGTTTTTTTTCATGTTTAGGAAAAATATAGATGAATGGATTACTCTATTTCATAAATTGACTACAAACTGCCTCCCTTAGTCTGAATTTTTCTGGATCAATTTTTTTCAATTTTTTGTTACTTGAAATAAGCATTTTGTTTCAAGTACATTTTAAAGTAAACTGTTGTATAGTGCCACTCTATATAATTGACTGTGATTAGAACAGCCTCGTTTGGTCTGACATGGAGTGTGTGATGGCACTGTACTTTATCTTGAAATTCTCAATAGAGTTGTTTTTATTGCTAATCATTTGTTTGCCCTTCATCTGCTACCATTCTTTCAATGACAAGTAGTATACATCCTTGCTTATTCCTATGTTATGAGTATTACCTGTGTCTCTAACATAACTGGAAGATTTTGAAAGCACTTTAAATGGGCTTTTAATTACTTAAATGAATTATACATCTGCTTTTGATGATGCAAACAGTAGAAAGATGTTGTCTGATTACTCATAATATAATATATTTGCCTTTGTTTAAATGCTGGTGTTAATTTTCTTTTATATTTTGTAAGGCAGTTGTGATGAGTGACTAATTGCTAACACCTGGCTCATAAACCATACAGTAATGATTGAAAATAAAACCACATTGAAAGAAAGTTACTCATGTCAAAACTTTAAATAAATAATTGAATTCAAGTAAAGTAAATCTTTTAATATTTTTGTCATCACTAATGATTTGTCATTTAATCAGAATTTTCTACATCGAGATACTTTGATTCTGATAGTATTAATGATGCATTCGACAGTTACAGCGCCAGACTGTAACAGTAAATGATAATCCTGTTTTACTATTTTTTTTGACTGTCAATATTCTATTAGTAGAAAAAGTAGTTTCCAAAATATATATTTTGGTCTACATTGAAGCATAAAGAGAAAAATTTACACCCCTCTGCATTGCCACTCCTAGCCTTCCAAAACTTGAACATATGTTCTAGTAACATCATGCTGCTTTTCTCCAGGAGTTTCTGTTTAAATAAAAGCAATAAATCAAACTATACTTTCTGCTAAATTTCACTTGAGCATAATACACTTTTCTATGAATACAATATCTACTCTTTAAGTTTGATTTATTACTTGATTCTATCTTTCTGCAAGAGAAACCAAAAATTGAGGTCAACACTAAATATTAAAACTGAACAGCACTTTAAACTTGCCAGACTCTTTCAAACTTTATGAGTCTGAAATAGGAAAGTGCAAAAGATTTCCCTATTCCATATCGCAACAGAGATATTTCTAGTCAATTTATTACACACAACAGAAAGAGAATACATTTGTACGTTTTAAGATGCGCTTTGAAAGAACTGAGATTAAGCTCTGGTCAATCCTAATGGTGGATCACGTTCTGCTGCTAAAACCTAAGGCCTTTTCTTTCCCACAAGAGATTGCAATTATACAAATAAACACAAGTAAGAATTTCCATTACTCTTGAAGTGAATTCTAGTGGATTATAACATTTCTCCTGCAGTGAAAGGTTGAGAGAGGTAGGACAGCTTAGCCTAGAGAAGGAAATGCTCAGACGAGTTCTCACTTGTGGGAAGGGTAGAAAGAAGATAGGTGCTCCAGCCTTCTTATCATATCTGTGACTCTCCTCTGGACCTGCTTCAATAACTCTACATCTCTCCTGTGCTTGGGCTCTGGACATGGATGCAGTATTCCAGCTGAAGCTTCACGAGAGCAGAGCAGAGAGGGGCATCAACTTTCTCTCCCTGCTGGACATCCCTCTTTTGATGCAAACCAGGATACAGTTGGCCTTCTGGGCTGCAAGTGCACACATTTGTCTCTCGTCAAGCTTTTGTCTACTATTTCTCCTAAGTTCTTCTTTGCAGGATTGCTCTTAATGAATTCTTCTCCCAGACTACATATATATCTGACATTGCCTTGTTGAATCTCACTTCATTCACGTGGACCCACTTTTCATGCTTATCCAGGTCCCTCTGGATGGCATCTTTTCCTTTTATTGTATCAACTGCACCAGTGACCTTGATTTTGCCAGCAAAATTGATGAGGATGCACTGAATTCCACTATATATGTCATTCACAAGGCTGTTAAAGATCTCTGCTCCCAAGATTGATCCCTGGGGAACATCACTCATCATCAGCCTCCACCTAGATGTAGAGCCACAGATCATCATCTGTTCGCCACAATCCAACCAATTACTTGTCCAACAAATAGTCCATCCTTCAGATCCATATCTCTCCAACTTAAAGGTAAGATTATGGTGTAGGACCAAGTAAAGGGCTTTGCAGAAGTCTGTGTAGATGAGATTAGTTGCCCTTCCTTTATCACTGACATCATCACTTGATCATAGAAGGCCACATTAATCAGGAATTTCACTGAATCATGGTGAATTATGTATCATGCACTTCATTTCACTGAAATATGTAACATGTAAAAGAGATGAGAAAAAAAATATACATAATGTTATCATATCAAAAATACTAAACATTTATACAGGAAGATTTCCACATTATTCTTTCTTTCGATAAAAAAAAAAGAAAAGAAAAGAAAAGAAAAGAAAAGAAAAGAAAAGAAAAGAAAAGAAAAGAAAAAAGAAAAGAAAAGAAAAGAAAAGAAAAGAAAAGAAAGAAGAAAAGAAAAGAAAAGAAAAGAAAAGAAAAAGAAAAGAAAAGAAAAGAAAAGAAAAGAAAAGAAAAGAAAAGAAAAGAAAAGAAAAGAAAAGAAAAGAAAAGAAAAGAAAAGAAAAGAAAAGAAAAGAAGAGAAAAGAAGAGAAAAGAAGAGAAAAGTGTTAATATATCTATGAAACTCATGTATATGACTACAGAGATATTAAGTGAATTTTGAAAAGGTAATTTCATCTTTTTTCTGATTTAGTAACTCAGAGATCCAGCTGTAGATGTTTTGAGGAACACTGTATATGGTATTCATTTTTATATTCTGTTTTGGAGTTTTATAGAATGCTAAAGCTGCAAGGTATTATATTTCCTTAAATCACCATGTCATTACATTTTTGAGGCATCTAGCAATTACTCAGCTTAAAATATTTCTGAAAATTCTGAATGATTATGATGATTAGTCTGAATTCTGTGTTTTTTATTTTATTTTTTGGTTCTATATAAACTAAAAACATTCCTTTGTTTTGATGTTCAGAGCAAAAGCACGAGATGATTCGTCTATCTTGTCTATCTGCTTTTTTCTTCTAATTCAGCAAAAAACATCAAAATGGCTAAGGAGCAAACCTATTAGCCATTATGGAAAACACTTCTAAGTCTCCTTATGGGTTACTAGGACCTGATCCAACAAAACACTTAAGCACAGCTTTTACTAACTAGTTGGATCATATCCATAAAACATAAAGATTGTCACAACCTCTTTAATTTATTCTATAAGAAAATTCATTTCCTTTTTCATTTTTGGAAAGTCAGAATATTTATTAAGTGGGAATTCTACAGATGTGAATGAAATATATACTTTTATTAGAAAGATAAATATAGTTTTAAGCACCTTCAAAATTGTTGCAAAATTACATTGTTATATACTAGGCCAGTATTATTACAGTGAATGCACCTTCTCATACTGTTATATCAATGAATTCTCTGGTTTGAGAAATGAAATCCTTTTCATTTTGTTAAAATAAAGAGGGGTGAGAACAGGAGGAAGACACAGATCTATCACTGACTCATTTAATCACAGTTCTCATAGAAGTATCTATTATAACTACACTATCAGGCTTTGTGTGATCCAAGTCAAGAGAGAAACAGCATGAGAACTACAGTATGAAGAAAAAAAAAAAAAAAGGAAAAATGCTGTGATGAATGTTTTGGAAAAACACTATGCAAATACTTAGTTGAAGAGTTACAGAGCCAGTGGAAGTCAGGTTTGGAGAGCTACAAATGGAAGTCATTCAGCGCTATAAAGGTGAAGCCTCTTAGAACACATGGAACCATTATTAATCCAGATTTCTTTTTTATAAATAAAAATAAAATCATCACAGTATTAATATATATCTTTGTATTCATTTTCCCCAAGATTATTGTTTTTATTATTTCATGTTGATTGCATCCTAAAATTCATCTATTAATTTTCATGAATTCTCAAACCACTGAGACTGAAGAAGCCCAAGCTGTAAATATCTTACGGTGCTATGTGACTGAATCCTCTTTTTAAGAATAAATCTAATAACAAATATAACAAAAAGAGTGATTTGGACTGAAAATGGGCTATATGTCTAGGACCAGAGAGTGATGACCAGTAGAATAAAGTCTAATTGGAGGCCAGTAATTAGGATTTAATAGAATGAATTTAATTGGGTCAAATAGAATATAATAGATAATATAATAATATATATAATATAACAGTTCAAGTGTGAAGAGATCTACAAAGACCATCAAGTTCTGTTGCCTCACTAGTTCAGATCTAAAGAAAAGATAATGTGTATTATTTAGGACATTATCCAGATGTCTCTGAATCACAGAAAGACATGGGGCATCAACCACCTCACTAGGAAACGTGTTCCAGTATTTAACCACACCCATTGTAAACAATTGTTTCCTAATGTCTAATCTGAGTCTTCCCTGGTGCAACTTTTTGCTATTTCCCTGCATTTTATCATGTTCCAGTCTAAACCCTATTTGCAAGAGCTTTCATCACTCCAGGAAATGAACACAACTTCCCAGTGCACTGTCATCAATAAAGTTGTTAAGGATGAATTCAACTTCTAATTCTAAATCGTTGATAGAAATGTTGAACAGAAATGACCCTAGAAATAAACCTCAGGAGAGGAACACCACTGAACACCACTTAAGTGATTGGCCACCAGCCAGATTCACTACAGTACTTTGAGCTCTATAATTGAGTCTGTTCTTCACTGAGGGTAGTGTAAACTCATTCATCTCACAGTTGGATAATTTGTCCAGAAGAACATCATTAAGCATTGTCAAAGATCTTACTAAAATCCATTTCCTTCTCTTCTTCCACCATTGTGACTTTATCATAGAAGGATATCAGATGATTAAAACAGAGTTTTCCCGTCATGTTGACTAAAATACTTTTTATCCCTAAATTCCTTTCAGTAGCAATTGTCAGTAGCACCATAATCACCATAACTTTTCCAGGTTCTGAGGTTAGACTAACAGGTCAGTAGCATACTAAATCTAATATCATGCTCTTCTTGAATATTATTATAACTCTGGCTAACTTCCAGTCAGCAGGAATCTCCCCAAACTCCAAAACTCTGTGATAAATTTTTGAGAGCAGTCCATTTATAATATCTGTTCACTCTTGAATGAATCCATTGGTCCCCAAGGACTTATGTCTCTTACCATTTCAGTGATTGTAAGTGGGAAGTCACTTGCTCCCTTAGTCCTGGTCCTCCCACTCTGAGGACTGGGCACCCCAAGTTCTATCCTTAATATTAAAAACTGAAGCAGAAAGGGCATTTAATTCCTCTTTCTTTTTCTCATCCATATTTGTTGAGTGGCTATCTTCTTCTTTTGGCTATCTATCTTCTATTAATCTAATGTTTTCCTTTTACCTCCTCTCCTCAGTACTGTCTTATCCTATTTACTATCTTTGCCACTGCATTATAAGACACTACATTATCTTTCTTGTAAAAACAAACAAACAAGCAAACAACAACAAAAAAATTTACAAGAGATGCACAGAAAGCACAAGGGGAAGACCTCTTAAATGTCTGTAAATACCCTAAGGGAGGGCGCAAAGAGAATGAAGCCAGGCTATTTTCAATGGTGCCCAATTAACAGGGCAAGAGAGAATGGGCACAAACTGGAGTACAAGAGGTTCCATTTATGTATCAGGAAAAACTAATATAACGGTGACTGAGCTCCAGCAAGAAATGTCCAGAGTAGTTGTGGATCCTTGGAGAACTTCCTGGATGAAGTTCTGGGCAACTGGCCTGCTTGAACATGGAGACTGGACCAGAGGATCATCAGAGGTCCCTTCCAACCTTAACCATTCTATGATTCTGTCATTCTGTTTAAAAAGCATGTAGTCTACACAGTTTAAGTTGACCTGAATAATGACAAAATTAATACAACTGTAGAACTTTTGTAGTAAGGGGAATCTACGTGGAAAGCTGTGTGAATAATAGTGAAAATGAAATGGTAGGGGGAAGAGGTAACAAAAGTATAATATATTTGCCAGACACAATGCACGTTTTAGTACAGTAGAAAATAAATAAAGGTAAAAACAATAAAGAAATTGTGAAAATACTTAATGTTCACCATGTCCTTGCAACACTTGGAGCCAATATATGCAGTTGTGAAAAAGTAAAGGGCATAAAATATTTGTGTGAGTTTAAAATTTTAAAGAGGAAACTATTACATTTGGAATTTTAAATACCTCACCCCCTGAAAAACAAGATCATTTTGGACATAAACATAGAAAACGTTTTCAAAATCATATTCCAGCCCACAACACTGGCAGCTGGAGAAGTTAATATTAATGTGTCATCAATCAGAACATGGAGAAGAAATCACAGTAGTAGCCAAACTACTAAGATTAGATCAACAGGGAAAAATAAAGACGGGAACTTAAGACATAAAGAGAGAGAGCAAAAGCAAGAAAATGTTGTGAATGTAGAATATGTGAGAAATTTAGAAACAATTATATATCTCTTCATATTATTAAAAAAAACTAAGGTAAGCAGATTAAAGAAGTTCTAGTGTAGATTCTTCCACTATAAAAATTTACCAAATAAACACTCAAATTTACCAATTTATTTTTGTTTGATGTACAGTATAAGTACAAATCATATGCCTGAACTTAAGAGACAGATCTCTTTTCCCTTAATAAATAAATTATTCACTGTAGTGGAGGCAGATACCATTATAAGCAAGTTAGACAAGGTGGTAAAATTATACTAGATTTGTTTGGACACAAAGCTCCAAGTGTAGTGATTTCATTATGTTATTAATCAAATGAAAAACTGTCCAGAAAAGTATAGGAAGTATAGGTTTTGGCATAATAGTGTGGAGTAGCATTTGTACTGCAGATTAAATATGATTGATAAGAGTACTGTCAATTGGTAGGATAAATGTCTTGGAAAAAAGAGAAAGTATTAATTTTAAAATCTCAACTGAACTACAAGTGCGAGTAGTTACAAAACAAAACAAACAAAAACAAGCAAACAAACAGCAACAAAAAACCAGCACCATAGTACCTAAAGCTTCCAAAACTACAGTAGTACAGGATACGTAGATAATAAAACAGAAAGAATTCCAGAACTGAAAAATATATTTGTTTATCACAATTCTTGTTAGAAAATTCACTTAACTAAAATAAATTAATATGGGAAATTATACATTTATTACTAAAATATACAAACAACATAGAGATGTGTGCATATGTAACATGGACATGCAAGTCAAAAGGAAAAGAAAGCTCAAGGGTTTAATCTACATACTGGATTTGGCAAAAAAAAATTTCAGTGGAAATACTTGACAACAGATATGAGTGTTTACTTGAAATAAATGTTCATTTGAGTTTGTATCCATGACTTTAAATAGGAAAAATTACATTTTGAAAAATCTCAGACTCAGTAGAAAACACCTTGCTCCAGTAGTTTGATCAGTGTAGGAGCTGGAATATTCATCTGAGATGTGGAACTATAAAGGGACAGTAGAGACAAGGTAATTTAGCTAAAGATGAACTATCATGACTGTATATAGATATTTCCTAGCACTCAACTCCTTAAGATGAATGAAAGTGATTTGAATTTTGTCATCCTTAAAGCAGTAAGTTCTTCACTCAGAGAGTAGAAACTACTTCAGTATGTATATGTTGCATTATAATTCCTTCACTTTTTTTGTCCTTTCAAGAATAGCTTTGAATAGTCTTGAGTCTTCTAGATGCTGAATGAGAACACTTAAAAAATTGCAAGCATTTGAACTGGTTTTGCAAAACAAACAAACAAACAAAAAACAACTAAAAATATCCTTCAGGGATAATTCTGAACTTCTGGATGATGTGATGTTTTTCACAGCAGCTTTGGGAACACACTCTGAACAACAGAACTTTTACCTTCCGAATCATAAAACTTAGCAGCTGTTGTGCTGGGTCCGGTCTTGTTCAACATCTTCATCAATGATCTTGATGAGGGGATAGTGGCCACCTTCAGCAAGTTTGCTGATGATACGAAGTTGGGAGGATTGGCTCACACACCTGAAGGCTGTGCTGCCATCCAGAGAGTCCTGGAGAGGCTGGAGAGCTGGGCAATAAGAAACCGGATGAGGTTCAACAAAAGCAAGTGTAGGGTCTTACACCTAGGGAGGAATAATTGCATGCACCAATACAGGCTGGGGGATGAGCTGCTGGAGAGGAGCTCTGCAGAGAGGGACCTGGGTGTCCTGGTGGACGACAGGTTGGCCATGAGCCAGCAGTGTACCCTTGTGGCCAAAAAGGCCAATGGCATTCTGGGGTGCATTAAGAAGAGCGTGTCCAGCAGGTGGAGGGAGGTGATCCTCCCTCTCTACTCTGCCCTGGTAAGGCCTCATCTGGAGTACTGTGTCCAGTTCTGGGCTCCCCAGTACAAAAAAGACAGGGATCTCTTGGAAAGAGTCCATCGGAGGGCCACAAAGATGGTGAAGGGCCTGGAGCATCTCCCCTATGAAGAAAGGCTAAGTGACCTGGGTCTGTTTAGCCTTGAGAAAAGACGACTGAGAGGGGACCTGATCCAGGTTTATAAATATCTGAGGTATGGCAGCCATGGCGGTATGGTGAGGCCAGTCTCTTTTCAGTGGTACGTGGAGACAGGACGAGGGGAAACGGACATAAGCTGCAGCATAGGAAGTTTCGCACGAATGTGCGTAAGAACTTCTTCACGGTGAGGGTGACGGAGCACTGGAACAGGCTGCCCAGGGAGGTTGTGGAGTCTCCTTCTCTGGAGATATTCAAGTCTCGCCTGGACGCCTACCTGTGCGACCTGGAGTAGGGAACCTGCTTTGGCAGGTGGGTTGGTCTCGATGGTCTCTAGAGGTCCCTTCCAACCCCTACAATTCTGTGTGATTCTGTGTGAAAGTTACAGCAGTGGGAGATGATGAAAGTAAACAAAAATGAACATGATAAAAATAGAATAGGAAAATATATACAGAGAGTAATATACAAATAGTATAATATATAAATACATGATATAGGCTAAGAGTACATAGTATCTCTGGAAAAGCTGCTTTGGAAGTGAAACTGACTATAAATCAAATGCTGCAGCCAATGAGGAAAGATTTGTCAAAGATCAAGAAAGAGGGCCATGAAGGGCCAGAAAAATTATAAAGCTGAATTATTTCTCTTATGAGGAAAGTCCAAGATACCTGAAACTGTTCAGCCTAAGAAGAAAAAGCTCAGGGTAGATCTGATCAATGTCCACTTGAATGCAGTTATTGGTGTGTTATTTGTGAATCCGTAATCACAATGGTTTATAAATTAAGCATGAGTGTACTTACAGAGCTGAATTGAGCATCATTCTATGCTCAGCCATACCTAGTCCCTCTGAAATTTGAGGACAATGTAGAACAAAAGGTGTTTATTTTCTGCCAAATTTATCCTCCTTTTTCATGCAGCAGAAGCATATTTCTCTGGTCTACTTCATACATATGCACAGTTCATAGCAAAATGCACAAAATATTTGTACACTAGATACTTAAGATGATCCTATCTGACAACTTAGTGAGTACTGACGGAATTAAATGTTAAAGATGCTGAGTTTAGATGCTATCAGTCTGAGGAAAAACTCTGACAGAGGAAAGAATTAAATCAATGGAAACATCGGTAAACAGCAAGACTAAAGACTGGACAACTGATGGAAATTTTGTTTTCTAAAAAGAAATATAAAAGATAAAAAATTTCAATTCTCATTTAGAACGTGGGCCATCAGTCTTAGAAAGACCTTGGACTACTTAATTTTAAATAGAGAAAGAAAGAGCAAGATACAGAGCAATGGTAATAAAAATAAGGAAATAATATATTACAAAAGGTTAAATGCTTTAATTGACTCAATATTAAAGTGAATTCAATAGTTTACTTGTCCAAAAATTATTCGTATTGTTTTGAATTCCATTTTAAAATGAGGTAAGGAAATTTATCTCCATTTTATGTGGAAACATTTATTTTCCATTTGCAATTTAGTTAGGATTATATTTGAATATTAGTAAAACAATCATTACAGATGCCACGATACAGATTTTCTCTGAGTTTATTTTTGCCACGGACTTTTTTTGAATTTTCAGTTAATGTAGTACTGCAGTTTTAAAATGGATTACATACCTGTCTCGGAAAGTAGCATGGTCATGTAAAGAAGAAGCATTTATATTTGAGTGGTACAGTGATTTTTCCTGCAAGTAAGGATTTAGGAGCAATGAAAAATTGATATGCAATGCCTCAGGAAGATAATTTCAGTATTTAAAATCTACATGTGGTAATTGAAAACTTACAGGACAATTAAGACTATTCAAACTTCTCCTACAACTGTGTTTCTACTTATGAGGAGAATTACTTCTATTCAGAAAAGAAACATGAAATATTTGCCACATGTGTAACTCAATTGCACCTTATGGAATAAAATAAATGTTTAGCCACTGTTCTTTTAAATGTGGTTTTAAAACATCTGGTCCACAAAATAATCACATGGTACAGTGTAATACACACAGATAGGCAGTTAAATTCCACCACACCACTCTGTCATTTCCCTACCTCAAAGGAATAGGGAAGAAAATAAGTTATAAAGGGCGGAGTGCTGATGAAGAGCAGAGAGATCATCCACCAGTTACCATTAGAGGAAAAACATATGTAGCATGGGGAGATTCATATAATGTATTGCCTAAAACCAACAGACTAGACCAGTAAACAACTAAGAGCAAACTAGATCAACTTCCATCCACTATCTTCTACATCCTTCTCTCCAAAAGGGAACAGAGAATGAGAGTTGTAGTCACTCCATAACAATCATTTGATGTTCCTTCTTCACTCTTTTATCCTGCCCCAGAGTAGGACCCTGTCCACATGATATAGTCTTTCCCAAACTGATTCAGAATGAGTTTCTGACAGACTGCAGTCCTTCAAGAATCATAGAATTATAAAATTGTAGAATCATAGAACTACTCCAATGTGGGTCCATATCATGGAGTCCAAATTTCAGTAATGGACTGATCTATCATGGGTCCCCAAAGGGTGGCAGGTCCCACTAGATCTCTTGCTCACCTGTGGGCTGCTCCCCATTCTCTGCCCAGTTCAGAATCATTTCCTGGGGGGCTTTCCACGCGCTACTTCAGGACACATCCACGCAATTCACTGTGGGATCTTCCATAGGCTACATGTGTAAATCTGCTCTGCCATGGTACCCCGTGGAAAAAGTCTACTCTACTATGGTCCTTTCCATGGGCTCATGGGAACTTCTGCTCCAGTGCTTGGACCTCCTCTCCTCCTTCACTGACCTCGGTGTCTGCAAGGTTCTTCCTCTCTATATTTTCTCCCTCCTTTCTCCCAGCTACTACTGCACAGCAAGTATTTCCTTTATAAATTTGGTCTTATACAGCATAATAAATGTCAATCACTTGCTCAGTTTTGGCAGGTTCTGAGTTACTTTTGGAGTCAGCTGGAGCTGGCTCTTATCTAACATGGGACAGATGCTGGACAGCTCTCACAGAAGTCATTTTTACAGCCCCCTCGCTACCAAAACCTTGTCATGTAAATGCAATACAATTAAGGAGTGAACTTGAAAAGTCCAGGAGCCGATCATTACAGTTTCATTTTGAATAAAAGATTGCAGAGCATCTGTGAAGAAAATTGGCTGTATTTTCATCAGCATGACTCAAGCAGCAGGTTACAATTTAGCACCACAGATGTGTGTGCACGCCTTGGCTACACTGAATGCTGGCAGGTTTAATCTGGAATTACACTTTATGATTTCTTCTGGGCAGTGGTGTAACAACTGCATTCTTACCACAGAGGTTAGAGCTTTCAAGAATAACCATCTGCAGGGCCTGTTACCTCTCGGGTCTGGCCTGACAAATTCAGTGGCCTTCTGCAGTGAGGTTACATTTGTGGACGAGGGAACAGCAACTGAAATTGTGCAAGGCATTTGACAACGTTTATCATGATATTCTTCTCTCCAGATTAAAGAGGCACAGATTTGACAGATGGACCACTCTGTGGATAAGGAATTATCTGAATGGTTGTACTCAAAGAGTTGTAGATGACACCTCAGTGTTTATGGAGATACTGGTGATGAATGGTGCTTCTAAAGAGTCTGTATTCAGACCAGTATTATTTAACATCTTTGTTGGTGACATGGACAGGGGGATTGAATGTTCTCCTAACACATTTATGGATGTGTCTGAACCCTTCTTTGTTTTTGTCTCAAAGCTTGCTTTCCAAGGAATTTCTTGCGATAAGACTCTGATTTATGTAGGAGATGAGAGGTGGGTTTTGCTGTGTGGCTATCAACATCACTTTGAGGAGATTTGAAAGCATTTCCTTCAGGACTGTTTACGTTCAGAAGAGAGTGCTCAGGAGTGTTTACTGGAGGAAGATCTAGCCTGTGATCAAATACTTCTAGCTTGGTATGCGAGATTGGGGAATTATATCATCATGTCCTGTGAAAAATAGGATGCAGGTGGGCACCTCCTGCTCCCTCTTATCCGCTGGCAAGGCCCAAAAGATGGGAACAAAGGAGTTTCTGCTGAGATCCCAAAGCCACAACTGCCACTCCAAAGAGAGCTGATTCAACCACTTTGGATTTGAGTCATTCCAAAGAGAGCTGACTTGACCACTTGGACTTATACAAACTTATATAGATAAGTTTGTACTGTTGTTGGAAGTTGTCATTATCAACGGAACAACAAGTACCCAATGACCCATCGCTACTGAAGACTAATTTCTGAACTATAAGCAACAGCTAGAATCCATGATGGTGACTATCTCTCTCTTCCTACAAAGACTCCTTGCTTTAATTTCCTATCTTTTTCTATCACCCACCTTCCCCATCTCCCTGAATGACCAGGATTTGCAAAAAAATAACATTTGACATATTGTATCTTAGTCTCATCGTTGGGTATACCTATGTTAAAAGATTCTCCTCTCTTTCCTATAAATTGGAGCAAGACAGGGTGACACAAGCTGAATGGTGTAGTCAACATGCTGAATGGAAATTATGCCATCCAGAGGTACCTTGACAACTTGAGAGGTGGGCCCATGCAAATGTTATGAAATTCAAGAGGCCAAGTGCAAATTCTTGTACGTGGTCATGGAAATCCCAAATGAATACAAGCTGGGCAATGAGTAAATAGAGAACATCCCTGTAGAGAAGCTAGTTGTCAAAGGAAGTGCTTTTTCCTCTCTGCCCTTGTGAAACCTCATCTAGAATGCTGCATTTAGTTCTAGAAACCCCAAGAAAAGAAAGATATGGTCTTGTTAGAGCACGTCTGGAGGAAAACCATGAAGATAATCAGAGAGCTGGAGCACCTCTCCTATTAAGGAAGGCCGAAAGAGTTGGAGTTAGCCTAGAAGACAGAAGGCTTCAGGGAGACCTTATAGCCATCCAGTACTTAAAATGAACCTAAAGGAAAAATGGGGAGAAACTCTTTATCAGGGATTGCAGTGACAAGGAAAGGGGTAATGGTTTTAAACCAAAAGAATATATGCTTAAATCAGATATTGGAAAGAAATTCTCCAATGTGAAGGTTCTGAGGTACTGGAGCAGGTTGCCCAGAGAAGATCTGTATACCCCATCCTTGGTAGTGTTCAAGGCCAGAATGGATGGGAATTTGTGCAATCTGATCTAGTGGGGAGGTGTCCTTGGCCAAGGCAGAATTATTTGAATATATGATTTTAAGGTCCGTTCCACACAAGTTTTTCTATAATTCCATGATCCTATGAAAAATAAATGAAACAGTTTTGAAAGTTGATGTTTGGATGACAAATTGAATAACAGAATTACATTAATCTCTGCAGTCTACAGCTTTTAAGATCTCTTAAAGTTATTATTATTTTTCTGGGATATCTTTTCTACTTTGGTTAAAAAAATATTTCTGGGTACCCACTGATAAATGGTGATTATTGTTTTAATTGTTATTATTTTTATCTTAAAGACTTGTGATTGAGAATTAGTTTGTAAAAATTTAGATACTTATGGAGAACAGATGATAAGTACTCAATGAAAATGCAGTTGTGAGTATATAATACTTGCTTACTTGAGAGAAGAAGTGGGTTTTTTTTTGAGGGGTCTGGAAAGCAACTAAGTTAAAAGAAACATTTAGATGTGGTTTTAAAAGTTATGTAGAAAACTGAAAATAGAATAAGATAATATTTCTATATGAATATAAATATTCAGAACTCAACAAGCGCTTTGCAGGAATTAAAAACAAACAAACAAACAAAAAAACCCAAATTATTTTCATAAGAAATTACCAAAATTATGTCTACTATTTGAAGCAAATTAGACTATGTAAACAGAAATTTAGTAAACTTTTATTTCTCAGACCTTTGCTTTTTCTGGATAACTAATGGTTGGACTTTGAGGTGATGATGGGAGTCCGCAGTCTCTTACTGAAGAGTTTTCTACAACCTAGACATTCATTCTTCAGAAAATATCTAATGTTCATTAATGTATGCACTTCCATTATACTTAGTAATTTAAAATCAAGGCATTGAGATATTTACCAAACTCTCATTAGAACCCAAAAGATTAGAGGGCAGGGAGAGATATATGATTTCTTATTTCTCATATAAACAAGAGTCAAGGGAAAAAAAAGTGAATTTATTTTCTCATATTTTAATTTATAAGACAGAAATTTGAGAAAGTTTTTGGCAAAAATAAGTGAACTATGCAATCAAGGAGTTGCATTTAACTGGAAAATTAGCACCTATTCTGTAATTAAGCAATGATAATCAAAAGTGCACTCTTCAGTATAATTACAAGAATTATAAGACAGGATGAGAAATGTCATAGGATGGAAAGTTTAACAGACAAGGTGTTTCTTAAGTTTTTTTTTTTTTTGTGGGGAGGGGGAGGGATATTTATATATTTTTCTTAGCTCAGTTTTTTAGTTTCTAAAAACAGCTAAGTGTGGAAATCTTGAAATATGGCATGGCATTCAACTAAATGAATATAACTTCTGTTGAATAATATGCGGTGAGTGATACAATTTTCCTAAAACAATATCTGGCAAAAAGAGTTAAGGGAATGAAAAAGCCTTCTGAAGTTTCTAATTTAATTCATTAGAGTTTGAATCATGAGACCTATTGTGAAGAAAATTCAAGATTTTATATTGTGTTATTCAAGCATTAGTATATTTGTGCTAAAAAGAAAAAATGTCAAAAAGAAAACTGATTTGAGGAGAGGAATAAAACAAGGAATGAAAAAAACAGGGAG
Source organism: Meleagris gallopavo (assembly GCF_905368555.1). Taxonomy (NCBI): domain Eukaryota; kingdom Metazoa; phylum Chordata; class Aves; order Galliformes; family Phasianidae; genus Meleagris; species Meleagris gallopavo. The sequence continues at coordinate 149,490,997 of NC_139404.1, read as the reverse complement.
TACCTTTAATATGTCCATCTTTTCACTCATTAACCTGCATTTTCCTTCTGCATTTTTAAACCAGTTTCATCTGTAAATAAGTGATGCTCAAGCTAAAGAAGAAAAAATATGAGCTTTTGTTTCTTTCTTTCTTTATTAACATAAATAAGGCTTGTGAAATGGCCAAGAAATATCTGATTTTTTTCTGCTGATAAAGTAGAACTAATTACTTCTGTTTCATGTACAAATCTATTTCCATCATATTTTCTGGATTTCCTTGAGCAAAGTGGAGAATAGGTAATGCTTTCCTCAACCTTCCCAGTAATGGAGAGAGACATGGAAAAAAAGGATGTCATGCCTGGATCCAAGACTAGTGCCACCACCAGAATTTTGAATTTTATAATCATAGAAAATTCTTCAAGGTAAGAGATCTCCTGGAGACTAACCATCAGTAAGTGATTAATCCACATATATTAAAAATCTAATATTATTCCGAAAAACCTCTCTATAGCAACTGAGGATGTCTGAACATAATTTAGATTAGATACAACCTCTCTTCAGGCAGTTATAGAGGGCTCAATCTCAGCTCCTTCAGCCACTCCTCATAAGGCCTGTGAACCAGATCCCTAACAGCTTCGCTGTGCTTCTCTGGACATGCTACAGGGCCTCCATGTTTTTTCTTGCTGTGAGGGACTCAAAACTGAACACAGTACTTGAGGTATGGCCACAGCAGTGCTGAGTACAAAGGTACAATCACTTCTCTGCTCCTGCTGGCAACACTATTTCCAGTACTGATGTGTGGAATCAAACTCTATAATCACAGAGTAGTCATAAAGCAGGTATGTTTATTCAGCACTGCACACCCACATTGGATGCAAGGGGGTATTCTCTCCAAGCCTGCATACCAGAGGTCAAGAAAGGCGCATATTTAAAGAACAAGCTGCTTACAGATGCCTTAGATCTCCAAGAAAAGGTTGGGCTACTACGAGCCCCCAGAATGGCTGCCATTTCTCCCCACCTTGAGTCTCAGTTCTTTTACCCATGCGTGGTATCAATCTGTGGTCATCTGGGGGTCTTCTGATGAAGGCCATATATCTTTCTCACTGTGTACTCTTTGGCCTGGGTCAAGTTGGAGGACTCTTGACTTTCTCTGGCCAGTTGTCTTATAGGCTACAACTCCATCCACCAATCTGCTGCTGTTTTGTTAATTTCTGTTTTACTGTCCGAGCCTGCTGCCTCACATCCCAGGGATAGGATAGCTAACAATGTTATTTGGAGAAGCAGGAGACTTGCTGCCTGTAAAATAACTGTCTATAGAAAAGCATCTGTTATCAGCAGCAAGAACCTGGCTTAGCAAGTCCAGATCTGTAGCTGCTGATTCAGCATCTCATGAAGGCACATAATTATTAACCTAACTTATTTTCCTCACTTCTATACAAGCCAGGATGCTATCGGACTTCTTGTCCACCTGGGCACACTGCAGGCTCGTGTTCAGCCAACCATCAACCATCAAGTCCAGGTCAATGACATTGGTCGCCTTTCCCTTGTCCACCAGTGCCATCACTCCATCATAGAAGGCCACCAGATTGGTCAAGCATGACCATCCCCTGGTGAAACCATGCTAGCTGTCTTGGATCACGTACTCATTCCTCATGTGATCAAGCATGTCATCGAGGATGATCTGTTCCATGATCTTCCCAAGCACAGAGGGGAGACTCACTGGCCTGTAGTTCCTGGGGTCTTCCTTGCTCCCTTTCTTGTAAATGGCAGTGACGTGATCCTTCCTCCAGTCATTCGGGACCTCACTTGACAGCCACGACTTTTCAAATATGATGGAGAGCGGTTTAGCAACCACCTCAGCAAGCTCCTTCTGAACCCTAGGATGCACGCCATCCATCTCCATAGACTTGCATGCATTCAATCTCATGAGGCAGTCTTGGACCTGTTCTGTCCTCACAATGTGGGGGGGATTTACCACCCTGGTCTCCACCTAGAGGTTTAGGTGGAGGCTCAGGGATGTGAAAGGTACTGGAATCCTGGCTGCCAGTGAATACAATGTGTGTAAGCATGAGAGAAGACTGAACACATGCCAAATCTTTCCACTCTTCTAGAGACCTTAAACTTTCCTCAAGAGCAAAAGCAGCAGTCCTGGCTAACCAGGGATGTCCCGGCAGACTGGAGACTGGCAAATGTGATGCCCATCTTCAAAAAGGGCCAGAAAAATGATTCTGGTACCTACAGACCTATCAGTCTCAACTTGGTGCCCGGAAGGTTATGGAATGGATAATCTCGAGTGCCATCATGGATCAGTTAAAGGTCAGCCAGGGCATCAGGCCCAGTCAGCGTGGGTTTACTAATGATAGATCCTGTCTGACAAGCCTGATTTCATTCTATGACAAGGTGATCCACTTAGTCACCTTGTGGATGAAGGTAAGGCTGTCAATGTGGTCTGCTTGGACTTCAATAAAGCCTTTGACACTGTCCCCCACAACATTTTTGTGGAGAAGCTGGCTGCCCATGGTTTGGATGGGCGTATGCTCCACCGGGTGAAACGCTGGCTGGATAGCCAAGCCCAAAGAGTTGTGATCAATGGAATTAAATCCAGTTGGTGGCCGGTCACTAGTGCTTTCCCCCAGGGCTTGGTACTGGGGCCGCTTCTATTTAACATCTTTATTAACGATCTTGATGAGGGGATTGAGTGCACCCTTGTTAAGGGCTTGGAGAATATGTCCTTTGAGGAGAGACTGAAGGAAATGGGGCTATTTAGTCTGGGGAAAAGGAGGCTGCTCTATTCCAGTACATGGAAGGTGCTTACAGCAAGAGTGGAGCTGGTCTCTTCTCACTGGTGACAGGTAACAGGATGAAGGGATCTTGAATAAATATATATAAATTCATACATATATTTAAAAAAAAGTAATAAAAAGAGAGATGGAAACTACCCAGGAGAAAATATGTGGTTGTCTTGATCATGGATGTCTGTAATTGACTGCCATTATAGATGGATACAGAGCAATGAGGACAATTTAAATTATCCATAAAACTAGACTACTCTTAAGTTCTCTATTTATTTATTTGTTTGTTTGTTTGTTTGTCTGTTATTTTTCCAGGAAGGTTTCCTTCCAAATCCGTTCTCAGTTTTATTTACGATACAATACATAGTGCTAAATTGTAATCTGTTTCTTGCCAGGGTGTACAGAAATTCAGAATCACAGAATGATTTAGGCTATAAGGGAATTTAAAGATCATGTCGATCCAACTCCCATACCATATCCATAAACACCTTCCACCAGACATGGTTGCTCACAGTCCCACCCAATCTGATCTTGTAAACCTTCCAAGTACATCCATCTACAAGTCCTCTGGACAGCATATTCCAGTGACTCATCGCTCTCATAGTAATTAATTTCTTTCTAATAGTTAACCTAAGGCTGTTGTCTTTTACTTTAAAGTTTCTATTCCTTGTCTTATCACCACACCATCAAATACATATCTCCTCTCTAGCTTTCTTGTAGGACTCCTTTAGCTACTAGAAGGCCACAATGAGGCCTCCCCAGAACCTTCTCTTCTTCAGACTTTCCGGAAAGACAGGCTGGGGAAGTCATGTGCAGGAGTTGCCCTTTATATGAGAGCCCAACTGGAATGTTATGAGCTCCACCTGGGAGAGGGTGAAAAGTGTGCGGAGAGCCTGTGGGTGAAAATTATAGGGCGGGCTGTTATGGCCAACATCACTGTGGGACTATACTGCAGGTCAGAAAATCAAGAGGCTGGAAGTAGCCTCTCAATCCCATGTGCAGGTTCTTTTGGGGGACTTTAATCATCCAGATATCTGTTGGGTAACAGATATCTGATGCAAGTGATGGAGGAACCAATGAGGTGGGCGGTGCTTCTGGACCTTGTTCTTTCCAACAGTGATGGGCTTGTTAGGGATGTGAAGGCTGGGGGCAGCTTGGGATGTAGCAACCATGAAATGGTGGAGTTCAATTCTTGTGTAGAAGAAGTAAGGCAAAAAAATAGGATTGCTACCCTGGACTTTCAGAGAGCCAACTTTGACCTTTTCCAGGATCTGCTTGGAGGTATCTGACAGGCTAGAGTGCATGAAGGAAAGGGAGTCCATGAGAGATGGACAACATTTAAACAGCATTTCTTCCAAATTCAAGATTGGTGCATCCCTCAGAGCAGAAAACTGGGGAAGAGAGGCAGGAGACGTGTGGATGAGCAAAGAGCTCATGGATAAGATCAAAGGTAAGAGGAAGGTTTATGAAAAAGAACCTGTCCTCTTGGGAGGTGTACAGAAGTGTTGTCAGGGCTTGCAAGGAAATGATGAGGTAGGCTAAAGCTCACCTGGAGCTGAAGCTGGTGAAGGAGATAAAGGGTAATAAGAAGGGTTTTTTAAAGCATGCTAACTGTAACAGAAAGATTAGGAATAATGTGTGTACCCTGCTGCAGGAGGGAGGTGTCCTGGTAATAAGGGATGCTGAGAAGGCGGAGATGCTGAACACCTTCTTTTCTTCAGTCTCCCCTTCAAGGACTCCCCCTTGGGACTCCTGGACCCTGGAGGGAAGAGAGAGAGTCTGGCAAATGGAAAGATTCCCTCTGGTTGAGGAGGGTGTGGTCTGAGAGCATCTAGGTGGGATCAACGTGCAGAAATCCATGGGCCCTGATGGGATGCTGTCGACAGTTTACAGGCTGGTTTGGCCCGGTTTTGTGACTAGTGGGGCAGAGGGATTTTGCAAATCTGCGCCTCTGGAAAAGGGAAATGGGACCCGAAATAATTAAAAACAGCTGCAACAATCTGAGGAGAAACAAACAAATTTACTAAATATAGTATTGGAATGCAAGATAGCACACCATAATACAATATAATTAGAATTGAAGCTAATAAATCAGATATAATAAGAGTGCCCAAAAGTGGATAGGCCTCACCATAATGCTGAGGTGAGATGCTCAGTCTGGTTGAGCAGCAGGGAAGAGAGCCTGAAGAAGAAAAGAGAGGTCAGAGGACCTACCAAGTCCTTATATCTGTTCTCTCTGAGCAGAAATGATAACAGCACAGCAAACAGTCTTCTGGGGAATGTAGTTCTTCTCTTCTGGGACAGTTACCCAGAACTGGAGCATTAACACTGCAACTCCAAGTGGACTACATGATGTTATGATGTGGAATACCAATAACCAAAAATCATAAAACCACGACAGATGCATCCACATGTATTGAGGGAGCTGGCAGAGGTGATTTCCAAACCGCTCTCTATAATCTTTGACAGGTCTTGGAGAACAGGAGGGGTGCCTAAAGAGTGTAGGATAGCCAGTGTGTTCTTTTGAAGACTTCAGTCTTCAAAAATGACAAGAAAGAGATTCTGGGAAACTATGGGCCAGTCAGTTTCACCTCAGTCCCTGTAAAAGTGATGGAACAGCTTGTTCTAGATGCCATACCCAAATAATTGGAAGAGAAGGTCATCAGGAATAGTCCAAATGGATTTACCAAGGGAAAATTGTGCTCGTTCAATCTTGTAGCCTTCTATGATGGCATCACCAGCTGCGTAGATGGGAGGAGAGAAGTGGATGTAATCTACCTTGATTTCAGCAAGTCTTTTGATACTGTCTCCCAGGACATCCTGATAATGAAGTTGAGAATGTGTGGGATAGATGAGTGGACTGGGTAGGTCCATGTGGGATAGATAGTGACTGGCTGAGATCAGAGGTTGTGATAAGCGGTGCAGAGTCTGGTTAGAGGCCTGTGACTAGCAGTGCTCCCCAGGGGTAGGTGCTAAGCCTGGTCTTGTTCAATATCTTCACTGACAACCTTGATGAGGGGATAGTGTCTACGCTCAGCAAGTTTGATGATTATACGAAGCTGAGAAGAATGGCTGACACACCTGAAGGCTGTGCTGCCATTCAGCAAGACCTGGACAGACTGGAGAGCTGGGCAGCAATAAACCAGATGAGGTTTAACAAAACCAAGTGTAGAGATTTGCACCTGGGAAGAAATAACCAGGAGTATCAATACAGGTTGACCTGCTAGAGAGGAGCTCTGCGGAGAGGGACCTGGGTGTCCTGGTGGACAACAAGTTGGCCATGAGCAAGCAGTGTGCCCTGGTGTCTGAGAAGGCCATTGAGATCCTGGGGTACATTAAAAGGAGCGTGGCCAGGAGGCCATTGGAGGTGATCCTCCCCCTCTGCTCTGCACTGGTCAGGCCTCACCTGGAATACTGTATCCACTTCTGGGTTCCCTGGTACAAAAAAGACAGGGATCTTCTGGAGAGAGTCCAGCAGAGAGCCACTAAGATGATAAAGGGCCTGGAGCACCTCTCTTATGAGGGAAAGCTGAGTGACCTGGGTCTGTTCAGCATTGAGGAAAGAAGACTCAGAGGTGTTCTTATTAATATTTATAAATATCTTAAGTGTGGGAGTCAAAGGGACATGGCCAATCTCTTTTCAGTGGTCTGTGAGACAAGGGGAAATGGCTAGAGAATTGAGCATCTGAAGTTCTGCACCCAAGTGTGAAGGAACTTCTTCATGGTAAGGGTGACGAAGCACTGGAATAGGCTGCCCAGAGAGGTTGTGGATTCTGCTTCTCAGGGGATATTCAAGACCCGCCTGGACACCTACCTGGGTACCCTATGCAGAAGACTTGTTTTGCAGGGGGGTTGGATGAGATGATTTCTTCTGGCCCCTACAATTCTGTGATTCTGTGATTCTGCGATTCTGCAATTAAGCTCCATAATACTGAAGAATTTTTTAAGCAGTAAAAGAAAGATATTACAGTAGAAAGTTTACAGTAGTAAACTTATAAATATGAAGCTTGGAAAGGATTCAAGAAGTTAAGAACTATAGAATAATTCAAGAAATATATAAATATAATACCTAACCTGCTAGGAAAATGAGTTGTAAATCTCAAAACTTGTGGGAAAATTTTTGTATTATTAAATCATTCCCCATCATCACAAGAAATAACTTTGATCTTATTTGTTAGATAAATGCTGAGTAAAATTGCTGAGTACAGTAAAGTGGGGTATGTGTTAATAGTCAGGATGTATGTCTAGAAAGACATCTTTTAGAGTCATTTAAAATCAAATTTTTCACACACCTGGAGAAGTACCTTATCTGTTGCTGCAGAGCACTCTATGAGAACATTTGCTATATTTCCTTAAGCAAAGACATGATACGGATAGGAAAATACGAGCTCTAAAACTGGGAAAAAAAAAAAAAAGGTAAAAAATATCAGTATAAATATAAAATCTTTAAGATTTCTTTCTGCCCTTAATCATTTTTTCCCTAAAGCTATTCAGATTAATCTAAAAAGCTGGCTGTTTAGAATTCTAGAAGATGTCTGCCAAATAATAAATAAAATAACTTATACTGAAATGTTCTTTGTTTTCTTTAGAAATATTTATATTTATTTAAACATCATTAAAAATCCATTTTTTCATTCAATTATTATAAACTGTTGCAAGAAAATATTAATTTCTACAATAAAAAAATATTTTCTTTTTTTGTTGTTGCCAACCTATACATATCACATGTGTCTTTCTATTTAGAAAATTAACAAATAATATTACTACCCATGTCAGAACAGATGAACCCTGTGTGTATAGTGCATTTGCATTAGTAAAACAGTATTAGAGCTTTCATTAGTGATATATCAGTTTAAGATCATCTTCTGTTAGCTAATTTATTTTCCAAATGAATGTCAAGTGGTGCTTGCAGTTTGGCATCTTCATTTCACTTTAAATTTTGTATGGTCGTTTGAATTTTAATCAGCCTGGCAGAGCTTCATATCCCTTATCTTTTCCGAAATATTTATTTTATTAGTTCTGTTTGATCAAAAAGCATAAATCTCTCAATAGTATTAATAATAATAATAATAATAATAAAAAGAATTTTGCAATAAGGAAAAAAAAAAAAAAAAAAAAAACTATGAGACTTCCTCCCTTCCATCCCTCCTTCCCTCCGCTCTCCCTCCCTCCTTCTCTTCCTTCCTTCCTTCCTTCCTTCCTTCCTTCCTTCCTTCCTTCTTCCCTCCCTCACTTCTTTGATATTAATTCTTCCACACACATAATAAATAAATAAATAAATTTGTAAAGGTATAAAGATATAGAACCTTAACAGCTTCTCCACAAGGCTGAGTTGTCTTTGTGTTCTGCATGTGTCTAATGAAGTGGAAGCATTTGTTCTCATCAGTTAAAATAACCTTTGCCATTTTATTTAAAACTTGGCTTTTAAAACACAGACAGGATACCAGACAACATTTATAAAGCATGTCTGGAAGCAATATATTTGTTCTCCTTAACTGAAACCCATTCACCTTGAAAGTATAAACTCATGAAGGATAAATGATCCAGAAGATAAGATCATTCTTATTAGGAAAGAAAGAAACTTCACTAACAGAGGTATAATTACAAGGAAAACATACTTTTTATCATAACTTATTCAGACAAATGTAAAAATATAATTATTTGTCTCCTTTGTGTACGCATATATGCACTTACATATTATCAACTTATATTTTAGGATCATTTATTAGTTTACTTTTTTTTTTTAATTTATTCCTTATTACATACTTGATTCTAAATTTAAATATACACAGACAGTATGCACTGAAATTAAATGGGAGTTATGTGCATAAATTTAACCTCCACAATTTTTTGCTATTTTTTCCTATCTGCTTCACAGTAGTGTTGCAAAGGACAACTTTTGTTATTCTGTTGACTTTCCTATACTTTCTAGGAAAGACATGTGACTGAACTGTATGTCCTCTCTGTCATCTATGTGGATATATCGAGTACCTATTCACATAACTTTGCAATCTTGGTTCCATCCCCTTTAAGCATTTAGGAAAGCAAAACCAAACCAAACCAACTAACCAACCAAACAAACAACAAAAAAACAGAAACCAGAAAATTTGTAGTACAGCTTCTGAGGTCTCAGACTAACAATATGGCAAAATTGTTGAAAAAAAGGCATTGAGAAACTAAGACACACCAAGATAGTGTGTTCTGATAACACACAAAACAGTGGTTATTTTTGTACAGCAAAAAGGAACTCATAAGAAAGCCATCACTTCTTTTCCAAATCTGCCAGCTTGATTTCCCTTGTCCTGCTCACCACACCATTCCTGATACAAGCCAGGATGCCATTGGCCTTCTTGCCACCTGGGCACACTGCTGGCTCATATTCAGCTGCTTGTCCATCAGTACACCAAAGTCCCTTTCCATCAGGTACCCTTTCAGCCACTCCTCCCCAAGGCCATAGTGTTGCCTTGAGTTGTGACCAGAATACAGGACCTGACACTTGGCCTTATTGAAAATCATACAGTTTGACTTGGCTCATCGATCCGGTCTATCCAGGTCCCTCTGTAGCGCCCTTCTCCCCTCATGTAGATCAACACTCCCTCCCAACTTGCTGTCATCTGCAAACTTACTGAGGGTGCACTCAATCCCCTCATCAAGATCGTTAATAAAGATGTTAAATAGAAGCGGCCCCAGTACCAAGCCCTGGGGGAAAGCACTAGTGACCGGCCACCAACTGGATTTAATTCCATTGACCACAACTCTTTGGGCTTGGCTATCCAGCCAGTGTTTCACCCGGTGGAGCATACGCCCATCCAAACCATGGGCAGCCAGCTTCTTCACAAAAATGTTGTGGGGGACAGTGTCAAAGGCTTTATTGAAGTCCAAGCAGACCACATTGACAGCCTTACCTTCATCCACAAGGTGACTAAGTGGGTCACCTTGTCATAGAATGAAATCAGGCTTGTCAGACAGGATCTACCATTAGTAAACCCATGCTGACTGGGCCTGATGCCCTGGCTGACCTTTAACTGATCCATGATGGTACTCAAGATTATCCATTCCATAACCTTCTGGGCACCAAGTTGAGACTGATAGGTCTGTAGGTACCAGAATCATTTTTCTGGCCCTTTTTGAAGATGGGCATCACATTTGCCAGTCTCTAGTCTGCCGGGAAATCCCCGGTTAGCCAGGATGCCGAATAATGATGGAGAGTGGCTTGGGAACCACATGCATGGCATATAATTAAAAGAATTATAGGACGCTAAAATAATAAGAAACAAGATAAAAATAAATGAACAGATTAAACAGGCAATTTTAAGTACTTTGTGCATGTGACTTGATAAGCGATTTAAGATTAGAAAAATATACACAGACATACAGTCAGGATGTGTTTTTCATGATCTCGTCTTCCAAAACCCTATAAAAATGAAGAGTGAGTAGCTAAATTTCCCTATGGCCAGTGGTCTACAGGAAGGAGAATTCATTCATGCTGTAAGTAAGATCTATATGGATACTTTTTTTCCTCTTTGTGACAGAATATTCCTGAATGAAAATTAAAGGAAACAATTTTGTTTTATGTGAAGCTTTTACAGCACAGGTAAAGAAATTAGATGCTTAATAGTAGTAATGAGTTTATCTATACCAGTTTTTTGTTGTTGTTTTTGCTGCTTGTTTTTGCCAACAAGCTTGAAAACAAGTTTTTATAAAATGTTGAGTGCCCATGTGAACTTCATGAAGTTCAACAAATCTATGTGCAAATTCCTGCACCTGGGTTGGAGCAGCCCCAGCCAGATACATGTTGGGGATAGAAATGCTTGAGAGCAGCCCTGAGGAGAAGGATTTCGGGTGTCACCTGGTAAAAATTTTACATGAGCCAGCATTTTGCACTTGCATCCCAGAAGGCCAGCCGTATCCAGGGTTGCATCAAGAGAAGTGTGAGCAACAGGTCGAGGGAGGTGATTCCGTCCCTCTACTCTGCTCTTGGGAGACTCCACCTAGAGTACTGCATCCATTTCTAGGGCCCCCAACACAAGAAGGACATCGAGCTGTTGGAGCTGGTCCACAGGAAGACCACGAAGATGATCAGGAGGCTGGAGAACCTCCTCTATTGGGACAGGCTGAGAGAGCTGGGGCTCTTCAGCCTGGAGAAGAGAAAGCTCTGGGGATACCTTATAGCAGCCTTTCATTAGCTGAAGGAAGCCTACAGAAAATCTGGGGAGGGCAGGTAGTGACAGGACAAGGGGAAGTAGTTTTAAACTGGAAAAGGGTAGATTTAGACTAGATATTGGGAAGAAATTATTTACTGTGAGGGTGGTGAGACATGGTTCAGTGAAGTTGTGCATGTCCCCTCCATGGAAGCATCCATGGCCAGGACGCATGGGGCTTTGAGCAGCCTCATCTAGAGGGAGGTGTCCCTCGTTATAGCAGGGAACTAGATGATCTTAAAGGTACCTTTCAACCCAAACCATTCTATGATTCTATGATGATTCTATGAGAATGTGAGTGGAAAATATTTGTTTACTCTCTCTTGCAGTGAAAGATCAAAGCTGCTAGATTCAGAATAAACAAGAAAAAATATTCACATAAAGCATATTAAGCCACTGAATTGTTTGCTACAGGACATTTTGTGCACTAGAAGTTTGCATGTATTTAAAAGATGTTTTGGTTAGATTTTTCAAGAAAAATTCTTTATGTTCTATTAAATAGAAAAAAAATCATCTCTGGATCAGGATGGCTTTGAATTACAGATCATAAAGTTTGGAAGAATGTAAGTATCTAGGAAAACATTGCTTTACGTGTTCTTTTCCTTTTATTCTTGATCAGCACTGCTTCTTTCAGACACTGCACATGGAACTGAAATTATTTCAATATTTGATTTCTATGGCTGTTCTGTAATTATGTTCATAACCACCCTATTTTAAACATGATATAGTTCATTTCATATTATTTTTATTTCTGTTTTTTAATTTCTTCTAGGGCTAGGTTTGAAGTGTGATGCCTGTATATAGGTTATTACTCCAGGTGATATGTTATCGATCTTTTTCTCATTTGTGCTGTGTTCAGAGGAGAACTCTACATGACTGTGTTCAAATATCTGAACTTTCCTTTTGTTTCCTTGGTTTAATTAATGACATTTCTAGATATATTTGGTAAATTCTATTTGGTGAAGGAGAAATTGAATACGTAAAGAGGAAGCCACTTGTAGATTACACACCATGATGTAGACATGCCTGTTTAAATTATACTGTGTAGTCTTCCACAGGTAAGAAATGATTTAATCTGTGCTCTCATTCTTCCCCTCTCCTGGTCTACCTTCCTTACCTTTTTTTTTTTTCCCCTTCTTTTTTTTCAAAGTGTAATTTATGACATTCATCAGGAAAAAAATATCCTCATGACAAAAACAACAACAACAACAAAAAAAAAAAAAACCAAAAAAGATGCTCAACATTTTCTTATCCATCATCACTTTATCACAAATGTTTAAGCTTTTCTGATTTTTGTAACGTTACTTCCATAGAGGAGAATGGAAGGTATAGTGTTTCAGAGAATATATGTTTTAAACTATAATGAATAGTCATTTATTTCTATTAACATCTTTAAATATCTCAAGTTCTTATGAAAATGATGGACACAGCCTGTAAGTACTCTTGTAAGCAAATAAATTTTTTAAATAAGAGGTTTTTAAACATTGAATTCATTAGCGGTAGGAAAAGAAGTTAGTTAAATTCTGAAATCTACTTTTTAATACAATATATTTTACTCCTTTTCACAAAGAATGTTGTAAACTTTCTTATTTGATATACTGCCCATTCTTTTCATAAAATAGAGCTAAGTTATCGGATAAAATGAGTTTTCTGTTTAATGTGTTTTCAATTAGTGTGGTTTTTTTAGGAATAACATTTTAGGGATAACTTCATACAAGATGTGACACCAAAATATTTTATTTTCAATTTTCAGAATTAAAAAGAAAAAAGACCAAATACAACTATTCCTGAATATGTATTCTCATTTTGGTTATTTGATTATTGAAAATCTAAAGGCTTTCTGCCTTTATACAAGTACACTGTATTATGAAATCCTATACTTCTGTGTTAGTATGAATCTGTGATTAAGGTGAATTACTAGCAGTGCTTCTCTGTTAACAAAGATGTAGTCAGAACTCCATCTTTCAACTATGCTCTACATATCATGTTTCAAACCTTGGAAATGTAAAATTATGCCTGCAGAGCTGAAACATAACCACCTAATCCTCCTGTTCCTTAGCAGAGTTGCTTGCTTTTTTGTTTGCCTGTTTGTTTGTTTTATCATGCTCAGTTCACTTTTATAAGTGCTCTTCAACATCTTCATCAATTGTCTGGGTAGTGGGATTGAGTACACCCTCAGCACGTTTGCCTAGGACACACAGTGAAGATATGTAAATAGGAAAATAACATGTATGTGGATACTTGCAAAGTAGAAGGGTTGAAACTTCAAATCAACAGTTCAATATTATTTCCCTATTATAATCCATAATAATGGAAACAACATAATATAATAGTAAATAATGCATTTGTTTACATTTGTTCATGTCAAATAGATACAGAAAGCACTTATGTAATCATCTTGTAAATGTTCCAAAAGTGCTTTAAGTTCTAAATTCCCAGTAATTCCAAGACTTACTTCTACCTTCACCTTCCCAGAGGAAACTTTTTTTTTTTCTTTCTCCTGATTTGAAGCTATTTGAAGGCTCCTTAACTGTATGAACATGTTTATATATTTGAAATATTAATATTAAAACTAAAATATAGCTAACAGCTTCACCTGTCCTTTTCTATTATTGCCCTTGAAATAACTCTGAAGTAAAAATAATGGAAATATACATTGCCATAATCAATTTCAGGATGGTATTCTTGATCATGGTCAATTTATTTTACGGTAATGTGATGAAGAATATTTAATATTATATATTGACTGGCTAAAATTGCAAATGTTACAGTAACAACTTGTAAGGTTGTGACAAAGCTAATTTCTGTTAGACTAATATTGCTGTAAGCTTGTTATTTTCCAGCCCAGCTGAGAGGAAAAAAAAAAAAAAAAAACTTCTCCATGGGCTAGTAAAATTCAAATCCCAAATTTTTAATATCAAAAGTATCTTAGCCTTGAATTGAAATGACTTATTAGTACAAAATAGTTTAAAATTGTCAAATGTATTGAGCAGGATATTGAAAGTCGAAAAAAAAATAAAAAAAATTGTAGAAATATTTTTATGGATCCTAGCATTGATTTTTATATATTGACCACTGACAGAAATTATTTCATATTTGCCCTGAGATATCAGAGCATATGTGCCTCTGCTTACCTGTGACTGCATCACTGCTATGAAAGGAGAGGGAAACAGTAGATTGTTAAGCCATAACCTCACTGTAAGATTCACAGTCAGTATTCATACCATATATGTTGAAACCAAGAAAAAATTTTGAAGCAACACAACACAGTAAAACTGAAGAGACAGATGTCTATGTGACATACTGCACAGAAACAATGAATTAATTCCAAGACATTTGCACATTTTTCCTAACATAATGTTTTTCTGTTTATTACTCTAAAACCAAAAGTATACTCTTGATAAGTAAGTAAAACAAAAGTAAAACTGATGAAAAGAGATAAGAATTTATTCTTTGTATGTTTCAAATACAAGTAATGCTTTGTCACTTTCTATAGGTGGTTATTTCACTAAGGTTCATTTTCTTGATCTCTTAAGAGCATTTGGCTCAATATTTATTTCTTATCTCAAATAGACTATGAACAAGGATCTCTTCTTTTTTCTTTTTTTTTTTCAATATAGCAAAATGCATCCTTGAAGATTCAACTTTCCAATAAAAATGTCCCAACTATCCTTCACAGCTCCCATTACATCTTTTCAGCTCATTCTTGACCTACCTCATCTTTCTCAAGATATCAGAAAATAAGTTTCTACTCCAGTTTTGAAACTACCTTAACCCAATCTAGTTTTTATAGTTCTTACTAGTATAAAAGTCCTTTTCTCCTGTATTTCCCACTTTCCCTTGATTTTACACTTCTTTCTTTAAAAGAGTTCTTTCTTTAATGAAGGTTGTACATTTCTCTTTCTGCTCTAGAAAAGAATCTTCTGTCTTTTTCATTTTCTCCTGTTTGATGTTTTTTTTTCCTATTTTTGTAATTATCTTCTCCCTTTTTTACATTCATTCGCGACACAGAGATGTACACATATTTGTGAACATGAGGAAAAGTAACAAAGCAAAACTCAAATTACTTTCTTAGGTATTTTCTTTGATGTGGTTACAGTGTTATTGAACTCCATGTAGTAACTGGGAAAATAAAAAGATCTATATTCCACTATATTTAAATCAGAAAAGAGCTTTAAGATTATTTATTTACTTTAATGTGTTTATGGTTCTTAAATCAGTTTCCCCTGCTAAACAGTTAACATCCGAAGTTACTTTTAAATCTTCTGTTATTCGTATGGGAATTTTGTCATATTTCCTCTCTGAATTTACTTTTACTTATCTGCAATTTTTTTCATCTGATGTGATACCACACATAGAACTACAATCTATCTAAATACTATTTATGACAAGATGCTCTTTCCTAAAATTAGTCATTTAATTTTTTTTCTTTCAAAAAAAAAAACATTGTTCAACTTTCATGGTTTCAACTGTCTGTATCTGAACACAAAATCTCTAAAAGAAAGTGAAAAGTACAATCAAAATAAATTATTTTTTGTAGAGAATGATGCTTAGGTTTCATTTTGAACCATGATGAAACCCAATTTCAGAATTCTCACTGAATTATCTTTTTTTACCTTTACTCAAAAAAAAAAAAAAGTGAATTCAATATTATCCTGTTTCAGTTGCAGAACCATGGTCAAGATTAATTTTATCTTAGTGTCTGAATCAGTAAATCTTCATCAACACAGATGTATAATTTATAAAAAGTAAAAATCTATACCTACAAATGACCTCTTTGAAGAAAAAGCCCTATGGCTGTTCCGGAAATTATCCTAATACTTCATACACTGTATCTTTGATACAAAAGCTCCATGAAAAAACTGTTAGCCCAGCATAACTACTGTAGATCTTCCCTAATGAATGTCGCCTCAAGTGTTATATTTAAGACCTTAGTTAATTAAACATTAATCTCTTCATTTACTATATCTGTATCTTAATTACAGAACTAGTTTGAGAGTCATCTATCATTTATGAAATATGAAATAAAAACAAATCTGTTTAATCATACTTTAATCAAACAAGCAATTCATCAATTTATTCAGCATATCACACCTATTTCATAGCTCTTTAATTAAGACTTTAATATTTATAGTTTAGAATAAAATAACAATGCTTTCAGGAGTATCTTGTACTCAAACTTCAGTACCTATCTCTGTTTTCTGAACTGATAGCATTCAAAGTTAAGCAGATGACATACAAAAACTCTAAAGGGAATCAATATATTTTTAGCCTTCAAAATACCTTAAAGATACTCCTTCATATGCATATATCAGAACAGTTGAGCAGGAGGTCTTTTTTTTTTTTTTTTTTTTTTGCAATAGTTAAATCTTATATAAAAAGACATGAGAGTTTCCTGTTGGTTTGAGGTCTAGTCAAATTTATAGTCAAAACCAACTGAGGTCACAAGGTATTTCTTATATATTGCTGTAAACTACATTCACTGTCATTTGACAGATTTTGTTTGAGATCAGCACACTGGTGATACGCATCTGGTAAAGGTGAATCTAATACAGAACCAGAGAATCATAGAGATTGGAAGGGGCCTCCAGAGAACATCTAGTCTAATCCCCTCACTAAAGTTGGTTCCCTACAGTAGGTTGCAAAACAAAGTGTCCAGGTGGGTTTTGAACATCTCCAGAGAACTCCAAAATTTCCTTGGGCAGCTTCTTCCAGTTCTCTGTAGCCTTCAAAGTGAAGAAGTTCATTTGGAACTTCCTCTGTTGCAGTTTGTACCCACCGCTCTTTATTCTGTCTCTGAGAACTACCAAAAAGCAGACCTCATTGCTCTGACACCCATCCCTTAGATAGTCATAAGCATTGATAAGATCCCTTGTCAGTCTTCACTTCTCCAGCAGAATGGTCCCAGGTTTCTCAGCCTTTCCTCATAAAGGAGATGCTCCAGGCACCTCATCATCTTTACAGCCTTCAGCTAGATTGTCTATAGAAGTTCCGTGTTTTTATTGAACTGAGGAGCCCAGATCTGGACACAGTACTCCAGATGTGGCTTTGCAAGGAGAGAATAGAGCAGATGAAGAATATGCCTTGACCTACTGGCCACATTCCTTTTAATGTACCTCAGAATACCATTGGTTGTCTTGGTCACAAGGGCTCACTGCTTGCTCATAGCCAACCTGTTGCCCACAAGAACACCCAGATCCTTCTCTGCAGAGTTCCTTTCCAGCAGGCCATCCTTTAACTTTTGCAGACTCACGCAATTACTTCCCGGATGGAATACTCCACACTCGCTCTTGTTGAACCTTTATGCTTCCTCTCTGTCCAACTCTCTGGCCTGTTCAGGTCTCACTGAACAGCCTTCTGGTGTGTCAGCACTCCTCCTAGCTTACAGACTATATAGATTATACAAATCAGTTAACTTGCTGAAAGTGCACTCTATACCTTCAGCCAGGCATCTGATGAAGTTGCTGTACAAGACTGGACCCAGTGCCAACCTCTGGGAAACACTGTTAGCTACAGGCCTCCATCTAGACTCTGGGCCACTGATTGTAACACTCTGAGCACTGCTGATCTCAATGTGTTTTACTGTCCACTCATCTATCCCACACTTCCTAAATTTACCTACAAGGATATTGTTGGAAGCAGTGTCATATTCCAGATACTATGAGAGTATAGAAGAGGAGGACTTCCAGGTAAGTTTATTGTTGTTATCTAAAGCTCAGCAGAATCAATTTACAGAACTTCATGAAACTTACTTTAAAACTACATTTCATCATATGAAATTCCATGTTTTGAATCATTTGAATACTCTTTGAAACTGTTACTGGGGCCATGGATATCAGGCCACAGGAATTGGCATGAGGATGTTGACAAAAAATAGGCTCCCAATGGAAATGGTCACAGCCTGAAGCTGACAGAGTTCCTGATGCATCATATGGTCTGAGTTTTGGGTGGTCCTGTGAGGAGCCGGGAGTTGGACTCAATGATTCCTATGGGTCCTTTCCAGCTCAAGATATTCTATGCTTCTATGAAAAAAAACTGCTGAATATCCACTGCTTTTCCCTCATCTACTCAGCAACTCATGATATCATAGGCTACCATATTTGTCAAGCATTATTCCCCCTTAGTGAATCCATGTTGACTACTCCCAATAAGCTTATTTTCTTCTACTTGCTTGCAGATGACATTCAAAATAAACTGTTCTATTATCTTCTCAGGGATAATGTTGAGGCTAACTGGCCTGTAGTTTCCTGGTTCCTCCTTCTTGACTTTTTTGAGGACTGAAGTGACATTGGCTTTCCTCTAGTCTTCAGTCACCTCTCCAATCCTCCACGACCTTTAAAAATGAGAGCGGTTTTGCAATCGCTTCTGTCAGATCCCTCAGCACTCATGGGTGCATCTCATTGGGGTCCAGGGATTTGTTTGCCTAGAGTTTGCCTAAGCAATTTCTGACCAGATTCTCCTCAACCAAGGGGAAGCTTTCCTTTCCCCAGACTCTCTCTTACCTCCAGTGTCCGGGATTCCTAAGCAAAGTCTTGGAAATAAAGCCTGAAGCAAAGAAGGCCTCCAGTAATTTTTTCTTCTTAGTGTCTTCCATTACCATGGCACTCACCCATATGTGGGCAGCAGGCCCACATTTTCCTTAGTCTTCCTTTTGCTACTGACATACTTAAAGAAACCTTTCTTGCTGTCCTTGATCTCCCTCATCAAATTTAAATCCAAGTAGTTCTTAGCCTTCTTTGTGGTATCCCTGCATGCCTTGGCAAGAATCTTGTATTCTCCCTCAGTGGCCAGACACTTTTTTTGCATTCAATTTCTTCCATTTGGATTTTTCCATGAGTTCCTCACTCATTCATGTAGATATCCTGCCACCTTTTCCTGATTTCTTATTTTTAAGTATACATCAATCTCAAGCTTCGAAGAAGGGATACTTGAATTTCACAACTCTCTTGTGACTCCCTTACCTTCCAGTGCTCTGTCTCATGGGACACCTATGAGAAGATTCTTGAAGAGGTCGAAACATCAGCTGAATTAAGAATTAGCAATAGAACACAAATGCAATTAAAGATATTATTTAAAAGATAATCTTTTTATTATTAATACTATTTAAGAATAACATTTGAATTTATATACATGGCTTAAACTGCTAGCCTGTGCTTTTTCTTATTCTCTGGCATCTTCATAACATTTTTTAACTGTTCTGTCTGTGTATTTCCCTTACCTGTCCAGATCAATCATATCACCATGTCTAAAATGCTCAATATGAATACAGTCAAGCAGTATGGCTTGTGTAAAAGAGAATGCAAATATGTTTGGTATGCACAAAAATGTGTTACTAAGATTTATAAATGGCTAATTTTCATTATTAAGCTATAAGAACAAAAGATAACACTATTAGTTACAGTCCTATATTTAGGAATCTCTTATTAGTGTCCATAGCAGTAAATAAATTCCTGAAGCAAAATAATACCAGGCAATATTGTACAGAAGTTTGCATTTGATAGCTGCTAAATTATCTACAGAGTAATACTGTACTATTTGTGGTATTAATAATGTTGTTTTAGTGAAGTGGTTCTATTGTGCATTTTTATTGTTTGCCTGTATTCCATTCAGAGATCCTATTATGTATTTTGAAAATGTGCTATATAAAGCTGCTGTAACGTCAGTGGAAGAAATAACAAATGTTGAAGAGCAGTAAAGCTTGACTGATATACTGTTCTGTTGATGGGAGTTGAAAAACTAGATTACTTCAAAGTCCATTTGCATTCATTCTCTTGGATTCACTAAACTATAAGAACTTTTTTTTTTTTTATCTTCTGGATAGAGGATATGAGTGTTAAGTTAATATGATGTAAGTAAAGAAAAAAGGGTCAAATTAACAGAATGCAAATAAAAGTTCTAATAAATTAAGAAAAAAACTCAACTGATGTTTACTGAATTACTAAGGTAGTAAATAACGAAAACATTAATCTGCACATACACAAGAAACTGTTCAATTTCAGAACTTGGGTGAAAAAGCATCAGGATTACTTATATATGCATTTATTATCACAAATTTTTAAGAGAAGTTTAGACCTTGAGTAAATGCTGATTTGAGTAGAGCTGCACCAACTTATATTAATCTGAAATGTCCCATTTACATGCAAAGACTACAACTAACTAAGTTTAAAGAAGGAATAAACTAATGTTCTTTGTGACAAAAAGATGAAAATCTAGTATGCTCCTCTTCTCTACAGTAATACATAGATTATTCTGAAAGTAATGCCTCCTATTTATTTCAGTTTCTACCCATCAAATCCATATCTTCTGATTTAGAGAGAAGGGTACTATGGATGACTGTCACAAGTTAACAACATGACACAGGGTTCTCATGAAAGTAAGATTTCTTTACTGCTGCATATTCTTCTAAGCAAGCCTTTTATATTCTAACATGCACATTCAGTACATTTGCATTAACTATCCATTGGCTAGAAAGCAAGCAAGTTACATAAGAAGTCTTCACAGCAGAGAGCTTATCTTATGCCTAGCTACAAAACATTCCTTTTTATTCTACCCATTTCTCTTTCCCAGCACCGTATTATCAGAAAGTCATCATTCAACAAGGTTGAGCCGAACTCTCCATCTCCCACAGGTGACCATGTCAAAGGCCTTACTGCTGTTAATTACACTTGTTTCTCTTTTGGATATGTATAAATCTCTCTATACATAACTATATAATTCAGACAATATTTATGTGCCTTTTGATTCCTTGCATTATACTTACAAAATTTTCTTAAATTGTAGATATAACTTAAATTTGTCAATGAAATTGGCAGCTTAAGTTGTGCCCTGGAATATAAGAATATAGGAAATTATCCATAATTTGTAGTTTCTATGAATTTTTTTTGTATTACATTGAAGAAATTCCAAAAATATTTATGTATCATGAAGAAATTGTGTACATTTTCTATGAATTATAAAAATATTTTCATTCTATATATATGTATTTGTAAAATCTAGCATTTATTTTGCTTCATAATTAAATATGTAGTAAATCATTCCAATTATCTATAGAATATGGATAATATAAAATTATTTTATTTTTCTGTGCCAAAAAAAGATAACAATAATGCTTGCAAATTAATTAAGAACACTTTATTAGGAAAATCAGTGATTGTGTAGTGTCCAGTGTCAGACAGTATCTATGCTACAGAATATTCTGTACTTATACAGAACTGTATAACACAAGCATTATAATAGCACTGAAATCCCTTCCTCATTGAAATCAATGGACATTTTGATACTGACAATAGGTATTTCACGCATCATGGATAAAATTTTCAAAGAAGCAAACAAATATTGAGGCACAGTTTGTAACTTTTCTCTCTGATGATAAACCTGATGAGTCAGAAGTTCATGGAGACTGCTTTTTCACTTCTACCACAAAAAAAAGTCTTGCTTGTACAATGCTAAGAAACAGAAAACTCAAACATATACATTTTTCTTCTGAATCATATCTTTCCTGTCTACCTATTTTGTACAGGCATGTATTTCCTTCAAAATACCACTTCTCTGTCAGTAACTGTGGATGTATACAGAGCCTGAGAATGGCAGAAAGGCTCACCATGGTTCCTCTTGGGATTAGGATGCTCTGACAGAAACTTACTAATAATTTGTTGAAGGCCATTTTCCAAAAAACTGCAATTGCTTATGAAAGAACAAATCCTTTAAGAGCACAGTTATTTCCTTTCTCTCCTCACAGAGGATATTCAAAGATTTTTCAACAAGAAACAATTCAGTAGGATTTTTTTTAATTACTCATAATGAGACATTTCATGGAGAGAAGTAGTTCAGGGATGGAATTTTTTTTCCATCTAGCTATTAATTTCATAACACTTTAATGTGCCCGTATACCTTGTGTAGAATAGAACTACTTCATTTTGCCTGGTGTTTAGCTGGTTATCATATTTATCACCACATAAAGAGCGTAGAGCTTGCCCTGAGCTATCTCTTTTGTTAAGTCATAGGAATGAGGAACAGGACAATGTAAAACTTCATGAAAATCTGTGTATGTTTCATAACTCAGGTATACTTTTAAGTTACAGTGAGCTCTCCTCTGGACAGTAAATTGATCATAATTTCTTGGGGGCAATGACTAAATGAAATAAATACTTTTGCTGCAATTTGCTGTTTTTTAAGTTGCTAATTACTGAAAAGGAAGTCCGATTTATTTATTTGAACTCACTCTGGAGCAGAATGTCATTTTATTAGAATAAACAAATGTTTTTCCTTTATTTACTTGCTGATAAATATTGAAGCCATTAATTCACTTTGGTAGGAATATTCTACTCACTGGTGACAAATGTCAGTGGCCTTAGTGATTTTTATTATACATATCAGATTTGATCTAATGCGATCTCCTATTACAAGCATTTATTGCATTTATTATCTCTCTTACCATACCTTTATGATCTTTTTTAAAAAAAAAAAAAAAATTGAACAAGATTAGAACTCAGTGGGGCAGATTAGCATTCTAAGTGTGTAATTTAGAATTAGATTGTCAGTACAATGACAAGTTGATCCCTATCCATTTGTTTATGGAAAAGGGCAGGAAAGGCCATTAAACCTATGCTACTTGGTATAAGTCATCAAATACTAATTGGGATGAGGACAGTAAGAGTGGTACTCTATGAGTGACTGCTGTGATTCAGAGTACTAGCTAATGCTCACTTTAAATTAGTAAATCCAGAGCACATGCAATTTCTCTTTGCAACAGTATATTCTAGACAGTGACAAGGCTAACGCTTTCTCAGCTGGTGGTGATCTCTACAGAAAATTCTGTAGCAATACATTTTATGTGTATATATGCATATAAAAAGAACAGCACAAGTTATTAAGGTGGAACTCATGCTAAAACAAAAATCTTTAGTGCTGAAAAATCAGAAAAAAAGCACATGCTTAAATGACAAATCATTCATAATAGACTACTTTCTACAGAGCTACATTTTTCTTACCAGCAGCTAACAATCTGACACAGAACAGGAGATGCCAATCTGCTCTTGCAAGAAGCACAGGCTTTATGATGAAGTTCAGTGTCAATTTGATTCATTCTTTATCAACAGCTCTGATAGAGCATGGAGATGTTCAGGGAGTATTGTGTTTCAGAAATACAGTTTCATAAATATTATTCTTTATACTGAAATTTATTTTGATATTGTCATGGCTGTTGTGTTAATGATTTCCAGAATCTTTGTCATTTAGTATAAAATTTCTCTTACAGTATTACGACAGTTATGAAACAGCTATGAAGTAGCAGATTTTAAATCAGTTGAGAAACACATCTATATAAAATACTCATCTGCTTTTTTTTCCTACAAACAGTTAACATTTGATTGAAGAATTTGCTTCATCCAAGAAAAGAGTACAGAAAATCTTTAATCTCTATTCGCCATGGGGATAACTATCATACCACAGGCTTTCTCCATTATCACTTGATTTCAGTTTGTATGCTTTATCCTCCCTTGACTGAAGTAGAGGTGAGGTTACTTCTGTAAAAAGTTGCAAATTAATTGGTTTGCTTCAGTTTAATTATAACAGCGTTTTTGAAATTCACTACTACAACATTCACCTTTCGTATGCTCATATTTCTCATCTGTAGTGATTTGTACAGTGTATCATATCTAACATAAAGTGTGTAAAGAAAAAAAGACAGCAAAATTGACTATCTTGCAAAAAAACTGAGCAGTTGTGGCATTCACCCACTGCCCCACTCTGCAGGAGTATGGAGGAGAAAACTGAAAATTGCAAATAGGGATGACATAAGGTCAGTTAACGTGAAAAGACCAGACTATTCAAAATGCAGTAAGCTTTGATGTTTGAAATACCGAATATATCATTCAGGTAGTAGAAACTTTATAAAGGGAATTCATTCTCTGAAATAGAAAGTTCAGTGTTCGTAACATTTTGCACACGTTTTTGTGTACAGAAGCATCCAAAATTATCTTGAGTGAGAAGTAGCAGATCAGGTATATTATTTAATTTTGGGAAGGCTTAAGATTAGCAATGAAATACGAATGAATATCTTCTTAAGAGACACTCAGTGACATTTAATAAGCACAGGAATTCAAAATTTACCTTTACACAGTTCAGCAACGAACAGACATACATTCTCATCAGAAGCATTTTGGCATCACAATAATATATGAGATGTATTAACAGACTGAGTTCAAGATGAGTGCCAGTATATAAAAATAATGCAGATAGTATGTGTAATATTAATATACGTTTTGGAAGTATAAACTTCTCAACAAGATCAGGTGCTTGATTTAGTCTGAAACCAAAAGTGACTTTGGAAACTGTTTAGGAAATAACACGTGAATACAAATAGATAACTTAATTGTTAGCAAGTGTTTTGTTTTTAATATGACAATATGCATTTGGATATTTGAACTCTCCATACCATGTTCACAATTCCTAAAATCAAAAAATCAATTGGATGTCCAAACATCTAGACTGTGTTTTTGTTTAGCTGACTTGTCTACTAGCTTTTATTTGTTTTTGGTTTTGTTTTTAATTATTATTTGGGTTGTTAATACCTGTAGGGGTACTGTTATGTCATGATCTGAACTCATGATTTAGCACCTTGCGAAGTGGATAACTGGCCCAAGAAACATAGATACATGTAATTCACCTGTTGTATCATCAATGAATATACAGATGCTATAGTTATGAAATAAACAAGAGAGCTTAGCTAAGCTATAGTTATGAAATAAACAAGAGAGCTTAGCTAAGCAAGCTATTATACAAAAAAAAAAAAACCACAGATAGAGTGCTTACCCTTATCCCAGGCTTACTGTAAAACTCCAAAGGAGAAATCTCCAGAAAGATCCTTCCTACTGGTAGTCAGCTCAAGTGGAGCCAGACTCCACCCCTTCCAGCAGCGCAGGTGAATTGTCTTCACCTGTGCTCCAGGGCTGACTCATTGCTCGTCTCAGATGACCAATCAGAGGTTCAAGCCGTGATTCAGCAGTTCCCATACACCTGTGCTTCTCACACGATTATTTAAGGGCTAGCATCTAATTCTAAAAGTCTCCTGGGTGAAGGTTTTTTCTTTGGGAAGTTGTGTTCTATGGTCAGAGACTCTTATAACTGGTTGGGTGAGTCACTATTTTTCTATATATGTTTACTGATATTCTTAATGATGCTTTGCCTGGTATCACAAAAAAAAAAAACTGATAAGAAGCTGTTTCTTTGCCTCCAAGGACCAACAATATAAAAAAGAATTGGTGAATAATAGTATATTCTGTGTTGGAAGCAACCACAAGGATCTCAGAGTTAAATTCCAGGCTTTGCAAAAAACTACCCAAATTTTAGTCAAATTGTTTATCTAAGAGCACTGGCTATAAGCTCCTTGAACTCTAGCAGGTTTGGGACCATAACGCTTGCCCTGGTAAGCCTATACCAGTGAGGTACCACTATTTTAGTGAAGAACCTTTTTCTAAAATTCAATTTGAATCTCTTTTGATACAGTTTCATGATGTCTTCTCAAGTCCTATTGGTGTCATCAGAAAGGAGGAATCAACTCCTTCCTCTCTGCTCCTCTCCAGAAAAAGCTGCAGGTCACTGTATTGCCTTCCCTCAATCTTATCTTCCCTCGTTTAAACACACAAAGGGACCTCAGCCACTTTTCATTTATCATCCTGTCCAGTTCCTTCACAATTTTTGTAGCCCTTCTTTGGATACTAATTGTTATATATCTATATCATACATAGTTTATTCTCTTATAGTGGCAAACAAAGCTGTTCACAATGCTGAAGGTGCAGCCCTAACAGCTTATAACAAAGTGGAACAATCCTTTCCCTTGACCTGCTTGCAGATGTGCCTGATACATCATGAGGTATTATTTGCTACCAGGGCACACTACTGACTCATATTCATCTTGTCACCAACCAGAATTCCCAGATCCTTTGCCATGGGACTCCTCTCCAGTCTCATCCTCCAGTCTATGCATACATCCAGAATTCCCTCATCCCTGGTGCCTTTCTCAATTTAATGTTACCTTCAGACTTGCTTGGCATGCCTTCATGTCCTCTATCCAAGTCATTTATGGAAACTTTTAAGAGATGTGTTATTAATGTTGCTGTTATTAGTAAAGATATACCTTATACTTTTTATCATAGAACCCTTGGAAGAGACCTTTAAAGATTTTCTAGAATAACCCTCCTGCAATGAACAGATAGATCAGGCTGCCCAGATGCTGATCCAACCTTGTCTTGAAAGTCTCCAGGGTCAGAGCGTCAATCACATCTCTGGACATCCTGTTCCAATGCTTCAACACCCTTCATTGTAAAAGACTTTTTCTTTATATCAAACCTAAATCTATCCTCTTCAAGTTTGAAACCATTTCCCCTCATTCTATTACCACAGACCTTGCTAAAGTTTCTGTCTCGTCTTTCCTGTAGCTCCCCAAGTCTTTTATTTGAGAGCAGAGGAAAACTTCGTGATTTTTATAAAAATAAGAACCTCTTTTCTTATAAAAATAAAAGCCTGCAAATAAAAGTTAAAACTTGTAAAAACTGAAGAAATTGCCTAGATGTCTTATCCCAAAGCTTCAACAGCATATTTTTTTCTCAAGTTGCCTCTGCACAGTTAAGTCTTAATTTCCGTTCTCCATCAATTGTTTGACTGCCCAACAGCTTTCTTTCCCTTTGTTTTCCATTTCTACTTGTCAAATTATGAAAATTTGCTTTTCTATAAAATTGGGAGGAAAAAAAAATTAAAACCATAAGTATTACCACAAGAAAAACATATATATTTATATATTAATTTATATAAATTAATAAATATTAATATATATTTACTTATCCCTGGAACATAATATATTAATATGTATTTCCTGTTGAAATGCTTCTATTTTCTTCAAAAGTAGGTATGATATGTTAGAAAGATATTATATCAGTTACATTAAGAAGAAGAAAGTGAATATAAAGGCAACTTTTTCATATTTGCTTTATAATCTATTTTACATATGATTGCAAAATTCTAGCATTTTAGTATGTATCACTTCTATATTTACCTTTATTCTGGCAAATGTATATCTTCAGACAAAAGAAAAGATTCTAATTAATATGGATTTCTCCATGTTCCAGTATCGCAGACACTTTCCTAATTCAAACAGTTCTTCAAAGCATTTCTGCCTGCTCATAAGTGCAAAAGTAGATATTTGTTTTCTGGTAGCAGTGAGAGGATTCATAGCTTACCAATGAAAAGGATCATAGAAATTTTATCAGAAAGGGCAAAGGAGAAAATCTCTAATGGGACATATATTTATCAATCCAGTCAGCATTTAAGTTTTACATCTCTGATGTATGATTCTAGAACACTGTTTCTACAGAAAGGAATTCTTCCTAGAATCGAATTCTTCTCTGTTATCATGACTATTTATGATTTCTTGCTACATATTCCCTTATGAATGGCACAATAGGGAATAAGCCTTTCTAGGCTTGTTGCTCCAGAAAAGTTACTGCTATTGAAATTACCAATACAGGGAATTGGGGACCGCTGTGAAGAAAAAAGTCTGAGCAACTAAATTTCAGGATGTTAAACAATAATTTATTGGTTACATTTGACTAATAGTTAATCTGTCTTTAGCAACTAAGAATCAAGTGTTAAAAATATACTAGTAAAGCACTAGGCATGTGATACTATGAGTGATTCTTCATTTTCAAGATTGAGAGAACCTGATTCAAGGGAGCCAGGCTGATGAAAGTTGAAACTCAAAAGGGTTATCTTCTCTATTCCCCAGACTGCAGTAGGTATCACTGATATTTATATATACTCTTCTGTAGGTCAAGATCAGTCTAGTCTGAAGAATTACTTCCTGTCACCATTGAACAAAACAATTTTTGCTTTGTATCTATTAATTCCAGGTGGGTGTTTGCAGCTGAGTGCTGCTTGTTTTATTCCGTCTAGTACGTACACTCTGAGTACCGTTATTACAGTTTTATTACTCCTAGCAACGTTACAAAATACAGCTGGATACAAGTATAAAATCACAAATTGAACTACTGCTATTAGTACTGTTAAAGGCTTAAAGACTGGACCTTGTTAAAATGGCTTTTTCTGGACTTGTTTTGAGGTTTGTCTGGAACTCTGTTTTCATTTGCTTACCTTTAAATTCTCTACAGTGATGTAGAAGGAAAGTATTTGCTCCTTTAGAAGTGTCTGTTCAAGGGCTTTTTGCAGTGTGACAAGTGATGAGAAGTAAAGGATCCAGCAGCGGGAACCAAATCTGATAGTTACACATGGTAAGTAAGGGCATGTGAAAATGTTTATTTTCATGTATGAAAAAATGCTTATTCCAGCAGGGTTATCTGACTGAGGATTTCTATACAGGGAGGAAACGTCTAGATAGAAACCTGGTCAGTGGAACTAACTGGTAAGAGAAGAAATGGAATGTAGGAATGCTGGTAAAGCAGGGTTGGCTGAGTCATAATTTCTGGATTGGGATGATGAGAAATAAAGAAGGAAGAACAGTAATCAAAATGGTGAGACACAGAAAAAATGAAGATCAGAAACAAACCTCCCAGCCACACTAACTAGGGGGCTAGTGAATGATGGGTGCAACTAAGAGGAAGATCAAATAGGACTTTACAGCTGATAAGATTGCAAACTGAGGGGTCGAAGTGCATGAGGAGGGTGCAAAAAAATACAGCTTTGCAAAACCATGAGTGGTGTGCAGAGCAAAATTGTGGGGATGCGGTGTGTGCAGGAGGAACAAAGGATGGTTAAGCAGAAAGGGGTATAAAAGAACCAGGTGCATGTAAAACAGCTTGTCAGTGTGCTTGTCTGTTCTTCATCATTGTAGCCCATCGTATCTTATATGTTCTCATTGAGTCTATTCTTAATTCCTTCTTTGTATTCACACTTTCTCCAGTGTCTGTGTGCTATGCAAGGGCTGTGTGCCACGTACTTGTGAAACTCGTGTGTGATTGAAGACTGGTACCAGCTCTAAAGTAGCAAGGATCTATGGGAGACCATGGAGTCTTCTATTACCAACTACAATGGCAGGAACGGAGTGTGTTCCCATTACCAACTACAGAGGTGAGGGAGTGGGATCATATGTGCCAGTGCCTGCTGGCTGCTGAGGGCATTAAGGGTCTGTATCTTCCCCAAATCTGGTGTGCGTGGTTGTATGGGGCTTGAACCATGGCTGAATCATGGCTTGAACCTCTGATTAATCACCTGAGGCAAGCAATGAGTCAGCCATGGGAGCACAGGTAAAGGCAAATCACCTGTGCTGCAGGAAGGGGTGGAGCCTGGCTCCACCTCTCCTAGACCCATTTAAGAGCTGACTGCCAGTGGGGAAGGATCTCACTGAAGATCCGCTCCACTGGAGTCCATCTCGCGAGCCCAGGATACGGTGAGTGACTTTCTCTCATTACTCCAATATAAATTATATTAGCCAAACTCCTGAATATACCTATACACGTCTGTATATCCATTGACTATACACGTCTGTATATCCATTGACTATACACGTCTGTATATCCATTGACTATACACAGGAAGATCCATGAATATGCATGTGCTTGTAAACCTGGAGGGTATGTGCTTGTGCCTGCACTGCTGATCTTTCATCTCTGATAACCATAGAAGGATAAAGGGGTTGTCTGTACCTTTTTTTATGTGAGTCCTGTAAGTGCTGTTGAAAGGCAGCCATGGCAGGGGCTGCCTGCATGAGTGTGACAAGTTTGATCAGTGTTAGCTCTGTGTGCGTGTCTCTTTGCAATACCTGATCAGCTTTGCTACTTCTTTCCCTGTAAAGAGGAATGTGGAAGCTGAGTCTCTTCATTTGGGCAGAGACCCCAGATACTTATTAGGGTCCGGCAGAGCTAGGCTGCAGTGGTGATGGGCCAGAGCAGCTGAAGTAGGCTCAGGATGTTCACAACTCCTAAAAAATAGCTGGGAACAGCTTTAGTCCACAGAATCATAGGATCATAAATGATTTGGATTGGAAGGGACATCAAAGATTATAAAGTACCAAACTTCCTGCCACAGGCAGGACCACCAACCTCCAGATTTGGTACTAGATCAGGTTGCCCACACCCCCATCCAACCTGGCCTTGAATGCCTCCAGGGACAGAGCATCCACAGTCTCTCTAGGCACCTCACCACTCTCTCTGTCGGAACTTCCACTGACATCCAATCGAAATCTTCCCTCCTTGAACTTAAGACTATTCCACCTTGTCCTACCACTACTTATACAAGTAAAAAGTTGATTATCTTTTTATAATTCTCTTTTTAAATACTAGAAGGTTGCAATGAGGTCTCCTTGCACACTTCTCCAGGCTAAATGAGCCCAGCTTTCTCTGTCTGTTGTAGTGGAAGTACTCCAGACTTCTGATCATTTTCATGGCTATCCTGTGTACCATCTCCAGCTCTATATCAGACCACAGACCACTGGAAGTGTACAAATGAAATCAGAAAGATAATACTAAGTGTGCACATATTGAATTGTGTTATAGTGTTTTGGTCATAGTGTGTTTTTTGTTTGCTTTCCTTTATACGTTTTAATTGAATTTGTGGTAGGAATGGTTATTTGATGGGTAAGAATTCAACAAGACTGATAGTGCATGTAAAGCGTGTTTATTTTGTCCACATAAACTAAAAAAGTCATCATTGATTAAATTTACATTAAACAGTAGTAAAGTACAAGTTCTTAAAAGAAACCAGAACACACAATGTAGTCTCTTTGAAGGTTTTACTTCACATTCGCTCTAATGTAGTCCCATTGAATTAATGCTGAAAAGCACATTGTGAGATCTTGTGGTTTAGCTTCCAGATTTATTTACCCCATGCATTCTGTTTCTGCATTGTGTTTCAAGTGAAAGTAATGAAAGTGAAAACAATCAAAAGATTCACTTATAAATGTACCCAAGACAAACTAAAATGCTGATTCAGAGCATACCTTTTGTACTCATGGCACCAGGTGCAATGAAAAGTGTAGATCACTGTCTACTCTTTCTTGTGTGAGGGATAAGAGGGAAAGAAAAAAATACGTACAATTCTGAAATAGCTGTCTTAAATTATAGTTCACTAGAACATGCCTTGAATAAAACTTCATTGTATTTCTTCACCTTTCAAGTCCCCTGAAAGGTCTTATGCTAAAAACATTTCAGAAAATAGTTTCAGAAAATATGTACTTGAAACTATGAAGATATACAGGACTTCCCCCTGGCAAGTTGTAACATTGTGACATCTGTTCCCCAAAAAACGGCAGTGGAGATCACACATTTATTTTGCCAGTTTTTCTTTTCAGTTTTCCACTAACACGCTTCAGATTTCCAATTGTGTGCATATTTGGTGTAGGATTATAAAATCCCAGCTACTGTTACAATAAAGTTCTCTTGATAAATTGAAGTAATTTGTGAGCCAGATAGACTTTAATTTTAAAAATAACTGGATCAGAAAAAGAATGTGTACTCCTAGTTCAGATGTAACAGATACAGTTAGTCAATGCAGATTTCAGGAGCAGATGAAATGAGAACAATCTGAAATCCAGGGTTTTATTTGATGAGAAACCACCATCTGATATTTGCCACAATTTACTGTTTGAATTGTTTGTCAATATGATGTGTATTGATTCTTTGCCTAATAAAAGTAGATTTAAAAAATGAATACAGCAACAAACACTAGAATCTGAAGAGAAGATTTAAAAAGGGAGTACACTAAATGGTTTGGGGTATGCAGTCCAAAGAAGGAATTGCAGCAAATTAGTTCCAATCACTTGCTCTTACTCTCTTTAAAAAGAGACAAACTTGTTTTTGAAATAAAATTTCAGGAGAGGTTTTTAATATTTTCTTTAGTTAAGGCTACTTCAGTAACCACTTCCTAGTAGAGGCTTGTGTATGACCCATTAATTATTTATTCCTTACTTATCGTTCTGGTTGAAGGCATGACTTTTTCCTTCAGAGAGTACTAAAGAAGTATTCATACCAATGGCTCTCCACCAAGCTTATGCTTGAGGTTCCAAGTGAGATATTTAAGACCAGCACGGAGAGAGGGGGAAAAAAAATATATATATGCATATGGAAATGAACAACGCATTATTATAAGAAGGCAAACAGGAGGAGTTTGCATCTGCTTTTTTTTTTTTTCAAGATGCAATAGTTTCTGCAAGTTTTTTGTTTGTTTGTTTTTCTTTTTGCTTTGATCCACAATGTGGATCCACATCAACAATGTGCCACAAGACACATAAAATTACCTAGAAATCCTAAAAAAATTAAAAAGTTTAGGTCTTGAACTTAAAACCACTCTTCTTGTTAGACAGATATGAAAATTACTCAAAATTATTTTTTTCCCTTTGGTTGACTGTTCTGACAATAGTGGAAGATGCTTTCTCTTGAAGTTTCTTTTTTTCTATCCTTCACCCCACGCAGATTTTTTGGATGTTCCAGAGAATTTCAGATGGCATCAGATGATCAGGAGCATGCATTCAGGTAATAACCACAATTATTTTCTGGAGTATTGTGGGAGATTAGAAACAGAATTCACACAGGCCCATTTAGGCACCAGTTATATGGTATCTAAATTTGGAAGTGAATCTCAATCCAACTTAAATAATGTGGAAAAAATCACTAGCTAAGGAAAAAAAAAAAAAAAAAAAGAAAAAAGAAAAAAAGAAAAAAAAAAAGCACCAAATTGACTTTGAAGAGAATTTTGCATGTGTGAAACTTTGTTCTTTTGTGTGTATGGGGAAGGGCTTCTTTTTAACCTTATATATACATAGAGATTTCTGAGAAATACATAAATATGATCTTATTTAGACCTCAAATTAATTGTTTACCACTTGGCAATCCTTACCTTACGAGAATTTAGTTCAGAGAATTGGCTTAAAAGGATTTCTAACAGTTCAGTTTAACTTCTCAATTTTCAGGGCATAAATTAAATTGTTCATGAAAATCAATCAGCTATGTACATAATTGTATGATGTACCTGAAGCCTGATGTGATTTTTTTTCAAAGAAATCAGATATACAACTAATCTTCAGCCAAATCTGTACAAAATATCAATAAATTACTGTGATGTAAAGTTTCCCAGTCATCAAGACCAGTAAAATATTCAAAGCAGTCTGAGATATAGCTATTTTATCTAATCCCTTCTATTTTATATATACTTAGCATATTCTTTTTTTTACCCTTCCACTGAGTTTTTTAAACAAAAGACTGTTTTGCTCTATATTTAAAAAAGAAACAATGTTGAAAATATTTTTTTCATCATACAGCATATATTATTTGTGAGAATAATTTTAATTAAGTAACCTAACCCTTACAAATCTTCAAAAAATTTTCAATAATTAGTGGATATTTAAGCTGAAGGCCTTATTTGTGTTTACTAGAAGGTATGTCTCAAGCTTTACACCATAAATGTTTAAGGGTGTGTTGCAGTAGTTTGATCTGGATCAGTTGTGATTATATTTAATTATGATTGGAAACCTCAACTTTAACAGTTCA
Organism: Meleagris gallopavo; assembly: GCF_905368555.1. Lineage (NCBI taxonomy): Eukaryota > Metazoa > Chordata > Aves > Galliformes > Phasianidae > Meleagris > Meleagris gallopavo. Next base: position 149,457,535 of record NC_139404.1, on the reverse strand, counting down.
AGAGGAGATAAAAAGAAACAAAACTTACCTGATATGAAGAGGTAGTGCTTTCAGCTCTCAAGAACTGAAGACAGAACTCACGTTCACCAAAAAAGATCGTGTGTTTAAAGCTATGCTACAGTTATGCCAAGTTGTATTTTAGTAGGATGTCAGAAAGTAAACAATCATGATTTTATTACTGCCAAATATTTTATAAAGACCTGATAATGTAAACATTAGTTTCACTAGAAAAAGCATAAGAGTAAGACATACAAAAAGTAACAAGTTATAAAATATATATATAATGCCATGGATGACCTATACAGGTGATTGTAAGTTGGATTCTAACTGATGTTCTACAGTATGGATGTCTTCAAAGACAGAGTCCTCTCCAGGAAATGCATAGGACTCACCCTCTCCCATCAGTTTACAGACATTGGTGTCTGCAGGCCTGCTTCTCACCTTTTTTTTTTTTTCCTTTGCTCCTCTCTCTGTCAACTGCTGTGTATTATTTTTATCTTTTCTTTTATACATTTCCTCTCAAGCTGCTACCATCTCAGCTGCTGGACCCAACTGTGCGGTGGAGCTGTTGGAGTCGGCTGTATGTTTTAAGAATACATTTCATCTCAGTATCAGTGTCTTAAATAGAAATTACAGTATACCTAATGGAGCTAACTTTCAGTACACAGCTTTTTACCTCTTCCTGACTTCAATAAATTGGTCTTTTTCTATATGTTTATGAATTTCCGGCCTATGCCAACTCCGATTTTTATTGGATTTATTCACGTTTAATTCAAAAGTCAAGTGATCTAGGTGTATAATGTGTACTGACTAGAAAAAGTAACAACTGATTACTAAATTTGAACATTCCCTCTGGCTTCTAAATTTGATTTTTCTTATTTGTTACTAAGATCAGTGATTTAGAAAAGCTTTTCTTCAGTGGTCCCTCATAGGCCTGGTTTTCCTCTCTTCCTCAGACCTGTTGGGTCTTTTTTATGCTCTGAGTGCATCTTCCAGAGCTAGTGTCTCTCTACGTGTCATACCCTTTTCTTTTGAAAAATACAGAGCCAGTAGTTTAATAAGGGGCTGCCACTCTTAGCTTTTATACTTAAGGTTGATGTTTTCACCTACAGCACAATTAAGTCTCTGTCAGCTGGGGAATATGGTGAGAAGGACACAGTATTTCCAAAATGAAATTACTTTCTCACTCTGTCTTCTATTATCTCTCTCTACTTTTTCAGACTTATGTTCTCTTAAGCTGTCCAGAAACTAAAATAATTTATTTATACCATGTATATTTCTATATCTACTATATATATAAAATATTATGTATCTGTCACCATGATAATAAATGTAACAAGATTTTTTTTTTGTTTAAGAGGCATTTCTTTTAGTATTTTGAATTGGAGGCATAAATGCATACATATAGTGCTCTTCTCTGAAAATTAAACATTGATAAGGTTTCTGTTTGAATAGCTTAACAAATGTTATATGGATTAAAGAAAGCATTAAAGAAACTGTGAAAGGACATAGACATTAAGTGTGCAGCACAATACAGAAGAAAGGGGGAATGTTAAGTTATATGACTATCTTTCAGCCTATCAATTTATAACATTTTCACAGGAAAAAATGCTAATAAAGAAGAAAGGATTGTTAATCCACCAAACTTTTATCTAGGTAGTGCTATGCAAAATTTATGTCCAAATTCAGTATTTACATAAATGTACTATTAATAACAAGAATGAATTAATATTCTGTGATGAATTTAGAAAAGTCACTACTTTGTTAGAAACTGTTGTTGTTGTTAGGCCAATCTTTCAAAAATAATTATTATATTATTGCTGCTGAAGCTGAGGTTAGTATTGGTGTTTCTTTGAACATCTTTTTAATGTATTCTGTGAGCATAGATCACTATCCTTAGAAAAACAAAACAAAAAAATAAAACACAAATTGTGAGATTAGTTTAAGGATTCTAATTGAAATCCTCAACCTAGTAAACAGTTCCTACAATTTGCTGAAGTTTCTCTTCTGAAATATGAAACCTCTATTACACACAGTACTTTGCTTAGCCTTTTTTTTTTTTTTATATTTGGCTACTGGGAATTTTTTGAACATGACCTAATAACTGTCCTTACTCTCAGAGGAGATTGAGTCATTAAAGCTATAAAGTATTTAGCTCACTACTACTCCAGAGAAGATGCTGAAATGAGCCACAACCTGAGCACACTGATCTGCTTCCAGTACCAGTGCTTTCAGCTAATTCATATAATACGGTAATACATCAACTCTTAGCCCAGAGGAATGTAGGTCTCTTGTTATTGTGGCATAGCCGGGAAAAAAAAAAAAAAAAAGAGAGGGAAGGAAAGGAGTGAACACAAGTATTTTGCATAGTTATATCACTTGCAAAATATTTCACATATTTTGTATGGTGCATAGATGTTACTGAAAACAAAAATGAAAGTTGCTGATTTTTACTTTTTAAGAACAGATTGATTTTGTCCTGTGAAGAGAAAAAGGGATTCACGGATTAAATTGGAAATGTCTTCTTAATGTAGCTGTTTAATAAGAACTGTAATGTACTTAGTAGAACAATTTTAATAAATCATAAAATGATTATCAACACATTTAGCAATTTATTCTCACTTTATGATCCAAAAATCTGCTCTCTAGAATTTCACTTTAATTTCAAGTTTTTCTTCTGATAATAATGTTATCTTTAATGCAGTCCATTCCAACTCTGATAAAAATTATAATTACGATATTTTACAGTATTTTTGTTGAGCTATGATCCTTGGTTGTAACTCAATTCTACTCACAGTCTTATCAGACAGAGAAAATTGGTAAAGAGAAAGGCTAAGATCAGAGATAAACATGCTGACAGTCTTAATGCAGAAATTTCTTTATAACCTAATAGTAAAACCACAAAAATCTGTTCCATTTAATAAATTGATCAAATTAAGTAACCAGGAAAAAATATGTGCATTTATAGCTGATATACACTATCACAAACATATATGTAATTCAGCTCCAAATAAGACACATACATGAAATTGTCTACTAGCATCTGAGAAACTACTGGGCAATATATTCCATTGACTACACAGTGAGCTTAAATAACATTTGTGATTCCAGGGTATCTGAGTAGTCTATGTGGGGATAGAGACCTGTGTCTGTTGCAGGTTGTAGATACGAGCATGAAGTCAACTACACATATTTGTTAAAACTTTAACTCTCAATCACATTTACAGAATTAATTAATTTTACCTAATTTTAAATGTCTAAGAGTTAGGCATCTAATCTGCAGTATAGTCGTGGAACTTTACTTACCTAAAAAGATGCATACAGTATCACTGGCAGCAATGTAGTACTCTAGCTGAAACAGTCACATAGTAAAAATCACATTCTTCCAGAGGGACAGTCGGGTAACAGTCACAATATGCTAGCAAATATCAGGTAATACTAGATACTGAAATAGAGGCAGTAGATCAAATTGCTAGAGCTCCTTCATGACAAATATGTTATGATAGTCACCTCTAGAAGGTAATGTATCTATTAATGAAATAGTTACTATTAAATCAAGTGTGTAATTAATTCCATCTTAAATAATGTCTTGCAAATAGAAAAAGAAAGTGATGTTTCAGAAGTGCCATTGAATACAGAGGAAGAGAATACTGACTATAATACTGACGATTACTGTTTTTCAGAAGGTTTGTGTTTAGTGAATCAAACGTCATTTTCAGCTTCTGAGCAAATGAATGCACAAGGACTACTGAATGATATTTGAAGTATATACAAAACATAAGATGAAATCCTGAAGAATGGACAATTACTTATTCTATCAATTTTCTATAAAAACAATGAAGTAAGAGTCAACCATGACTGGCAGAACACTCAATTTCTAGAATTTGTTACAGTTATCTACATGAAAATAAGAAGGAAAATTAGAAAAAAAAGAAAAAGAGACAAAACAACGTTATCCATCTATATCTTCTGATGATTCTATATGAGCAGTTAATTACAGAGTGAGGCATTGCTGAATTCTTCTGAACACTTGCACTTTTTTATTAGTTGTGATAATTAGAATTCTGGAATGTGTCTAAAAAAAAGAACAAATTATCTGTTATGAATGCATTTCTACAAAATGCTAAGAAGTTAACCTCTCATTTATTACAATTGCTATAAACATTTTATGGATGACTGATACCATTGATCTCAAAAAGTAATTCAAACTATGTCACTCCAGGATGAATCTACTTTCCAGATCAATTTAATTACTGTGCTGTATTTATTTTCCCATTGTATAATCTTAACCAGAAAAATGAACTTAGTGTACAAAATAAATTCCTGAAGTATGTTTAGTATAATTTTAGGAGTTATTGTTTTCAGAGAAGTTTTTAACTATATGTAAATAAGGTATAAGGATTTTCAGCATTTCAATTATCATATTTCTGAATTGAATAATCATTTGAAAGAGATTCCTTTCACTTCATGATTGCCATCTATAATGTAGATGTCTAACCTGAACTACTAATCAAGGGACCTTCCTATATTTTCTCACTCCTTGGTGGTGCTCATGATAGAGCATTCTCAGCTGGGTACAACCTTCACCTTGGGATATAAAATATTGTAAAACCAGGCACAAAACAAACAAACAAACAAAAACCCTCTTGCCCTGACATCATAACTCTACTTTCTCAAAGTAAGATCTTCTGAGGAATTCTGTGCTTACTGCTGGTCATAATGGGAGGAGAGATTATAAACATGAAAGTGAAATATGGGAAAACAGATCTAGCAGAACAAAGTGCATAACTGTATTTTAACATTCTTTGTCAATTCACATCCAGTGTGGTGAAAGTATTCCTTTAAATTTTTAATCCTTAGGAAAGCCACAATCACAGAAAGAATATCCAGTGAAAGAAACTGTGTTCTATTATAAAACTGTATCTTCTTCCTGAGCAATTAGCCACACTTCAGTATTTATGAACTCTCAAAGCATCTAGATGATAATCTACTTTACAATGCTAATAATCTTTTTGTAAAATCTTATTTGTGTGTTCTACTACCTGGTATCTAACAAATCCCTTTTGCCAGAAGAAACAATAGCGGTACAAATTCAAAGACATAACAGTAGAAAACTTTGTGATTATAATTTACTTTTATACTCTGTAGAACATAGATGATAAGATAATATTAATTAATTTCTCCTTCTGGTCTCACAATTTGTGTAAATTATTTTTTTTTCTTTTTTTTTAACAGTTTTTTTTTTTTCCCCCCCTCTCATTGTCTATTGTATAGTAACAGAGAAGCTCATCATTAGCCTTGGTAATTTGTTAATCACTCTAAGTGCTTTACAGAAAGAACTCCTTATTAATGCCTCCCATTTTTAGGGGAAATTGTTTTAGGTAGCTAATAATAATGGCAGACTGCTTTTCTTTTCTTAAATAGAGTTTAAATCCTAGAACGTCCTGAAGCAGAAGGATCCACAAGGATCTTTATATCTAACACCTAGTTCCATCCAAAGAGACCAATAAGACCACCCAAAATTCAAATTGTATTTCTGATAGCGTTGCTTCTTGAACTCTGTCTAGCATAGCTCTGAGACTAATTCACTGGAGGGCCTATTCTTTTCATTATTTTCTGTCCTTAAACTTTATGCTATGTTTATCTTTTATCACTTAGTTTATCAGTCAGTCTTTATTACAGAATCAAAAAATGGCTGAGGTTGGAAAGTACTTTTAAGGGTCATCTAGTCCAATCTCCTATTCAAGCAGGGCCACCTAGAACAGATTGCCCAGAACAATGTTCTATGTCTTGTGAGTACATCCAAGTATAATGACTCCACAAGCTCTCTGGGCAACCCATTTGGTTCCTCAGTCACACACTGAGAAAAGAAGTGCTTCCTAATGTTCAGAAGGAATCTTCCATGTTTCAGTTTGCCTATTGCCTCTTATCATGTCATCAAGCACCACTGAAACTAATCCATCTCCATTGTCCTTGTACCCTCCCTCAAGTTTATGTATTCATCAATAAGATCCTCCCTAAGCATTCTCATCTCTAAGCTAAACAGTTCCAGCTCTCTTAGCCTTTCCTCATAAAAGGTGCTCCAGTCTCTAAATAATCTTTGTGGCCCTACACTGGACTCCCTCCAGTCCAGGAAGTATAATATTTTAAGTATGAATCAATAATATTTCTTTCTTCTGCCTTCATTTTAATCTCAGAAGAACAAAGAAAAATCAATAGAGCTTTGTCACGTCATTGCATTAAATCTGGTTAAATAACCATACTTTCTATAACTAGTAGTACAAATGGGAAAAAAATATTATCAATGTCATTACCAACTGATTGACATTTTCATTTGAGTAAGTAAGAATGTATTTGGTAAAAAACAATTCTTACTGTAAATATACATCAATACTCAAAGACTTCATTTTAAATCTCAGACAAATCAACCTACTTACTGACTGCAAGAGTTTTGTACCCAAACTCATTTCAGTGTTAGAAATATGTAATAATGGTAATAGCGTAAATTATGCCATTCTGAATTTAGTCATTTAGTCTGTTAAAGTAGGCTCGAATTATAGGTAACACTAGGTATATATAGGTAATGGGTATAAATAGGTAATAAGTATATATAGGTAATAGGTATGAATATAGGTAATATAAATATACTAATATCTTCAAAGGGTATTCACTTCTTTATGTTACTCACTTTATTGCCTGCATTTCCTGGAGTGCCCTAACCCTCACATCATCTCAAATAATTGTATACTGTAATCCTTTTAAGATAAATATTTTTAATCCTTAGCAATATTTACATCTTAACTTTTTCTAAAGATGAAGCATTAAATAGGCTACATTTCTTTGTTTTGAACTTGCTAGTATGTATATGTACAGGCTATGCACAGTGTTCAAACAACAAAATTGCAACTACAATTGAAGAAAATTGATTGATTGGTTGATTTTACTCTTTCAGGTATTATTTAGTTTAGTTTTCTGTATTTCTAGGCCATCTTCAGAAGACAAGCTCTAGAGATCATTCTGCCAACATATAGAACTTCAACAGAAAAATCATTTTGATTCATTAGTTATGATATCAATAGAAATAAAATAATCATTTTTCATGAGTGGTTTTAAAAACACAGTACTATGACTTCCAGATATATCTGCCCTATTTACAGATAGTGAAAAACTGTGCAAAAATTTATAGTTGAGCCAGTATACAGAAGTTCAGAAACACATTTATTATAAATAGGCCAGCAGATGTGAACATCAATCAAAGCCTAACAAGGAATGAAGTAAATCCAGTTATTCTCTATTTTCCTTTGTCAGCAAAAATAAAACCTTCTAAATCTCCATGTAATAATCTCATTTATTTTTGGGGCGTAGGTTTCCTAGAAAAGCTTATCTCTTCCCAGACAGTTCTTGTTAAATTCTCGCATTTAGAAATGACCATTTATTCGCAGTCAAACAAACACCATCCAAAATATTATTTCTTGAAGTGAATCAATGAATTATAGTGTGTTCTATAAAGAGCTACATCCTATCCCACAAAGAACTGTAAATTCATCAAGGCTTTCTGGCCACCCAGCACTGTCTCATAACTTGTCAATATTCACATGAACATTAATATCACAGTTGAAATCAATACCATTTTCATGACATCTTTGATTGATGATAAACTTTTTTTAGTTTTACTAATATTGTATCTTGGATTGATTGTGCAGATATAATCACTTATGCTTAAACTGTTGACTAAGTCTGGGACTACAGGTAGATCCACCTGCACCAAAGTTCCTCACCTTCATGGTTCAAGTTGTTTAGAAAGCAGGAGAGGTCCACTCTCGGCACTGTGAATCAAAGGGAGTGTCTCCTATATGAGTGTGTTTACCCTACCCTCCATGCAGTAAATAATCAAATGTTAATAATCAACCATTAAGGGGTTGATTATTAATCAGCAGGGAGAGGGAGGTGATTGTCCCCCTCTGCTCAGCTCTTGTGAGGCCCCATCTGGAGTACTGCATCCGGGCCTGGGGACTCCAGTGCAGGAAGGATGTGGAGCTCTTGGAGCAGGTCCAGAGGAAGGCCACTAAGATGGTCAGGGAGCTGGAGCACCTCTCCTGTGAGGAAAGGTTGAGGGAACTGGGCTTGTTTAGCCTGAAAAAGAGAAGGCTCCAAAGAGACTTTATTGTGGCCTTTCAATACTTGAAGGGAGCATTTCAACAGGAAAGGGAACGGTTCTCTATCGGGGTGGATAGTGATAGGACAAGGGGGAAAGGTCTGAGACAGGGGAGGTTTAGGTTAGGTATTAGGAGGAAGTTTTTCACACAGAGAGTGGTGACAGACTGGAAGAAGTTGACCAAGGATATTGTGGATGTTGTGGATGCCCCATCCCTGGAGGCATTCAAAGCCAGGCTGGATGTGGCTCTGGGCAGCCTGGTCTAGCGGTTGGCAACCCTGCACATAGCAGGGGGATTAAAACTAGATGATCATGGTGGTCCTTTTCAACACAGGCCACTTTATGAATTCCATAAAAATGTATCCAGCCATCTTAAATCTTGTTAATTTGTGGCCTTATTGCTATTAAGCATTGCTAAATCACTGTATTTATCTGTAGTACATCAATAAATATGTTCCAGCCTCTCTCTTACAAGTGCAGTATAGAGTAGTTGTTTCCATCTGTGACTATACTGTGACCACTATAAACTGAATTTCATGTGAATGTCAAGGCAGAAAAATATGCAAAGCAATTTGTCAAAATCTGAACATAAAAAGAGAACACACTATCATTAGCACACTACCATTAAGGTTGGAATGACCCCTAAGATCATCTAGTTCAACCATCAGCTCATCACGATCATGCCCACTAAACCACTGCATCAGTGCAACATCTACAAGGTGTTCCTTGAACACCTCCAGGAATGGTGACTCCATCCTTTCCCTGGGCAGCCTCGCTCAATATCTCACCATTGGAGAAGAAATTTTTCCCAAAATCCACCTGAATCCATCCTGGTGCAACTTAAAGCCATTACCTCTTGTCCTATTGTTAGTTACCTTGGAGAAGAGGCTGACACCCACCTTGCAACAATCTCCATTCAGGTAGTTGTACAGAGCTAGAAAGTCTCCCCAGAGCCTCCTCTTCTCCAGACTAAAGAAGTCCTGTTCCCTCACCTGCTCCTCATAAGAATTGTGTTCCAGACCCTTCTCTCTTCACCTCTCACCTTTATTTTTATGAAAGATCATTGAGCACCAACCCTCCTGCCATAGATCAGGCTGCCTAATAGATTAGGTTGCCCGTGGACCTATACAACCCGGCTTTGAATGCCTTTGAATGTAGTGACTTCTGGCAAACACACAGATGCAATTCACATGATCTGCAGTACATAGATGTCCATGGTTGCAGTTCCATAATACTGCGCATATTCAACAATTTTACAGATAAGGCAGGTGACATCAGCACAGATACCGCTGTGAATCTCATTTATCACAGGCTTTAAGCTATCAGCCAGTAGGCACAATAAACATCAAATCAAAGAGATGCTCTGCATATGTTTTTTTCATATAGCATAAAAACTGCTGGAGCAAATAAATTGAACTGACCAAACAGTAATAGCTCTTCAAAGCGTATCGTGGGTTTTTTTTTTTTTTTTTTTTTTTTTTTTTTCTTTTCCTTCCAAAGAATACTTCAATTTACTGCTTCTTTTCCTACGTACTCTCAGCCTCGGGGGTTATAGTTTCACAGCACAGTGAAATTAATATATATGATGAAACATGATGTCTGTGACAAGCATACTGCCAGAGGGACACTAAAGAAAATCCTTGTTGTTTAGGCATTATCCCAACCTCAACTTGAGATGTGAGATTGCATGTACCTCACTTCACAGAGCCACAGAGATGAAGACAGGGGTACATTTCAGGTAATGATGAGCACTAATTATATATAGAGTCTGAATAACAATTTTCTTCATAATGCTTTGAAGATCCCAGAGTGAAATAATGTTTTCTTCTAACAGCATTTCAAATTGAAAGGCTTCAGCTGAAGAAAGGTGACAATCAAGAACACCCACACACACCACAGATGGGGGTGTGAAACTACCAGTTCACTTCTTAGATCACCTCTCACATTTAAATGTATGCAATATAATAATAATGAAATTTGAACTATTAAAATGCAATGGAACTCAGTGTCTGAGAGAGAAAATATGCTCATGTGTTTGTAATTAGTACTTTTTAAAAAGTTCTTAAAAAAATGAAAAGAAGGACTGGTTTTCACTTCAACAAATTAAGAATGTGGCCCTGTATGGGGAAATCTTAGGATAAAGAATTAGAAAAAAAAAAAAATTATATATATATAATGTATAAAGGGTTTGTGTTATATGTTATATATATATATATATATATATACACACACACACACATATATACATACACATATATATATATAGTTATTTGTTATATATGTGTCATCCAAACCATATCAATAAACCCTATATATAGAGTATAATATATAATACATTATATATACACACATATATAGTTAATTATATATAGTTATAAATATAATGAATAACATTTACGATATATTATTATATTAATTATAACTACCAAATATGTCTTATATATAAAATAAATAATATATTGCATAAATTAATATAATATATAATATTATGTTGTACAGTATATATTATATATTGCATGCTACATATTATATATTATGTTATATATTATAATATGATATATAAAATATATGAATATAATTATTTGTGAATATGATATAGTAATAAAATATATAATATATTAATGTATAATATTAATATAATATAAAAGTTATAGTATTACATTTAAATATAGGCTCTTGATGTAGTCTACCTAGACTTCAGCAAAGCCTTTGACATGATCTCTCAGAGTATTCTCCTAGGGAAACTGGCTGCCTGAGGCCTGGACAGATATGCCCTTCTTTAAGTAAGGAACTGGCTAGAGGGCTGTGCCCAATGGGTAGTGCTTAATGGAGTCCAGCTGGCAACCGTTAGAAGTGGTGCCCCCCAGGGATTGGTACTTGAGCCCATCTTGTTTAATATCATTATTGATGACCTAGATGAGGGGACTGAATATATCCTCAGTAAATTTGCAGATGACAGCAAGATAATGTCGATCTGCCTGGCCTGAGAGTAGGGAGGCCCTTCAGAGGGATTTAGATAAGCTGGATCGCTGGGCTGAGGTGAATGGGATGAGGTTCAACAAGGCCACGTGTCGGGTCCTGCACTTTGGCCAGAATAACCCCATGCAACCCTATAGGCTTGGGGCTGAGTGGCTGGATGACTGTGAAGAGGAAAGGGACCTGGGGGTGTTGATTGATGCTCGGCCAATGGCTGATGGCCAATGCCATCCTGGCCTGCATTAGAAATAATGTCACCAACAGCAGCAGGGAGGTAATCATCCCCCTGAACTCAGCATTGGTGTAAGAGATTATTTAATTTTCATTGTTTCAAAATTTGCTGGGGACACAGATGAACAAGTCCAGACAAGTCCTGGGCAGGGGTTGAGAAATCCTTTGTCTGGAGAACTCTGATGGACAAGTCCTGGGCAAAGGTTGTGAAATCCTTTGTCTGAGGACACAGATGGACAAGGCCAGGGGCAACTAGAGAGAGATAAGCTGCAGCTTAATAGCTGTGAAGTGGTCTTTTGTGTGGACTTATCTCAAGGAAGATGGCCATCTCAGGGGGCACTCATATGACTCTTACCCAAGCACCCAGGGATGTCATGTAGGCAGAAAAAGAAGAAGGATGAAAGAGGAAATGAAAACCATGAGGTTTAATTTTTTTTCTGGCAACAGATTCCTCATGAAGAAGAACAGAGGTTTTCTGGCAACAGATTCCTCATGAAAAAGAAGAGGTTTCTGCCATGAGAAGCCTCACGACCTGCCTCTCTCCCTCCTGGACTTGCTCTGCGCTCTACCATGATGCTGAAGAAGAAGAAAGGTGTCTGCCATCAGATTCCTCACTATGGAATTCCTGCATGCTGACAGACTCTCCTGGGCCTGCTACCTGAGTACTGCTGCTCTCTCCTGGATTGGCTCCGCGACTTCCTCCTGCCACCTGCTTGCTGCCCAAGGCCGGCCACGCTGTTTCTCTCTCCCCCCCTGCTGCTTCTGCCTTGGACCTTCGAAACGGCGTACAACGGGACCGCTGCTGGATCCTGGTGGTGACTATTCCTGCTTTACGCAATTCTTGCTTCTTTCCTCTCTTTTCTATCGCCCTCCTTCCCTTCCCTGTCTCCCTGACTAGGATTTATAATAAACTGGTTGGACTAACATATGAAGTGTTGTTTCTTAATCTCACGCCAGGTATACAGATATTACAAGAACCTCATCTCCCTCCTATAAATTGGAGCGAGACAAGTGGTGAGGCCGCACCTCGAGTATTGTGCTCAATTTTGGGCCCCTCACTACAAGAAAGACATTGAGGGCCTGGAACATGTCCAGAGAAGGGCAAAAAAACTGGTTAGAGATCTGGAGCACAAGTTTTATGAGGAGTGGCTGAAGGAGTTGGGATTGTTTAGTCTGAAGAAGAAGAGGCTCAGGGGAGACCTCATTGCACTCTACAACTTCATGAAGGCAGGTTGTGATGAAGAGGGGTTTGGCCTCTTCTCCCATGCAACAAACAGGACCCAAGGAAATGGCTGCAAGCTGTGCCAGAGGAGGTTTAGATTAGACATAAGGAAAAACTTTTTCTCTCAGAGAGTAGTCAGGCACTGAAATGGGCTGCCCAGGGAAGTGGTGGAGTTGCTGTCCCTGGCAGTGTTCAAGAGGCATCTGGATGAGGAGCTATGAGATATGGCTTAGTGGCTTGTGGTAGCAGGTAGTGGTAGGAGAGTTGGACTAGATGTTCTTGCTGGTCCTTTCCAACCTTGTGATTCTATGATTCTATGATTATAGTACAATAAATTGTATATAATAAATAGTATAATATATATTATAGTATAATAATATATTCCGTATTATAATATATATGATATTATCATTGAATTATTGAATACAGTTCCATCCAGGCTGAAACTAAGATGAAGAAGTCAACTTAGAAATATTTCAAACTCTTCCCAATAAAGCAAAATAAAGGAATGTAACAATTTAGTATAGGAAAGAAACATTTACCTGTATCCAGGACTTCATTGGCGAAATCATCCGCTCTGCTGAAAACAGAATACACATTTCATCTACTAACAGGAGTGCTTTTGTTATAGATTTAGCATATTTGATGAAGAACATAATTTGAGAATAAAAATAATTTCCCATTCACTATCCTAGTTAATGGCATTCTTTACTTACAAAATCATCTTCTGTTCATTACTGCAAACAGTTATTAGCTTCTGTTTCCCAAACTCCCTAAAATTTCCATAGAAGAGAATGTTGTTGATAATGTCACTGTTTCCATGTTGTAGGGATAGAATTCTTAGTTCTGGTAAATAATAATAATAATAATAATAATTTTAAAAAACTTTTTTTTCAGAGCTATAGATCCAATAAACAGGAGAGGAGAATGGCCACTATACCATAAATAGCTAAAATAATATCACTGTTGCATTTAAAAAAAAGGAAATATTTAATATGAGGTCATGAAGCTAAAATTTAGAAACCTTAATTACTTATAAATTAATCTCTCAAAATCTTTGATATAGCCTATGGAAATTCCATTCCTACATCTCACATGTATTTATTTAGATAATCTTAAAATATTTTATAGAAGCATTAAAGTTAATTGATGTTTTATGACAAAATTGACTGTCAATTTAACTGGCTTCACAAATCCTTTAAACAATGAAATGAAAGTTAAAACTAGTGCTAAAATATTTTAGAGAATCAGTTACTTTCAAGGAGACAATAACTGTTTCTGCATATATTTGGCAACAGTTGAATGCATTTTAATTTAAATGAATACTATCAAAAGATAAAAGAGCATTACCAGCTCAGCATAGATGCATAAATTTACCTCTTAAATTTTCCTGTCAAAAAATCTTTAATATTCTTTTTCACATGATCTCTCTATGACTAATCAATATTTAAGACATTCATCTTATACGAATATTCTTAAAAAATGTACATGGCTTTAAAATGTCCCATGGAGTGGTACTTCTTGTCTGCTTAAGAGTCAGTTTTATTTCCCATTTCACTCTACTTACAACAAAGCATTCGCTTTCAAGTTTTTCCTGTGATTAATGTCCAGTATCTGGGGTACATCAGGGCTGACATCACTAGCTGATCAAGGGAAGGGATTGTCCTGCTATTGTCTGTGCTGGTGTGGCTTAACCTCTAGCACTGTGCCCAGTTTGGGGCACTACAATAAAAGAAGGACATAAAGCTATTAGAAAACATACAAAGGAGGATTGTAATAGTGCTGAAGTTTCTAGAGGCAAGAGAGTAAGTGGAGGGGCAGGTGATGAACTCTTCCCTTTGGTGGCAACAATTGGGAAGGTTCAGATTGGACACTACCTTTCTTTACTGAGAAAGTGTTAAGACACTAGAACTGGCTCCCTAGAGCAGTGGTCATGGCAACAAGCCTGCTGGAGTTAAAGCAGCAAAATGGAAAAAGAAAAAAAAGAAAAAAAAGAAAAAAAAAGATGAAACCAACAAAAACGACGTAAACTTATACCTTGGTGGGGAAAAAAAAAAAAAATCTATGCTTTTTAAAAAATAAAAAGACAGAACATTCAGTAATTACTTTAAAACAGCTTCTAATGAGAGTAGCATTTAATGGAAATCATTAAACTATAAGTAGAAATAAAACATAGATCTAAATCAGATTTGGGCTTGAAAGTATTAAAAATTGGAGAACAGACAGGACATGCTTCTGTGCAAAACATTGTCACTGACATCAGCCCTTGGGCTTGAAATTATTTAAATGAAATGACTAGTAGAAGAATTAGATAGTGTAAACATATTCAAAACTTCTTTAAGTAGATGTTGCATAGGAAGTCTTTTGAAATCCATTAGAGACATGTAGAAAGGAAAAAATATATATATTTTCATCCCATAAGTTGATTATTTTAATAATAGATGGTTTAATTATTATCATTTCTATTTTAATTAATATAATTATTATTATTTAATAATAAATGGTATAATTATTATTATAAAAATATTAAAAAAGTTGAATGGATTAAGAAACATTAATCAAATTTACCAGAATATGATAACTGTAAGAAATTATTAATCATTGTAAGTAATAATTTTTAACTATAGACATAAAAAAAAACAAACAAAAACCAACTAAGGGTAAGAAGGACTATTTTGTATGCAATTCAAATGTAGTAAATTAATGACCTTCCCAGAAAGGACAGTTGAGACATTTTCTTCTGAGAATAAACTAAAGAATGAATTAGACTTCTTCTTACGGTAATACACCACTAGGCAAAGCTAGAAAACAGAATAAAGTCACATTTAGACTTGTACAAATAACTGAAATTAAAATATATAAATGCTATGTAATACTGGTCCAATGTCAAGAAAATAATTTTCTTACCAATCAACTTCTTACTGTATTATAAATCAAATGAATCTTAGGCAGGGTGAAAAAAAGAATATCGGGATGGGAAGACTACTTTGTAATATATATTATTAAATTACAGATATGTATGTATATATATATAAGCAAAAATGTCTGCAGATACACATACCAGAGGTTGCAAAAACAAATGCCTTTGCAGAAGAAATGTCCACTGAGGTATAGACTAACAGATAGAAAAGTATACTTGAAGTTTTGTGGTTTTGTACTTCATTACTGAAAAACAAAACAAATAACCAAATTTAAAAACAAACAAACAAAAATTGGCTACTGAACTAACTGCTATGTTAGATGGATGAAACTTTGCCCATATCCTCTATTTGCTTTTATCCACTAAGCTTCATACACTCAGATGATCCAAAATGTTAATTTATTTATCTGTTGCAGACACTCAACTTTAGACTTACAGGACTTAAATTGGAAAGAAATAATAATAAATCAGAGTTTCCCAAGACTGTTTTTATTTGAGCAGAAGATTGAAGAAGTGAATTTTTCCAAAACTCTATGGTGCATAGATTTCAATTACTTTGCTTATTATATACAATCCCTCAAATGTTTTCATGAAGAAAAGAAAAAGTCATTATTTCTGCTTACTCATCCAAAATTAAAAATTGAAATTATACGCTTGCTTAGAATGTAAATTCTTCTGGGGATTTCATGAACATGGGGCAGCATGACTGTGACTGTGATCTAATGTTTTAATATTGATTGTGCAATATTCATCTAAAGATAAATAATGCAGCACTAAAGAATGTAAAATGGAAAAGAATACAAAAATAGAGGAAATTTCCAAATAATTTTGAATTTTATTAATAATAAATATAGTTTATAATAATTTTATTTAATTATGTTCTCGCTGAATCTAATTAGTATAGCCTGCAACCCATTCACTCTGCTATCAAAAACTTTGCACCTTTACAGTTGTGAATACCATGTATGTTTGTCATTCTGATCAGATGAACAATTTTCTCAGATGGACATGATTTGCAACATGTAGATAGTAAATAGGAACATAAAAGATATACAAGTATTTGAAGGCTTACAGTTGTAGACAGCATTTCTGGTAAAGGACAGAATGGAGACAAAATTTTCCAGTCAGTACTTCTCCATTCTTTTTAATTCATTTAATAGAAGTGACAGAAGAAAGCAGGATAAGATGGGGGGGAGAAAAAAAAAAAAAAAAGCCTTCCAATACTGAGAACAACTTTCTAGTCATTTCCTCTATACAATGAAAATGCTTTTGCTTTTTTTAGAAACTGTATAAATGGATGATGACCTTTTGAAGCTACTCATTTCTCTAAGAGGTACCTTACTCTCCGATCCTCTTTAATAGCTGCTAATAAAGGAAGCATGCAAAAGGCGATCACATAGAAAAGTAACAGATTGAGCAAGCATTCCTTTTAAGCAGCAAGCATGGAAAGGCCTGATGGCATGAGCAGGAAAAGAAAACAACAACAACAAAAAACCCCATAGTTATTGAAAACAGAGGTAATACATATCTCTATTAAATAAACATGAAGTAATATGAAAGTAAATGATAGGCTCTTGGATGTTTGGAGTGTTTGTCATATGTCAACAAAAGAGCAAGAATGAGAAAGGAAAGCTTCCATGATTTTCCCTCTCAAAAATCCATTCTTATTTTCTGCATTTTTCATCACAGGCAGGAAACTGTTTTCCTAGTTAGCATTACAGATCAGTGGCACATTCCACATTTCTAGCCTTTATATATGTTACATTTTTTTGCATAGGCCTTACCGTTTTCACAGGAAATCATAAATCAACAGTGAATTTATTTAATAGCCAGGGCTTGTGCCTGTATAACCATTTCCCAGACCTGAGCACAAGTCTTCATCTGAACTACCTTATCCTTGTCCCCAAGATAGTCACATAGTTATGATAGCTGATAGCAGCTATGAAGCTTTGACAATGGTTATACGATGAATGACAAAGCTAAGAGAAACTTCTTACCATGCTTGCATTCCTGAAAGCATTAACATGTTAATGTCATACAGCTACTTTGCTCTGCCTTTCTCAGATCCCTCACTGCTGAAAGCAGAAACAAGCAAAAAAGAAAAGAAAAAAAAAAAAAAAAGGAAAAAAGAAAAGAAAACAACAAATTATTGTTGCTGTTATTCAGATCAATTAAATAATAGAGTTTTTTGTCTATAATTTTGAAATGAGAGACTGCATGGTCTCCCATGAAACACTCCCACTCCTGCTCCTCACAGCTTTTAAAATAGTGATATCTAGACAGAAATTCTTATCAAAACACATATTGTAGAGTTCTGGTCAGAGTACTGACCCAGTTTAAAAATTTTAGTGTGCATATTACTCAAATTAATAGTGAGGGGATACAAAGTCAAGTATGTTGAGACCTCCAAGATGTAGGAAACTAAAATGATCAGGTTCTAAAAGCTGGCATAAACGATCAAAAATCTGTTCTATGTCCCAAAAAGATTTTTTGTCTGTATACTTGCCTAGCTAGAAAAACTATAAAGTAAGTTAAATATATTCTTGCACCAGAGAATATCTGATTGCACTTTCATAAGTGATAGTATTTTTATGATGAATGAAACAGTCAGATTGTTCCAGGGTGTCATTTCTATTCTTTACTTAGATTTAATCTAGGAGAACACTACTACTGCCTTTACACAGCTGAGAATAAGGATTCATTATTTTAAACTACATTCTCTTTTAATTCTAGAGTCTGAAAAATGAGTTAGCTTAATCCCTTTGGAAAAAGTAGAATTTACAGTAGAGCACTCATGTTTTCTTATTCTGAAAATTTTGATACACAGAACAGTTGAAAAATTAACTTTGTTTTTGTAACTTGTCATCTTGCATATCTGAAATCAAGGCAGCTTTTACAGATTGAAACACAATGTCTTTTAAGATAAATCATTTTAAATTTTGAACACGGACAAAATGCAGTTTGTGAATGTCATGGTTTTACGATTTTTGGTTATCGGTATTCCACATAATAACATTATGTACTGCATTGGGAGTTAAAGAGTTAATGCTCCAGGTCCAGGTACCTGTCCCAGAAGAGAAGTACTACATTTCCCAGAAGACTGTTAGCCATTCTGTTATCATTTCTGGTCAGGGGGAACAGATATAAGACCTTGGTAGATCACCTGACATGGTCTTTTCCCTTTTTCAGCTTTCCTCCCTGCTGCTCATTCCGACTACATGCTTCGCCTCAGCATTAGTGTAAGACCTTTCAGTTTTGGGATACTTCTTCTCTCATTATACTTGATTTTTTAGCTTCAATTCTAATTATATTGTATTATAGTGTGTTTTCTTGTATTCTGATATCATATTTAGTAAATTAGCTTGTTTCTCTTCAGATCGTTGATGCTGTTTTTAATTATTTTGGGGTCCCCTGTTTCCCCTTTCTGGAGGTGTGGATTCATGAATCCCTCTGCCCTGCTAGTCACAGAATTGGGCCAAACCAGCCTGTAAATCGCTGACAGTAAAATCTTTAGATATATATAACATAACAGTAGCACAGGATTCAATATACTACACTTACCACATTTTCAAAAACAATAATTGTTACCATACTTTACTGTAGTTTATTAAAATGTAGACACATTAAAGCCTTGTGAAGTATTAGTAGTACAGACACTGAATTTTCTTCAAAGATCAACTCTCTCATTCAATTTCAGAACTTTTCAAGGAAAAATATTTCTGAAACACTTATGAAAACCTACGTTATGATTCATATTGTAAGTATTTACATAAATTTAATAACAAAAAAAATTATGTCAATAAAAAAATACTTATTTGGGTCGCGTAAAGCAAGTCAAAACATGCATACACACTCACAAAAAGAACATTTTTAACTTTATTTTTTTTATCTAATACCAGGAAAACTTTTACAATTTCTTCAATATATACATCAATATGTTTGTGAACATCGATATTAATATGTTTGGTTCCCAGATATTGTTAAGGACAGTTTGATACTTAATTCTTAGAGAGGTTGAAATATATTTAAACTTCTCTCTGAATTGTCTACTTAGTTCTAAGATGTATAAGCTCACAAAAAAAAAAAAAAAAAAAAAAAAAAAGCTATTGTAGAAAAACTTCTTCATATCAGGTAAAATTTTTTTGTTCTTATTAATTCCTACTGTAGACTGAATCTTTGTCAGAACTCTTTAAGCCCCTGAACTAGCACAAAAAATAGCTAAGATCAGTCTTCGAGACATGGGAGACTTGAGTAGGAAGTCTATTTTCAGTAAACTCTTTATGTCTGGGGTTTATTTAAGACACTTTCTGTTCAGAGATGTTCAGAGATGTAAGGAAGCAATATCATGTGCAGTGGTGAGGGAGGAAGAAAGTAGAATATTTTCATTTTAGTTATTGATGGATATTCAGAAAACTGTAGGTATATACATTTTTTACATTTTGTTTCTAGTATTGTGGTTATCTATTGTATTTCTGATATTAATTCTGAATGTATGGCTCACTGCCAGATAATTATGTGTCATGAGGAAATGAATAAACCACATCTGTCCTGAGTTAAAATTTGTTATCTGAGTCATAATCCCTGAGCATATTCCTGCAATAATATGGAGATGGAGAAAATACCTATACCTGAAGGTTGATCATGAGAACCTAAATCAGTGAAGCACGATCAACAAGCTCTGAAGCTAATAATGATCAAACCAGGTAGCAAAATTATTAGTAGCTCTAACTCAGATAAATGTGATGCAATTGGACTTACTTAATTCGAACAGGAGTATGATATATTTTGGATTAAAATCAATTTATTTTTACTTCCTCTTAACAAAACTAATACCAAACATTGCACCTAAGCAGAAATATTGGTAAGATCTGATCCTACGACTGTTAATATCAGTAGAGAGAAGGCACTGATATTAGTAGCATTTTGTAAAGTATAGTTGCATTTTTTATTTTTTTTAAACTGTATTTTAAGACAGGGTGACAGCTATAAAAGATTAGTGACCTTAATAAACTGTGAAGTAAAAGCACACTGGAATTTATATTAACAGTGGGGTTGATTTTACTATATATAGAGTCTATGCAAATTCCCAATAACAATTTTGAAAATTGTAATGTGTTAAAAATTGGTTTTCTCATACATTTTCATCATTATTGTGTGTGTGTGTGTGTGATATTTCATTCTCCTTTCAATACTATTTGCAATTAAATTCTTTCAAAAAAGGTCCTTATTAAAAATAATAATAATATTTTTTTTTTAAAAATTGACATAGTAAACTTAGGCAGTTTTTCAATAATTGTTGAAGGAGCATTTTAATCACAATGGGCAAAATATATTGTGTATCCTGAACAAGTAGGGGTTAATGTCCAGATAAAAAAAATAATTATATAAATGATTTAGGGATTTATGATTGCCTGATGGAAAAAGTTGAGGAGAATTATATGTTCTTTGTACTATATGGTAGATTTTTTAATTTATGAATATATAGATATGAATCATTCAAAATAATGCTTATATAAAATTAAAAAGTTGGTAACAATATGATTGCATCCATAAACATATTGATGACCACAGCTGAAGAGACTGATATTTTAAATATTAAAAAAAACTCTTTTTGTGATTACATTTGTGGTTTGTACTGACAACAGAACAGACATTCTGAAAGGCTGTCTCAACAGAACAGAAAAGGCATTCAATACATTGTCTTGCTCCAATTTATAGGAGGGAGAGTAGGTTCTTTTATATCTGTATACCCAGTGTGAGATTAAAAACAGTGCTTTAAATGTTGGCCCAACCAGTTTATTACAAATCTTAATCAGGGAGATGGGGAAGGGGAGTACGGACACTATTATGAACTAGGGTGATGGAGAAGGGAAGGAGGGTGATAGAAAAGATAGGAAAGAAGAAGCAAGGAGTCTTTATAGGAAGCAAGAGGGAGATAGTCACCACCATGGGTCAAGCACGATTCATACTTCAGTCATTGATCTTCAGTAGAGGTGGGTCATCAGGCATTGTTGTTCCGTTGACAACGACAATGACCATAGTGATGATGTCAACTTTTCAATGGTAGTAACAACTTATTTATAAGTCCAAAGTGGTCGAGTCAGCTCTTTGGAGTGACAGCTCAAATCCAAAGTGGTTCAGTCAACTCTCCTTGGAGTGGCAGTTTCTGACTCTCGGATCTCAGCAGAAATTCCTTTGTTCCCATCCTCCGGGCCTTGCCAGCAGATAAGAGGGAGCAGGGATGCCCACCTGCATGCTGTTTTTCACAGGACATGATGGTATATTCCTCAATTTTCCCATACCACACTGGAGCTATTTGGTCACAGGCTGGATCTTCCCCAGTAAACGCTCCTGAGCACTCTCTTCCGAGGCAAGCAGCTCTGGAGGAAGGTGCTTTCAAATGTCCCCAAATAGATGTTGATTGTCACATGGTAGAACCCATCACTTGCCTCGTCAATATGTCAGAGCCTTATCACAAGACATTGACGTGCGGAAAATCAAACACTATAGCCTGTAAGGATACAGAGAAGGTCTGTTTTATTGGCAATTGCACAAAAGCCCTGGTGCAAGGGGGTTAATTCCTCCAAGCTTGCACACCGTCTGGAAAAATCATGCTGCAGATATAGGACAAACTAATACATAATCAATAGTTTCCCGGAATTCGGATATATATTCATTAAATCCCTAAAGTTTATTAGCATGCAGACCCTCCCCTCTTGCGCATGCGTAGTGGGTCGTGGGTTTGTTGAAGATTTGTTGTCCTTTTCACGAAGGCTTCTGACCTTTCTTGCTATAAACTCCTGACCTAAAAGGGGGGCATCCCCCCAAACTAATTTCGTCTCACTCTGTGGACATCTAGTCACCTCCCTGCCAGATGTCTCTGGGTTGTTCTCAAACCTTATCAGCATGGCCTTCATCCCCCTCACTATCCCAGACCCAGTGTCTGCCATCCCCCTTTTCTAATGAGCTCTACATTCCTGCTTCTATAAACAATCTCTAACTATCCCCCTCTAACACCCCCTATTCTCAGTTACTGTGAAACCTTCTTCCTGCCTTTTACTTTTACTTATGGGGCCCCTTTTCCACCTTTCAACATACCTCAGGAAGCAAGCTTTGAGCCAAAAAACAAAGAAGGATTCTCACATACCTCTAAATTTTAGAATGTTTTTGCTTTTATTGCTGATGGTCTTTACTAATCTTATTCTTTGATTTCCTAAAACACTTCAGCACATTTTTAGCAGTGATTAGAAATATAGAGTGAAGGACAGTAGGAATTTTATTTTGCAAAATATACAAGAGAAAACAAGTTGGCCTACATTACTGCTCCGGAGTTTGGTGTACATGTTCTTGTGTTTCCTATCCTTACTTTGACAAGGTTTCAAATAGTCATAATCTTGGAATTATTAGAATGATTTATTTTAGAAAATACCTTCCAGATCACTAAATACAAACATAAATCTGATCTAGAGTCCTATATTAAACCATTTTCCCTAGTGCCATATCCACACATCTCTTGAGTACCTCTAGGGAATCTCATCTGTGCTTCTCAATGTCCAGCAGAAAATTCCTCTGGTGCAATTTGAGGTCACTTCATTGCATCCTATCACTCGTCACATGAAAAAAGAGAATGACACACTTCTGATCTCACCTGAAAATCTTCTCCAGAATACAAAATAGAAATTTCCTCAGTCAATCTTCATATGTCTTGTTTTCTTATCTCCTCACCAGTTCCACTGTTCTTCTCTGGACATGCTTGAGAAACTCAACGTACTCATTATAGTGAGAGGCCCAAAACTGAATACAGTATTTGAGGTGTGATTCCACTTACGTAGTGCCCCTTTACCTGCTCCTGCTAGCCACATTATTTCTGATGCACGCCAGGGTTCATTCCATGAACTTTATACCTGTCCAAACCATGAACAGCCAGTTTTTCTCAGAGAATACTGTGGAAAACAGGAGTAAAATTGAGGAAGAAAACATTCATATATTTTCCTTATGTACTAAGTGGGTCTTCTTGTCATGGGAGTTAAGATCAGTCAGGCAGGATCCATCATTCATAAAAACACACTAGCTACATCTATCACTCGATTGTCCTGTATGTAAGGCTGAAGGCTGGAGCACCTTTCCTGCAAAGGCAGACTGGGAGAGCTTGACTTTTTCAGTCAGCAGAAGGGAAGGTTTTGGGGAGACCTCACTGTGTCCTTCCAGTATTTAAAAGAAAATTATAAAAAAGAGGAAAATAAATATTTTACAGAGGAAGATACTGATACTACAAGGAGAAAAGATTTAAAACTAAAAGAAGGGAGATTTAGATTGGATGCCAGGGGGAAGTTTTTCACTGACAGGGTGATGAGGTGCTGGAAATGGCTGCACATAATTGTTGTGGATATCCTGTCCCTGGAGGCATTCAAGGCAAGGCTGGATGGGGTCTCTTCCAACCCAAGCCATTCTATGATTGTATGTACCATGTGATGACATTTGCATTGTAACCTTCTTTGATACTGAAATCAAACTGATAAGTCTGTAATACACTGTGTTTTCTTTACCTCTCTTGTTGTACACTGGAGTCACAGCCATGATTATGACTGGGATACTTTACTTTACTTTTACTGTACTTTACTACTTACTTCCCAAGTGGAAGAATACATTCTACATCAATCTTAACGTAGCATTGATCTTATTTTAACACTTCTATGGATGTATCATTACAGATCTTTTCCTTCCTTTTGAAGAGAAAAAAGCCACTTTCTGATAGCTCTTAGCTATGTATCTCTGAAGATATATACCCAAACAACAAGAAATAAAGAGATGTAAATATAAAACTTAAATTGTATTAGATTACTTAGGAAAACTCTTCGAAAGAATCATGGAGTTCACTTCCGAACAGGCAATTATGAGCCCTTCCCTTCCACCTGCCACCCTTATTCATTGTAATGAAAGAGATCTGTCTTTAATATGAGGGGAACCTACTCATAACTGTCAGAAATTTCACTTAAATTGATCAGCGTTTAATGCCTGACTGTTTCTATAGGAAAACTATTTTTCCTGGAAATCATTACCTCCATTCCAGTAGTACTGAAATGAGAACAACTGAATTTACGATACGTAATTCCTTTATCCTTCTTCATTCAGACCTTTAACATCTTTTATTCAATTATTACTTTATGTCCTTTGTAAAGCTTATAATATCCCTTCAGTGCTACACAGGCCATATATGTAGCATCATGTAATTTTCCCCAAGGATTTATCTGCACAGTCTGAATGGTTCCAAAGCAGTTTCACATAAAACTGTATTTTCCATTAACAATTTAGGATTAATAAAGCAGGTTGGAAAATATATCTTTGCCCTCTGAAAAAACTGAAATGCCTAGTAAAATTAATTAGGTCAGATTGAAAGCTATCTTTCATTAATTATTATCTTTAACTAAATAATTCTGCTTTATGAATCATAGAACAGCTTGAGTTGGATAGAACCTTGTTGGTCACAAGGTTTCAATCCCCCTGTAATGAGCAGGTTTGCAACCTACTAAATTGCCCAGGGCTCTATACAACCTGGCCTTGAACACCTCCAGTGATGGGCTCCATAGCTTCTCTGGGTGACATGTTCCAGTGCCTCACCACCCTCTAAGTAAATAATTTCCTTCTAACATTTAACCTTTTAGTTTGAAGCCCTTCCTCCTTGTCTTACCACTAATGAATGAAGAAGTCATGGACTGTATTCCAGTATGTGAAATTTTGGAAAAAAAAGTTGATTTGTTGTAATCAGTATGATTTTCCATTTTATTTTTACATTATTTTTCATAATAGATTTTCTGAAGCTGTTCCGTTAACTAATGAGAAAGGAGAGGGGGGAGGAGGGGAAGTGAGTTAAAATAAGCTTGACACTGAAAATTCTTGTAAAGAATTACAATTACAATTTTTGTCGGGATATTATTATCATTATTTTAATTTTTAAAATATTGAATAGAACTATATTCAGTGCATTAGAAAAATCCAAAACCAAAACCTTTTTTTTTTTTTTTCTGAGGAAAATTATTTTGCCCAGATATTACTATCAAAATTTCTCTATACCCTTTTATAAAAAGGAAAGAGATTATTAGAAAGTACTTTTCCAATCAGATTGAACATTTTCTCAGTTAAATTTCTTTCAAGAAAATAAGTTGTACCTCATCTACATATAACTAGATATGTCCAGCTTCTCAGAAGATATATTTGTGCATATTCATAGAACAAATGCATCTTTAATAAACCTCAGTCTTGATAACATTTATCTTATTTTGAAAAACAAGTCTAACTAATCAAGTTTGGTAAATAAGATACCATTTTGAGAAATAAACCTTGTATATCCAAGAGTAATAGATCTTCAAGGAAGCTGATTAATTCTACAAGGTGCATTCAACAGTGAAATACTCCCAGGATTTTGCCCTCTATGAGTCTAGTCTAGTTTTCATACATCATAACTGTTTAAATTTGTTTCAGACATTTGAAAATTTTGCTACATTGTGAAAAAATCTGTAGACTGGAGTCATCCATAATAAGAAAAATAAAATTTTAGACAGAGTTATTACTATTTAGGCATCTAATCTTTAACAGAGTCAGAATTTCAATAATAGAAAAACATTAATATATTTGGGTCAGAATTCAAAGAAAAACGTAAGTAAAGCAACAAAACCAACAACAATAAATAAATGGGGGGAGTGGGAGGGGAGGAAAAAATGAGGTAGAAAACAGCAACAAAGCAACATCAAGGATCAGCCTCTTCCAAGAAGCAACAGAAGTCGAACACTTCCCAATCTTTTCCCAACATGACAGATACTAGCCTGACTAAAAAAATTTCGTTACTATTTTAAGGGTGAGAATATTAATGCTTAACCTAATATCTCATTAGACTTTGATATTTAAAATTGTATTTGAAAATAAATGATCAAGCTTTACTTTCAAGTTACGGTATAGTGTCCTGGAAATAGATGTCTCTAAGGTCCCTTCCGTCCCAAGTAATTCAACAATTCTGTATTTTGTTTGAAGAGTTCTTGTGTGCATGGTGTGCATAATGCATTGTGTGTAGTGTACCTGAACTGCAAAAAAACACAGAAAGATACAACAGGAAACAATACCCAAACTTTTATCTATTGGTGAAGTTAGCACAGGTACATTGATTGCCTTTATGCCTGGGAAGCTATCATAATTACTTTCTAAGATTTTAATATTAGATAAATGTCTTTAGATGTCAATGCACTGAAAAGACGTAGGCTTCTTTCTGTACTAGCTTTTCAGTATCTTGGCTGCTACAAGAAACTCTGATGCAAATTTATTTCACTTCAGTGAAAAAGGAAATATGTCGTCATTTAATTATATTTTGAATTTATACATACGTACTCTAGTGATTTTCCTCTCCGGGATGTACTGTGTTCTCAGTACAGAAGAGTATTGTGTATTCCCTCATCTGCTTGAAAGTATGAATGTACCATTGCAAAACCAAAAATCTCCATGTAATCTATCTATAACTTTTATTACTATTTAAAATTCTCAGTTTCACATTAATGTATCTCAGTGTTTTTTTGTGCGTGGAACATATATATATATATATATATATATATATGTGCGTGTGTGTGTGTGTATATATATATATATTTCTCTGCTAGTTACCCAGTAAAGGAACTGGAACAAAGCTGTATCCCCATGATGGAGAAGAATGAGTGTCTAAGAGGTAACTGCAGTAGCCACTTCTGGCTGAAATCACCAAAGCTACATTCCTCAAACTTTATCAGAAACAGGTTGATGCAGATACATTTGCTATAACTGACTCACTGCTTTAAAAATATAAAGCCAGTAGAACAAGAATATATATTTACAAATATACCCTATTTTTTCTCATAATCAGAATTTGATTTTCCTCTTTACTGCTGGCCCTGCATTTGTGCAATAACCCTGCTGATTAGGGAGAAGACAAAAGAAGAAGCTGTAATCTGTTGATATTTTGGCATCTGGTAATAACAACATGCTCAAATTGCAATATTAAATTTCCTTTCTTTATACAAAAGCTCTAATCCAAGAGGACAATGGGGGTATGGTATTTCTTATTTTTCTGGTTATATAATCATTTATATTTAATTCTTGTTTTGAGGAATCAAGAAATTTTCAGTGCCAGTGGAAATAAATCATACATAACAGCCTTGTAAGTTAGGCAGATCCTGTGCTTATTTTTAAAGTAGTTGACTGCTAAATTCTAAGAATTTTTCACTTGTGCTTATAATAAAATTTTCTGTTAAAAGAGAAACCGCGCAACAGCTCTATTCTTCTTGTCCGAGGCTTGATAGTGCAATGTTCGGTTCTCTTTCAGCCTACAGTGCAGAGCCTGTCAAATTGATAAGATACAGGCCAGAGTATAAATGGAAACTTAATGATTCTGTGTGTTATTATTGTTTGTTTGCTTCAATTTGCACAGGAATTCTGACACAAAATCACAAATCTTCCTTCTTTAGATCTGAAATGTTTTTCATTTCTTCCTCCAAAGAGGCCAATTTGTCATGGATCCAAGATCTGCTGTTTGCCATTATATTGAAATCTGTTGTGAGATTTCCAAGGCACAAAGTAAAATGCTTCTCAGATAAATATGCTGAGGAAAGAATTTGAATGATTTCTTGTAAACTCAGTCCTATAACCTTCATTCCAACAACTGAGAGTTTGCTAAGAATTTTCAGAAATATAGTAATTTTAAAGATTTTTTTGTTTTATGTTTCTTCCTTAGTAATAAATAGTCTGATCACCTTCCATACAAATCTGCATAGAATTTTGTGGAGATGGTATGTCCTATTTTCATTTATACTATTGACATTTAAGTCCTAACTGACTATATGGGTTTACATCATTTTAGATCATCTCAGAGCGTATTTGTTTGCTATTTTATATAAATGAATATTACTTAGTACAACTGAAAATAATTTTCTGTATTTTAAAAATCCAACTCCAATAAGAGATCTACAAGATAATAAATGAAAATTTTCATTTTGTATGTATATTATGTGTATTTTGTCTCATATCTACAAAATATTCACAAACATATGCATACATGCCTTTAAAAGAACACTTGAGAATATTTTTCACAGTTATCAGCCAGAGAGATATCTTAGCCATACTACTAAAATTAATCATTTTGTATCTCCTGACTCCTTCTTGTTTGTTTGCTTGTTTTCCCCAAAATTATACGTTGAAATTAAGTCTACAGGCAACCCTGCCTGTGGCAGAGATGGAACGAATCTCATGATTCTTAAGGTCCCTTCCAACCCAAGCCATTCTATGTTACAGTCGTAAAATAATAGGCCAGAATTCAGTATCCAATATAAACATTAATTGATTGTGCAGAAGTTTGTAAATATAATATATTTATATAATATATTCAAAATATTATATATTTATATTGTTATATAATATAATCTATATATTAATATAGATTTGAATCCTTAAAAATCCTGTTTTGCCAATTCAATCATCAAAATTAGCACACTGAAAATAGATTCAAGATAATACAAAATATTTTCTTTTTGTTTGTTCGTTTGTCTTGACAAAGATATCCAAATTCAAATCAATCATACAAAATAAAATAAATAAATAAATAATCATACCAGACACTATGAAGAAAATAAACACTGTAAATAAAACAATCCTCTCCGTTACAATTTTCTTGTTCTCTTAAGAAAATAAAGTTATTCATATGGAATACAGACAAAGTTCTGGCAATGGAGTTTGTCCAATGTGACCTGCTCTGACCTGTCATCTAGCTGGACTTCCATCTTCCTTTCTGTGATGGTTTTGTGATTTTTTGGTTTTTGGTATTCCACATCATAACATCATGTACTGCACTGGGAGTTAAAGTGTTAATGCTCCAATTCCAAGTACCTGCCCCTGTGCATCACGGAAGCTATGGGTTCTGGCCCTTTCTGGTTGGGTTGTCTCTTACTGCTTTGCAGTGGATGCTGGAGGGTGTTTTCCTAGTTGTACCAAGCTTTTCAGGTTTGACTTGGTTCTTGAGAACTCTCCCTCTCTCTCTCTTATTTTATTTGATTTGTTAGTCTCAATTTCAATTAGATTGTATTATATTGTGCTATCTTGCATTCAATATCGTAGTTAGTAAAATAAGTTTTTCTCCATAGATCGTTGTCGCTGTATTTTTTCCTTCCTTGAGCCCATCTCCCATCTCCCTACCCCTTTTTCCTTTTCCTTCCCATTCTGTGGGGCCAGGTGGCCCAGGGGCCCCCCTGTCACGGACATTGATTGATCTAGTTAACTGTGTGACACTTTCTATTTTACAGTGAGTGAAGAAATGTAAGGAACAAAGACAATTTTATTTTCCTTGCAGAATTATGAAAGGGAATTAACTAGAGTTTATTTTTCAGGACCAAGAAAAAAAAATTACATACTTTATCAAACATGTAAGACAAGCTGAAAGCATAAACTGATGAACTGAAAATATACCCAGGGAATTATTTTTTTGCTCTGCTGCACTGGATCACACTGAGGCATGGTCAGAACAAAGTAGGAGACAACAGTCAGAGCAGCTCATTAAGAAAAGAAAATTCATCAGATGCATATTTAATTTCTTATTATAAACATAGTTAACATGGAAAAAAATAAGAGTAAAATTAAGTCTTTAAAACTAATAAGATAAACTTCACTGTAGCAATATTCCCATTTCAAGCTGTACATAGATAAATGAGGCACTATAGATGCAAAAACAGATTTTCAAAGACTGAAAAAAAAAATGCTGAATAAATATTAAAGGTTAAGTGGATGAAAATCCTGGTTAATAGTAATGACAAGAAAGCTCAGTGAGAACACCAAGAAATTTCACAGGAAAGTGACAAATTGGAAAAGATAAAATTTACAGAAATATCACGGGGGAGGGGAGGAAGCAAACAAAATTACATAAAATAGGAATAAAATTTTGACAAGGTTTCAATATAATTAACAGGCTGCACTAATTGGGTATATATAAGAAACAGATTAGCTAATTGAAAAGGCTAGGTATAAAAAATAAGTCAAAAATTATTTGAGAATATTTCTGATAATAAAACTCTCAAACTACCCTCAACACTCCAAAAATCCATTTTAACCATAGTTAATTCTACAGGGAAAATTCAATGTCAGGTTAAAAAAAAAAAAAAAAAAAAGTTTTGAAGCCCAGCTGTTGTAATTAAAATTCTTACAATGATTCTATTGAAATACTCCCAGCTGCTGTTAGAAATTGAAATAAGAACTTCCTATTTCTAATCAAAGACTTGTATTAATATTTCATATCATATTGTCATGTGATTGCTGTTTTCTTAGTGTTGTATATAAAAATAGATTTTAAAGACATAACAAATATTTTTAATTTAGAATTACCTAAAAACATGAACATAAATAGTTTAAGTTCCTATATAATTTATAACGACATTGAGAAAATGTTGACACGTGCTAAATCAAAGGTGATCAAAAATGCTATCACCATACTTAAAGCTAAGTACTTAAAAATTCCTGTACACTGTCATCACACCTTTATGATTTTTGTAATCAGTAGTCCACAAAGTTCTTTAAAAAAGGGGAAAAATAAATAAATAAATAAATAAAGACTTTATTTGCATGGAATGTTTCTAAAATTACACCTGTACATTACATATCAATTTCGCAGATTGCTAGTACTACGAAAAAGTTAAATTCCTTTAAGTTCGAGATATAGTAATAGATGTATTATCTATATTGCTTATTAAGTTTAGCAGTAACATGTATTTACATTTGAAACAAGAAAAGTATAGGAAGCAAACAAATGAGAATTATAAGCAAAAATGTAAGAGTAAGGTTGTTCAAACCATACTGTGGTATGCAGAACTGTGCAATTTTATATAGGTGTTTAGATAAACTAGAAAATATACAGAAGGAAGAGGAAAATATATTTGAGATATTTTTTAGTGGAATAAAGTGCATAATGCTTAAAAGGTTGCTAGTAGCACTACATAAACTATTCACAAGCTAAAAAGAAAAAAAAGTGTAATGTCAAGTAGGGCTAGAAGTTTTATAAGATTTAATTGGTTAACTTTTTGTTTCCTTTCATCATGGCAGGTTGAACTAATGTGTAATGAAGCAAAATTCAATATTATTTGTCAAGTAGCAAATAATTTAGATTTTGTTTTTCCAGATGAAGCATGAGTGAGGAAAAAGATAGCAAGCTGACACGTCATAAGTTTCCAAGGCATAGGGAAGTAAAGAAAAGGTGAATATAATAGGAAGTTGTCTTTTTATTGTTTTAGGTTTGTTTGTTTGTTTGTTTGTTTGAATAAAGATTACTTTTGGAGCAATGATTTAAGTAATGAGGGTCCCCAAATATTAACTCTAAAATGATTTAATTAAAGTGGATAATCCTCTGCATCTTTTTAAAAAATATAAAATTGCAGTAAAAATTACTTTTCTTAATGAATTAAATCTGTTCTGAGAAATTCACTACAAAAATTCACAGAAGTTTTTATTTAAATAAAAATTAATAACTTTATTTTTCACCCAAAAAGGCATATAGAAGATTTCAGAATCTTAAGATCAGTGTAACTGAACATGTGTCTGAAGTTAAACAACAGGATTTAAGATGATGTTTTTAGGAAAAAAAATATTATCTAAACAATGTATGCAGTACTAAAAATGCTAGCACTCACAGGTCAGCAGATCTTAGAGTCATTACTGCAGATTTGTCTGAAATTATTGACACTGTATAGAATCTACCTAAAATACATAAAACAAACAATATAAAATAAACAGTAATAAACAAACAAACAAATGCAAAAATCCTTTGCATAACCAATAAAGGCAAAGAGAATAGACTGGAGATAATTATTTAGTTGTTCTACTAAACCTCATGCTCACATCTTAAAAACTATGAGATTCTGGTCTTTGCATCTCAGGGTGAATACAACAGAAAAGGTACAGAGAATAATAACTGAATGTAGAATATGGAACAGCTGCCTTAAGTTAGAGACAATTAAAAAGGATTAACTTCAGAATGAAGAAAGCTGAGGATTTTCGTCAAGGTTTAAAATTAATGAATGTGATAATCTGATAAGTCATTTAAAATAGATTAAATTAAAAAAAAAAAAAAAAAAGGGTCTTTGCATAATTCCCATGAGCCTGCTGTTTTAGGAGGTAATGAATGCAGGCAATATCAGAAAGTTCAATATGGGATTAAACAAATTTGTTAACAGTAGGATCATCAATAGATATAAGAAGAAACAGTTGTATTGTACAATACAACAGTAAGGATCTGCAGAAAACAAGAAAGTTTACTTATCTTCTTCACCGACTCTCCCATCACTATTGCTGTAGTAAAAATATCAGATGGACTGAGCCACTGCTCGGCAACATACTTTTTACTTGGATCAAGAAAAGTATGTAGCCAACAGAAATAGTTTGCTATACAAAGCTTGAAGAACGTCATGATTTTTATTAAAATTCTCTTGTATCTTTCAAAAAAAAAAAAAAAAAAAAAAAAACCCTATGATAATACAAAGATAAATTATGGAAATAATGTAAAATTGCACGACAATGTACAAAACTACAGAAATAACAAACAAACAAAAAAAAGAGCTCCAGTTGTTTTTAATTATTAACTGAAATATAAAACATTTCTAATTTGTAATTGAAAAAAAAAAAAAATAGGCTTATCTTAAGAATCTACCATGCTCATTTACCTGAAATACACTTGAAATAAAATTACCCTAAGTATCTTTATTTTTATAGCTTAAATATTCTCATTTTTGCCTTCAGGAACTGGAGTAGCAATTAAATTGATATTAACAATATGAGTACGAAAGTAGACGAGTTCTTATCTTTTCATTTAATCTACTACAATTATTTGGATGCATCATCAAAATTTTGGATAAAAGATAAACAGATTATAAAGTGCACCTGATTTTTCGAAGACTCTTTAACTGGTCATTGCATGACTTTTATTTATCTACATATTTATACATTTTTAAGAAGCAAGGAAATTATACAAGAAGATAGAAGAAGTACTGCTGAGTATCAGAGTCTGAACAAAAAAAATAGGAAGCATAAAACAGGTTTATGTGATCAGAATTAAAATATCCAGAAACACTGAAAATGAAAGAATGCCTGACATCTTGATTAAAAAAAAAAAAAAGTACTAAAATACATGGTGAGTAAAAAAATTAATTTTGTAGTCTAAATATTTTTGTTTACATTCTTTACTAAAGTTTTAAATGTACTTTTCTTTTCTTCCTGCTTTTTTTTTTTTTTTTTTTTTTTTTTTTTTTTTTGAAAGTAAGACGTGGATAGGAATAAAAATTGAAATGCTAATAACATTTTCCAAACTTATCCGGTAGCATGGATCAGTGAATGTAATTGGCCATTTTTTGAAAAAAAAAAATCAAGCAAAGTGCCTTTTTTTTTTTTTTTTTTTTTAATCTCAGTAATCAATGTGATAGGATGTGATAGTCACATCTTATTCCAAACTTTTTATGAAGAGTGCTCACAGAAATTATAGATTGAATGCCTCTTAAATTTTCTGATTCTGTCTTTCTTTGTCCAAATAAAATGAGGACCACAGTATAATTCATGCATTAAGAAACTTCACAATCTTTAGTCCAAACTCTCACTCAAAGTAGAGAAGCTTTGAGGTCAGGCCAGGTTTCTCAGGGCCCCGTCTCAGCAGTTTTTGAAAACCTCTGTCATCACACAGAAAGAGGAACTTCCTTATTTCAACTTTTCCCATTGTGTCTCATCCTCCTCCCACATATTGTTGCAAAGAACCTGGCTCCATCTCTTTGCTCACAACTCCTTGAGTATAGGCAGTTACTGTTAGGACTCTATAGACATCTGTTCTCCAGGCTGAACTCAAACTCAGCCTGGGAGCTTCAGCCCCTTCTTACAGTAGAAGTGAAACAGTTCCAGTCATTCTGGTGGTGCTCTTGTAGCCTTGCCTCAGTTTATTAATGTCTTTACTGTACAGGGGAATACTGTCTGTGCTCTCATTAACACAATTCCAGCCATCTCTGCTGCTTTCATACATTGCTGGCTCACATTCTGCTTACTACCCCAGTGCCCTTCTGGGGCCTTCTTCCCCATCTTGACATTCCCCAGCCTTTGTTGTTGCCAGGGGTCCTACCCAGGGGCAAGGCTTCACATTTGATGTTGTTGGATTTCAAGCAGTTCCAGCTGATCCATTCCTCTAGCCTGTCTGGGTCACTCTGGAGGATCACGCAGTGTTCTAGAGTATCAGCTTCACCCCCTGCAGATGGTTGCCACCTTGAATTTCAAAGTGCAGTTTCACCTCCTCTGGGGCATTAGCTGAATGTCCCAGCACAGACAGATCCTTGCAGTATTCCCCTTGCTACCACCCTGCAGGCAGAGTGCAACACATTGAAAATAACTCTCCAGGCCCAGCCATCCAGTGCACATGCCTAATTGCCTGCCTATTTAGACTGCAATTTACAAATTTAAATACAAGAATCTGCCAAAAGCCTTTGCTAAATGACATTTATTTCTCTCCCTTGTTATACAGATTTTTTGTGTTCCTGAAAGTAATCAGGCTGGATTCTTATATTATCCTTTGAAATGGTGATATGTAATTACGGTGCAAAGCAATTGAGAGATGTTTTCAAAACATTTTTTTTTTCTTTCCTTCTTTCTTTCTTTCCTTCTTTCTCTCTTTCTTTCTTTCT
This sequence comes from Meleagris gallopavo, assembly GCF_905368555.1. Lineage (NCBI taxonomy): Eukaryota > Metazoa > Chordata > Aves > Galliformes > Phasianidae > Meleagris > Meleagris gallopavo. Next base: position 149,422,331 of record NC_139404.1, on the reverse strand, counting down.
TTCTTCTTTCTTTCTTTTTCTTTCTTTCTTTCTTTCTTTATTTCTTTCTTTCTTTCTTTCTTTCTTTCCCATAATGTTTCATTTGAAAATGTGTGAAATTGGAACTTCCTAATTGCTTCTTGAATGATATTGTAATAAAATGAAGAAATAGTAATCCTCAATACCACCAGGAAAAAAAGTCCAGAATGTTGTGGGGTTTTTTGATTTTTAGTAATACTCATAAGAATAATTACTGGTTACATTATTTTAAAGTGAATGAGAATGCAAATACAAATTAACATCAAAGTTTCCTCCTCATAAAATATTCCGCACTCATTTATTTTGACAAGTGAATTTTTACTTTAATTAATTATGATATGATTGTAAACTGTGTTAATAAATCAGAGAAGTGTGTATTGCTAAAGCAAAACTTCAAAATAGTATGAGCTCTCACTGCAGATTAAATCTTCTCTTAAAAAAAAAAAAAAAAGTAAATAAACTGGATTACAAATGAATTAAGTGGGAGTTTAAACCTGTTTCAGAGAAGAAAGGTTCATACTCAGAATCATAGAATCGTAGAATCACCAAGGTTGGAAAAGACCTCCAAGATTATCTAGTCCAACTGTCCACCTATTACTAATATTTCTCTATTAAACCATGCCCCTTAGTAAAACATCTAAACATTTCTTGAACACCTTCAGGGATAGTGACTGAACCACCTTCCTGGGCAGCCTATTCCAGCACCTGACTACTCTTTTATTGAGGAATTTTTTTCTAATATCCATTCAGAACCTTTCCCTGGCTCAACTTGAGGCTGTTCCCTCTAGTCTTGTTGGTACTTACACAGGAAAAGAGGCTGACTTCCACTGCACCACAACTTCCTTTCAGGTAGTTTTAGAGACTGATAAGTTTTAGAGACTTCTTATCCGGACTAAAAATCCCAATTGTATTAGCTGCACCTCATAAGACTTGTGCTCCAGACCCCTTATCAGCTTCATACAAAAGTTCTGTTTGATTTCAAAGCATGGGAAACAAATGGCAGTATTCAGAAAATGTACTAAGAAAGCTCTGCAATGCAACAAATGAGATCCACAGACATGAGTCCATGTAATATGAGTGCAAACATTATTATATTACAATATCAGATTATTGATGAAGTGTTTCATGACTACTGAAGGCACAGGAAAAGAAGGAAAAAAGTTCCTAACTTGGTAGCATCTCCACAGTCCTTTGGTTTCAACTGCAGTTCAAGTTTCCAGAATTTTCAAGTGGCATTTCAGGCTTTGAGACACTCGCTGCCCTTCCTGTACCAATTCCAGCTCTCTTAACACAAATTTTCACAGAGAAGCAGAAAGGAAAGGTCACAGCAGAACTGGGATCAACTAGAAACAATTTCTATAGGGAAATCAGAGTGGTGGAGAGGCTTCTTCTTGTGTCATGGGAGAAGGAGAACACATGAGACCTCTCACTAATACCCCAGCAGGAGCTGGTGAAGTTGAGCTGGGGGCACTGATGGCATTTTGTCAGATATTATATCAGGTTGTTCAGACCAGGATCAAGTCAAAGCATCCTGCTTTGTGTAATTTGACTTCCTTTATGGAAAACAAAACAAAACAAACAGACAAACAAACAAGAAACATCAAAGGGAAATTTCAAAGCTTACTAAATATTGACTAATATGTTTGTTTTGGCCAGAGTACAGCCTGGCCACAACACCAGTCCAGGGATTAGTAAATTTGTAATACAACAAATGTGACTTCAAAGTCCATTGTCATTTTCACAGTCTTGAATGTTCATGACATTTTCTGGGAATTCTATTATGTGATCATTTCAAAGGCTGGTAAGAAGCATTCTCAAGTTTAAAAGTTAGATTCAGATGAATTCTCCTAGAAAATAACTGGTATTAAAAAAGGCCAAAGAAAATCTTTGTTTAGAAAGCAACTCCCTGAAAAATAGAAGAATTTTGAAAAGAAAAATAATAAATTAAGATCTTCATTAAAAAGCTTGGGATAGGTAAGTAATAATTCAATAGGTACGAACTGTATGAATCATATTAAAATGTATGTAGGTTAATTCTGTTAAATTTGGTAATTTACCTTAGTCGTTCAAACTGATAAAACAATTATTTGTGAGTTAATGTGGCTCTATTTAGACGCAATCACTATTTTTACTAGATTATTTCGGTTGACTTGAAGGAATGAACACAGCTGTGGTCATCATGCTGAGTAGAATAAAAATAATTTTCTTTTTAGTTCACCTATGATTCTCCTTATCATGTGGATCTTGAGTAATGTTATATCTGACTAATAGGCAAAGAAAACTGAGGATTTCAAGGGAGCTGCTTCTATGCCATACTATATAAGCAATGAGCAATTATTAACCACAATATGAGCTACTGGGAAATGAGGTGCTTCTCTTTTTCATTTCATTCTTGTTCTCTTTTATTTTACCTCACGTAACCTTAAAACACGTTACAGAAGTCACACTGCAAATGGGCATTTTGTAATTGTTAGATACATCTCAATAAATCTTCATAGAAAAAGAAGGGGAAAAACATCCTGTTCCAGGAAGAAAGCAGACCTAGGGAAGCTTCAGAGGATTCTTTAACACTTATATGAGATAGTAGATAGGATACTGGAAGGGACACTGGTGCCAAGGCACTGGCCTCAGAAAATACTGAATAATAACAGTAACTGTGTCTACAAGAAAGAGTAAATATATAGGAAATAAAATGGTTTGTGTTAAAAGTTAGAGGTAAAACAATGGAAAATGTTAACATATTAATCAGTGACCCAGATATAGAGTGCACCCTTGACAAATTAATTGATGATACAAAGCTGGGAGTGGCTGACACACCAGAGACTGTGCTGTCATTCAGTGAGAACTAGACACTTGGGTAGGAATGATCACATACAACAGTACAACCTGACCTGCTGAAAAGGAACTCAATAGAAAAAGATTTGCATGTCCTTATGGACAACAGGTTGATCATGAGCCAACTGTGAGCCATTGTGGCCAAAAAGCCAATGATATCCTGGAGAGCATTAGAAAGAGCATGGCCAGCAAGTTGAGGGTGGATGTCAAGAGGATGTGGCCAGGTTTTTTTTCAGTAGTGCCCAGCAACAGAACCAGGGACCATGGACACAAACTGGAACATCGGAAGTTCCATGTGAATGTGGGGATTACTTTCTTTACTTTAAGGATAACAGAGCACTGGAACGAACTGCTCAGAGAAGTTGGGGAGTCCTCTCTGGAAATACTCAAAACCCGTATGGTTGCAGTAGTTGAGTACAGATTGTTCCTACAAATGAAATACCATAAATGAAATAACATGCATATGGTATAAAACTATGTGATACTGGCCTTGGAAGCGCGCTATGAGGGAACAGATTGAACTGTATAGGCCCTATAGAAACACTTTTTCATGGTTTTATGACTTTTGTTATTCCACATTATAATATCATGTAGAGCACTGAAGAGTTTAAAGAGTTAATGTTCCAGTTCCATGGATTGTCGCTGTTTCCAGGTACCTGGTTCTCAGAAGAGAATAACTACATCTCCATTTCCACTTTCTGTTCAGAGGGAAAGGTAAAAACTATCTTCAAGTCATGAGATACCACTTTTTATTTCCCTTCCTGCTTGCCTGTGGTTGTATGCTCCCTAGAGATCTTGCCTTCAGCATTAGAGTAAGGCATTCAGTTTTGGACACTCTCTCTCATTTTATTTGAATCATTAGCCTCAAATCCCATTATATTGTATATTGTGTTGTCTTGCATTCTGATATCATATTTAGTAAAATAAATTTCCTTCTTGGATAATTGCCTCTGTTTTGTTTTTAGATCCATCTCCCATCTTCCCACCCTTCTCCCTTTTCCCCTTTCCCCTTTCCTGGGTATGGGTCCATGGGTCCTCTTACCCCATTAGTCGCAGAACCAGACTGAACCGACCCGTAAACAGTTGACAACCCCTCTCCTCCATCCCCCCATTTCGGGCTGGTGGGCCTGTGGGCCTTCGTTCCCCCCGTCACAAATACAGATAGATCTAGAGATAACTCTGTGACACACTTGTCTTCACTTTATAAGCACTAGACTTCTCAAAAAAGTTCATAAAGTCCAACCTAGCAACCAGTTAGTATGTCTATGCTGCTAAATAAACAAGACCAAGAGCTGAGCTCAAACACTTGTTTGACTCAAAACCATTTACAGTGGTCAGCTGATAGCTTAATCCCTATTTTATATTTTGAAGAAGTTTGTGTAACTGTTCTGATGACAAGCATGAGAGAGCTGAATCTACTCTCAAGTATTATGCATAATACCAAATAAAATGCTACTTGATTTGATTTGTAGAGATTGATTATCGTGTCTCTTAAATTCTATAGTGCAGTAAAACAAGCACAAAAATTATGTTTTAATCTGAAATATTAAATATGAAGCAGGTGAGGGATCAATGCAATCTCAAATATTTTTTAGTTTATGAACTACGTACATGAATAACATATAGCTCCATATTTGAATACCATGAT